>NC_137960.1:44544894-45067487 GCF_963924665.1 Micromys minutus | reverse complement strand
GAGTAAAATGGAGCTGAATTCTGTGTTCAATATTAAATTGAATTAAGGTAGTAGTAACCTTGAGGCAAGATCCTACCCAGAATTGTATAGGTCCAGGTGTGGTAGTATACACCTTTAATCTCAGGAGATAAAGTCAAGCAGACCTCTGAGTTCAAGGCCAACCTAGGAGAAATGAAACCCTAGAGGCAGAGAAGATTACAGGCATGGCTGTGACACTTAGGCTGTGAAAGATACCCTGGATCTTGGTCAAGAGGGGTGAAGCCCCAGGAATGACAGCTATTAGAAACAATGACTTCATGAAATTTCTAGACTAATGGATGGAACTTTCATTCTGACTGAGGTAACACAGTCACAAAGAACGCACATGGTATGCACTCACTGATAAGCAGATACTAGTCCCAGAAAGCTCTGAATATCCAAGAAACAATTCAGAGACATTATGAAGCTCAAAAAGAAGGAAGGCCAAAATGGGAATGCCTCAGTCCTTCTTAGAAGGGAGAACAAAACATTCACAGGAGAAAATACGAGATCCAATAGAGGATCAGGGATTGAAGAAATGATTATTCAGAGGCTGCTTCACCCAGGGATTCGCCACATATGCTGCCACCAAACCTAAGCATTATTGCTGATGCCAAGAAGTACTTGCTGGCAGGAACCAGGTTCTACTCATACTTCCAATTGTCTGCCTCAGGAAAATATTCTCTCATAAGATAGCTCCTAGAAAAAGTCATGTGACACAAATGAGTCTCCAAAGAAAGCAAAAGTTTCCACTTCAGGGAGTGCTGTTTGCTAGCTTGGTCCTCATGAGTTGATCAGGTTAGTTTCCTATTCTTTATCTTTTTTCCCCTTTGTGTGCCCCACCACTGCTCAGGCTCTCTTGTCTCCTAAATAAACCTTTTTGAAAAAAAATATTTTATATTAGATTGGTTGATTTCAGTCCTGAGTTTGAGTATTTCCTGCAGTCTACTTCTCCTTGGTGTATTTGTTTCTTTTATTTTAGAACTTGGAGAAGTGCTGTTTAGCTGCCTAAAATGAAGGCAAAACATACACAAACTTATGGGACACAATGAAAGAAGCACTGAGAAGAAAATTCATAGCTCTGATTGCCTTTAGAAAGAAACTGGAGAGAATGTACTCTAGTAGCTTGAAAAGGAAGACATAACAGAAACTTAGGAAATCTAAGAAAAACCATCAAATCCTACTGCAAAAGGCTATACTCAATAAAACTGAAAATATCTGAATGAAATGGACAATTTTCTAGACAGAAACAAGGTACGAAAGTTAAATCAGAATCAGAGGAACCATTAAAACAGTTCCATAACCCCTAAAGAAATAGAAGCAGTCATCAAAAGTCACCCAACCAAAACCAAAACCAACTGACCAAACAAACAAATAAACAAACAAACAAAAAAAAACAATTCAATACCAAGGACTAGATGGGATTAGTGTAGAATTCTATCAGACCATCGAAGAAGACCTAATACCAATACTCATCAAATTACTTTCTTATAAAACCCAGAAACATACTAGCCTAGGGATGGTGCCCCCTGCAATGGACTGTGCTCTATCTCATAAATAATTTTTAAAAATTCCAAACAGATTGATATTAAGGGGCATTTTTCTCAATTGAGCATTCTTCGTTTCAGATAACTTTAGCTTGTGTGAAGTTGATATAACATAGCCAGCAAAATAGTTACTTAGTGAGTTTTAATTTCACATAAATTGGATAAAAACACATACATTTTCCTGCCTTTTTCTTTTTCACTATATCAAATTTATCCCTGTGTTTGAATTATTAGAGCTAAAAATTCTTCTCTAAAAATGATTACTTAATATTTTTATTATATAAAATATATTGTAACATTCAATCCTACCATATAAAATGATTTGTTCTTATATCTTTTTATCCATTTATAATATGAAGTAAACAATAATTTTTATACCCTTTCATAAAATAGTTTTATTTCTTTGACATTGACTTTTTATCTCATAAAAAATATATGACTAAATTTTTACTTCAAATAGCTATTGGCAGACCACTTTCAAATTATTAATAGCAATTTATATTTCTAGTTTCTGTGAGCATCTCAGTGTAATTTCTAATAATCAGCATGTTTGCTGTCACTCTTAATACTGTTTAATGTCACCTTTCCAGCCCCTAGAGAAGGCCAGATGGTCAACATCAGGACTCAGGACCTACAGGCAGACAGCTGAACTCCCAGAAAATCCTCACAATCATTCTCCCATCTGAACCCACAAAGACAGAAGCCAGTCACTGTCATCAAAACTCACTGCCTGCTTACAAAGAGTCAAACATTCATGAGCAATCTTCTTCCTGAGCCCACAGGTCCTTAGACCCACAGGAGAGACAAGCTCCAGCCAGAGACATCAAGATCATCTATAATCATAGATAACAAGATGGCAAAAGGAAAGCACAAGAACATAAGTAATGCAAACCAAGACACCTGGCAATATCAGAACTCAGTTCTTCCATCACAGCAATTTCTCAACACACCAGAAAAACAAGATTTAGACTTAATATTATACTTTATGATGAAGATAAAGATCTTGGAGAAAGACAAGAATAACTTCCTTAAACAATTACAGGAGAATCAGGAAAGCACATGTAAACAAATAGAAGTCATTAAAAAGGAAAAACAAAAATCACTCAAAGAACTACAGGAAAGCACAACCAAACAGGTGAAAGAATTGAAAACTGAAATGGAAACAGTAAAGAAATCACAAAAAGACTCAACCCTGGATAGAAATCTGAAAAAGAAATCAGGAGTCACAGATGCAAGCATCACCAATAGGCTACAAGGATCTTGGCAGCAAAAAACCAAACCAAATGAAACCAAACCAAAACAAAACAAAAAAACATAGAAAACATTGACACATCAGTCATAGGAAATTCAAAATCCAAAAAGCCCATTACTCAAAACATCCAGAATATTCAGGACACAATGATAAGACTAAACCTAAGAAAAATAGGTGTAGAAGAGGGTGAAAAATCCCAACTAAAAGGCACAGAAAGTATCCTCAACAAAATCATAGAAGAAAACTTCCCTACCTTTAAAAATGAGATAATCCTGGAAATACAAAAAGCCTACAGAACTCCAGATAGATTGGACTGGATAAGACATACCTCCCACCACATAATAGTCAATACACAAAATATTCAAAACAAAGAAAGAAACCTAAAAGTTGTAATAAAAAAAGGACAAGTGACATATAGAGGAACACTGATCAAAATTATACTAAACTTTTCAGCAGACACTATGAAAGCTGGAAGATCCTGGACAGCTGTCATACAGACCCTAAGAGAACACACATGCCAGACCAGGTTTATTTTTTTATCATCTGATTTATTGTGATGAAAATGAAATCATAAACATATTGAAATATTCTGGAAAATTCAAGCTCATATAGTGCAAATTAGCACTATTGTCAATTTATATAAAAGTGATATCTATGTTCTGTCATTGGTTTAAAATGTTGATATTAATTTTGAATAAACAAACTCAAAGGTAACTTCATAAATATATAGGAAATTCGTTCTGTTTAAAGGCAATATGATTTTCTTTCTTTTTTTTATAAGGAAAACATTTAATTGGGGCTGGTTTATAGGCTCAGAAGTTCAGTCCATTATCATCAAGGCAGGAGCATGACAGCATCCAGGCAGGCATAGTGTAGGAGGAGCAGAGAATTCTACATCTTCATCTAAAGGTTCCTACAGAAGAATGGATTCCAGGCGGCTAGGAAGAGGGTATTAAAGCCCATGCCCACAGTGACCCACCTAACCCAACATGTCTATACTTCCTAACAGTGCCACTCCCTAGGTCAAGCATATACAAACCTCACATGGATTCTGAAAAAATACATTTGCTCTTAGCCTATACAGACAATACAGTGCCATCTAATATTTATCGCACACACCTATTGCCTAGGAAACTTGAGGCTGGTTTTGTTATACCCCTGATTCTTTCCTTTGGACTTGTTGGCCTAATGCAGCCAGACCAGGTTTCTATATCCAGCAAAGCTCTGAGTAACCATAGATGGAGAAACCAAGATATTCCAGAAAAAAAAGCAAATTTACACAATATCTGCCCTCAAATCCAGCCTGGTAGCCCCTAAAGAAATAGAAGCATTCATCAAAAAAAAAAAAAAAAAAAAAAAAAAAAAAAACCCAGCACCTGATGGGTTTAGTGCAGAATTTTATCAGACCTTCATAGAAGACCAAATACCAATACTATCTAAAATATTCTACAAAATAGAAACAGAGGGAACACGAACCAACTTATCCTTTGAAGCCACAATTGTGGTCATTACTTTTTTTTTTTAACAACTTTATTTTACAAAACAAAGATAAATGTACATATTTTAAGCATTTTTTGCATAAAATTATACAAAACATTTTTGTCAGTACTTTTTTTCAGATTTTAAAATAATTTTACATAAAACTGTATATGTAAAAATATATTTATTAGTCAGTACTTGATTTTTTTAAAGGTTTGATAGTATGCATTGAAAACTTAATAGTTACAATGAGCATAAAGTACATGTAAAACAAAATGTAACATGGAAATAGTCAAAGTTTTCTTGTTGTATAAAGATTTTTTTTTGTTTTGTTTTGTTTCCTTTATTTCTTGGACGTCATACAGTCTGTGAGTTGTTTCTGGGGCAGTCATTTCTAAACCACACAAAGATCCTACAACGAAAAAGAATTTTAGACCAATTTTCCTCATGAATATTGATGCAAAATACTCAATAAAATTCTTCCAAAACAAACTCAAGAACACATCAAAACGATCACTCACCATGATCAAATAGGCTTCATATCAGAGATGCAAGGATGGCTCAATATATGGAAATCCATCAGTGAAATCCACTATATAAAGAAACACATAGAAAAAAAATCCACATGATTATCTCTTAGATGCTAAGAAACCATTTGACAAAATTCAACACCCCTTCATATTAAAAGTTTTGGAAAGATCAGGAAGTCAAGGCTCATTCTTAAACATACTAAAAGTAATACACAACAAACTAGTATCCAATACCAAACTAAATGGTGAGAAACTCGAAGCAATACCACTAAAATCAGACAAGGCTGACCACTCTCTCCCTATTTATTCAATATAGTACCAGAAGTACTATCCAGACCAATCAGAGAGCAAAAAGATGTCAAATGGATACAGATGTTAAAGGAAGAAGTCAAAATATCACTGTTTGCAGATAATATGATATACTTAAGTGACCCCAAAAATTTTCACCAGAGAACATTTTACAGTTTATAAGTAACTTCAGCAAAGTGGCTGGATATAAAATTAACTCAAACAAATCAGTAGCCTTCCTCCACTCCAAGGACTAACAGGCTGAGAAAAAAAAATTAGAGAATTGACACCCTTCATAATAGTCACAAAGACTATAAAATTCCTTGTTATTACCCTATCCAAGCAAGTGAAAGAAATGTATTAAAAGAACTTCAAGTTGCTGAAGAAGGAAATTGAAGAAGACCTCATAATGTGGAAAGATCTCCCATGCTCATGAATTGAAAGGATCAACATAGTAAAAATGGCCATTTTGTCCAAGGCAATGTATAGAATTAATGCAATCTCAATCAAAATTCCAACTCAGTTCTTCATAGAGTTAGAAAAAGAAATTTGCAAATTCATCTGGAATAATAAAAACCCAGAATAGAAATAACTATTCTTAACAATAAAAAGGATTCCCAGGGTAATCACCATCTTTGACTTCAAATTTTATTACAGATCAATTGTGCTAATAACTGCATGGTATTAGTTCAGAGGCAGGCAGGTAGATCAATGGAATTGAATCAAAGACCCAGAAATAAACCTACACATCTATGGTCACTTGATCATTGTCAAAGGAGTATAAAACATTCAATGTAAAAAGGAGTGCCTCTTTAACAATTGTTTTTGGTTCAACTGACAGTCAGCATGCAAAAGAATGCAAATCGATTCTTTCTTATCTCTTTGTATGAAGATCAAGTCCATGTGAATCATAGACCTCTACATAAAAACAGGTACACTGAAATTACTAAAACAGAAAGAGGGGAAGAGCTTAGGACACATAGGCACAGAAGAAATTTTTCTGGACAGATTACCAATAGCTCTAAGATCAAATATTGACAAATGGGACCTCATGAAATTGCAAAGCTTCTGCAAGACAAAGAACACTTTCAAAAAGACAAACCAGCAACCAACAGACTGGAAAAACATCTTTACCAATCTTACATGTGATAGAGGGCTTGTATCAAATATATACAAAGAACTCAAGAGGTTAAACACTAGTGAATCAAAGAATCCTATTGAAAATATGGTACAGAGATAAAGAAAGAATTGTCAACTGAGGAATATCAAATGTCTGAGAAGCACCTAAAGAAATGTTCAACATCCCCAGCCACAAGGGAAATGCAAATCAAAACCACAATGGCTAAGATCAAAAACTCTAGTGACTGCAGATGCTGCCGAGTATGTGGAGAAAGAGAAACACTTGTCCACTGTTGCTGGGACTGTAAACTGGTACAACCACCCTGGAAATCAATCTGGTGGTTCTTCAGAAAATGGCACATGGTACTACCCGAGTGCCCATCTATACCATTCCTGAGCATATATCCAAAATAATCTCCAACATTTCACAAGCATACATGCTCCAGCATGTTCATAGCAGCCTCATTTATAATAGCCAGACACTGGAAAGAACCCAGATGTTCTTCCACAAAGAATGGATCCAGAAGTTGTGGGACATATACACAATGAAGTACTACTAATCTATGAGAAATAATGACTTCATGAAGTTCCTAGGCAAATGGATGGAACTTGAAGCTATCATCCTGAGTGAGGTAACCCAGTTAACAAAAGCACACTGAAGGTAATTACTCTCTTATAAGCAGATACTAATTACAAAAGCTTGAATACCTAAGAAACAACTCACACAACTTATGAAGCTGAAGGAGAAGGAATGCCAGAATGTGGATGCCTCAATCCTCTTAGAAGAGAGAACAAAACACTGATGGGAGTAAATAATGAGACAAAAGAAGATCAGGGATTGGAGAAAAGATGATCCAGAGACTGCCTCACCTGGGGATCCATCCCATATGCAGCCACTAAACCCAAACACTATTCCTGATGCCAAGTAGTGTTTGAGGGCAGAAATATGATATGGACACCTCTTCAGAGGTTCTGCTTGAACCATATTGATACAGATGAGGCTTGCAGCTAACCATTGTACTGAACACGGGGACCACATTAAAGGAGCTAAAGAAAGGACTGAAGGAGCTGTCAGGGTCTGCAACCCCATGGGAAGAACAAAATTATCAACTAACCAAACCTACCAGAGTTTCCAGGGACTAAAACACCAACCAGTGAATTCACAGGGAGAGACCCAAGTCCCCAGGTTCATACACAGCAGAGGATAACATTCTCTGGTATCAATAGGAGGAGAGGCCTTTGTTCTAGGGAAGGCTAGTTTTCCCATTGTAAGAGAATGCCAATGTGCGGTAGGGGGTAAGGGTGGTTGGGAGAGGGAGCACAAGCATAGAGGCAATTGGAGTGGGAGGGAGATGGAATTGTGGGAAGGGGATAACATCTGAAAGGTAAATGTAAGAATATCCAATAAAAAGGGAAAAATACTATATAATTTTCAATTAAAGAAATATAAAAGAATTATAAAATATAAATTTGCTTCCTCTTAAATATTAGACTACTCTTTCATGATTTTCTCACTAATTGCATTTTATTGACTTTAAATTATTTCTTTTGAAATTTTAAAATATTTTTCATTTGCCAATTACTTTGAACTGTTTTCTACTGTTTTATTTTTGTATTTTATTTTATAATTCATTATAAAATCATTACCTTATTATAACATTATGTATTAAAGTTTCTTTGTTATTGATCTTCATTAAGAAGAGGAGATTACCATATAGTTCTATATTATCTTGTATCTTTTCTTAGGAATTTTCATTATTTTTCCGTTTATTGAAAATAGATTTTTTTTCTCACATTATATAGCCTTGTTAGAAATTCCCTTTCCTTTACCCCTTTCAGTTTCTCTCCAACTCTCCTCTTCTCCCTAGAACCTCTTTTTCTCCTTACTGAGAATTGGGGGGAAGGTGTGAAACAAGACTTCTGATTATTTCATACTCTAAAAGATTTACTTTTTTATTTATATTTCTCTGTTGTTGGTTGTGGTGGTACTCATGGTGCTAGTGGTGGTGGTAATTGTGTTGGTGATGGCGGTAGTATTATTAGAAGACTACTAATTTGTCACCTTTTATGTCTTTAAAGCTTTTTCTAATACTATTTGATCTTTAGTTAGACTCACAACTCTATACCTCTGTCATTTTATTTTATAAAACAATAACCGTGGCATCTAGTGATTGTTTAAATCTTTTTAGACACAATTGTAAGGATTTCATCACAGTAAATCCATACTTTCATATACATATGAAAGGAATTAATGTGGTATTGCATCCTTCTCCTTTATCTACATATGGACCAGCAGAAGTGGAAAGAAGCAGGGAATATAGCTCTGCATATGACTTCTTTCATATTGATGATTCATAATTCAAAAAGATGACTTCAAATTTCATTAGATATATGATATCTACAATTGTTTGTTACCATGTACTTCAATAAAAAGTCAGCAAACTCAAGCATACTATTGTTTCTTCCTAACTTATGGTACTGTTTTTGCATCTGTTAAAGCTTGTAGATGCCATTATTATTATTCTATTGTTATTTTATAAAATACTAATTAGAAGTTTTTCATATCTATGCTCTGAAAATTTTCTCATATTCCTGTAATCTCTCCCTTTCTCCCTCTCTCTCTCCCTCCCTCTTTCTCTCCCTCCCTCCCTTCCTTCCTCTCTCCCTCTTCTCTCTGACTCTCTGTCTCTGTCTCTGTCTGTCTCTGTCTGTCTGTCTTTCTCTCTCTGACATTGTTTCATATTGACTGTTGGGCAGCTTATTCCTGTCTTTGAGAACCATTGAGGTTTATGATACACCGTCTGGCATGATTTGATTCTCTTTTATATTAACCCAAATGCTTGTCATTCACTCCTCGTTTCTCCTCTCTATAAAAACAGTAAGTAGTAAAATCTACATTGTATGCCATATATAATGACATTGGGCTTTACTCTGACAACAGAAACTGCAATGCTGCTCAGCTCTCATCTCTAATAACAGATTCAAATCACAATTTTTTAAACTATATCTGGATTTTGTTAGTTGTGGGGAACAGGAGAGTATTTGAACATTTTATTATGTTTTCTTTACACTTGAAAGGTATCAATTAAACCCAACATCTAATAAACTATCTTACAAAACTAAGCACTTAGGTGAGGCTTCCTCTGAGCAGAATAAATAAAATGAGGACTCCAGAGTATGGAGAAAATCACTATCTGGTCAGTCACAGACCATAATCTTAGCTCATTCTTGACCTATGAGCAGCTAAAAACTTGCTTTGCTACTAACAACTCAGGATGTTGCTAAAAATATATAAAGATTCAGTATAAAGTGTTCACCAACTGGGGCTGGAGAGATAGCTCAGTGGTTAAAAGTACTAGACACTCTTCCAGAGATTTTAGGTTCAATTTCCAACAACAGCATAACAGCAAAAAAAATTCTATGATGACAGTCCTATGGGTTTCAATTCTCTGTTTGATTGCATATATACATGTACAGACAAAACATCCATATACATGAAATAAATATATCTTTTAAAGAACTATTTTTAAATATTTCTTAATTTTATAAAATGTGTTCTATTTCTGCATTTTATTTAGATACTAATTTTTCAAAATCAGTACCAATGAATGGAACGATAAAGTTTATAAATTATAGCATTTATATATAATATGTGACCTGTACTCAGATAATTTATTTGTAGATTCATATCCTGAAGCATAAGATGAATTAGTTGAAGAGGCCTTCTATTCTATTACAAGGAGGATTTGAAGTAATGGCTTGAAAAGTTAAGAAGTCCCATGGATTTTTTTAATTTACTATCCTGTTCTTCTTGTTTTTGCATATCAGTAAGGGAACTTAAACCCATGTTCACAAAAATTAGACAACCATTCTGTCACTACGCTTTACATTTAGACCAAATGTTCTTCATCAAATACGGTTTTCTATAGATGTGTCTTACTGAAATAAATCTTTGGAAAACCTTGCCTGTTTGGGCTTTAATAGGCAGAGCCAGGACTACATGATTGGCACCTTCCATAAGAACCACCTTTGGAAAGTTGATGAGAAAAAGAGTCCAATGACCATAAAGAACTGAACTCAACCAAGTTTTTGGGCCCTGTCCATTGATCCCTCTGCTCTTGTTCAATCATTCCTGGATCACTGGAAAGGTGCATAAACATCTTCACTGATAAATAATCTTCTATGTGAATTTAAGACTGAAATGATCAAGAAATTAATACCTTTTTTAGTCATTCTTAACATTTAGAATTTAGTTCATTCTTATTTTGTAAACACATTTTTATTCATTAATTTGATTGCCTACTACTGGATACCATGGTTGCCTAGTGACAGTAGATCCTTAGCCCATTATTCTTTGTGAGCAATGACCATTAATTGTTAATTTGGTTCAATACCACTTTTCCATGTGGATGTGTAGCTTTCACTGTTATTTCTCTGGTGGCTGAGGTTGACTGATTTTTTGGAAAATATTTATTGAAAATTAGCATTTTTTTCTTTGGATAAGTTTTTTTTAATTGCATTTGTTTTTCATGAAACTGTACCTGTGTGTATGTGTGTTTGTGTGTGTGTGTGTGTGTGTGTGTGTGTGTGTGTGTGTATTCCTGCATGCACATGTATTTTTATGTGTTTGCACAGGCACACACATTTCTGTGTGCATGTTTTGCATGCACCTTTGTGTGTGTGTGTGTGTGTGTGTGTGTTTAAAAATGAAAGTCCTCATGGTTTTTAAAGAGTAAATGTATGCTGCTCAGAAGAAATGACAAACATGATATCCTATGACTTGCAGATAGTTGGGAAATAAGCCTGGCAAGTGTTACGGGAATGATTATATGTATGGAGGAAAGCTGAGAGCTTAGGAAACACACGTTCCTAGAGTGTCTAGTGAACAGGGAAGCACTGTCTGTGCCAGTAACAGTATACTGCCTGTGCCTAGACTTCATATATTAGAAAGTGGCCTATGGCCCAAATGCTGATTTGCAGGACAGGTTGTTTGATTATATCAATTCTTTCATTTAGATAATCCATCAGACAAATACATGGTGAGCCACTTTCTGATGAATGGCTAATATCTCTGTTATGGATTTGGAAGTAAGAACTAATCCAAGAGAAACCTTAACAAACTAACTATACCATGGATTGTTTTTATCCTGTATTGTCATTTTTCCATTTCAGTCATGGGTTTATTCACAAGACAGCCAGTGACAGCAGAGTTGGGGTCAGTCACATGATGGGCAAACATGGCATGTATGCTAATGGACATGACCACCTGGTGAGAGCATACTTCACGGGAACCTATGGAGTCATATTGTTCTGTTTTGAGTCTTGTAACGTTCTTTGTGTATTTCATATATTTTACCTAAGAGAATGAGAAAAAACAATACTCAAGAGTAATTTTTAAGTTTATATTTGATTTTCTTCTATTGAGAATCTAATATCACACACACACACACACACACACACACACACACACACACACACAAAGACATATACCCTATACCACTGAAAAGAAATATTCACAATTAGAAAAGAACATTCGAAGTGAAATACATTATTTTAGGGTAGATCAACATGCCTGCTTCTCCTTTTACAGTATTAGGAACATCTCTAATCCCTTTCAGATTACCTTTGAGAAATTCTATATAGTTTGCAAGTGAATATTAAATATATCAAAGGCTACTATATAAAGGTTTTTATTCATGTAAATATTAATTTACTTTAAAAAAATTTGTCTTAATTGAATGAAAAAGCACTGCTATCTTTTTGATCTCCATAAGACATTTTTCACACTGTAAACCTGTGGCTATTGACATTGATGAAAGTCGCCAATGCAAACACTGGCAAAGAAAGTAAATGCTTTCAATGAGGCACCTTAGTGTGAACTATGATTAATATGTATTATAAGAAAATTGACTTCATTAGAGGCAGAAATTGTGGTTAGAGATTTGCACAGTTTCTAAGCAAACAGGTATACAGCTCAGAGAATAAAGTAATTGTGTTCACATATTTCCTTGTCCTTTCTTCTTTGTCTTCTGAAGACAGCAATAACATTGTGGCCACTTAAGACAATTTTTCACAATAACATGGGCAATATAAATCTCAGATCTTAAATGCACTTATGTTTCACAAACAAACCACAGGGCTTTGTATTTTATTTTTGGAAATGATTTAGCATCTGACTTTAAATAAACAGAGTCAGCCACAAGTCTCTGCCTGCTTAAATCCTGTTGCTATGACCTTGGAAAAAATGCTAATCTCACTGTGCCTGAATTTTCTCAAATTAAGGTAAGTTTTGGCTTAATGATTTTATAATAAGGCTTGATCCATTAAGTAATGCAAAAACTTAATAAAATGTGTTGCACACAAAACAAGGTTACCACCTAAATGACAGTCATTAGCTCTTGGGTTTGTCAATGCATTTACTTAATGGGTTTAGAAGTCTATTTAGCTAAAAATTGTACAAATAAAGACATAGAGAATTAATTACCTCTAACACTGCGGCTTTTGGGTTACTGTTGTAAACCAGGCTAAAGAACTCGGATTACAAAGAATTGGGGCACATAGGTGGGCTTGGAGAACGAAAACAGAACCAAGAAGTGATGCAGTTATAATCTCGGTAATAAAAATCAGCAATATAAAAATCAGAAGTGCTGGAAAACTTTAAAATATCAATGTCATAATCATCCAATTGTTATGTGTAATACATTTTATGAGGTACCACTGTCTGTAATCAGTTTCTCCAATATGGACAGGTTCCAGAGGCCAGGCAGAGCCATTTTATTGTGAATATCTTAGTGGTGCATGTGTATTCAGTATATACAAAACTCTGGTTCTGATCCCTATAAAAACAAGTATATAAACAAACAATCTTTTCAACATTTGAAAGTGTAGTGCATTGAATAAGCATCGTCCTCTGTACATATATCTCAATTTTGTCTTCAGAGCAGTGCTCACTTGAGAAGGATTAGGAGGTGTGGCCTTGTTAGGGGAAGTGTGTCACTGAGGTTGGCTTTCAGACTTCAGAAGCCCAAATTAAGCCATATTCTTGCTCCTTTCCTGCTGCCATCTCCATTCCTAGATCCCGTGGGTCCCGATATAGAGCTTTAAGCTACTTCTTAGGCACGTGTTCTAATGGACTAAACCGATGAATCTGCAAGCACCAAGTGCTTGTTTTTATAAGAAATGCTGTAGTCATGGTGTCTCTTCATAGCTATGGAAGAGTTTACTAAGACAGAAAAGTATCACAAAGGACCAAGGAACCGAATATTTAATTTAATTCAATAGCAACTAATTTAACTATAGTCAAATGTGGCCCATGGTTGCCATACTGAATGAGGAATAATTTAGTTTTTTTTTCTAAGTTAAAAATAAATAACCACACAAATAGCAGATGAAATATCAGCATGTTATTGCTTTTGTATTTATCATATTTCAGGTATTTACTTTGTTTGTGTGTGTGTGCGCGTTTGCAAGTATGTGTGTGTGTGTGTGTGTGTGTGTGTGTGTGTATGTGTGTTTGTGTGTGTGTGTGTGTGTGTGTGTGTGTGTGTGTAATCTTTTTGTTTTATTCTATAAATTGATACAGGGGACCTAACTAAGGACTGATGTCAAGATGTTTTTCCAATTTGCCCATCTTGTTATCACCTGTATTAGTATTATTAAATGATGTTTCTTTATCTTTAAACAATTGAAATTATAAATGTAAAATATTCATTACTGCATGAAAATGCCTAATCTTATTTTGTGTAAATTGAAAAAAAATACTTTATTTAATTCTATTTAAAAATTTAAGCCTTAGCTGAAAAATAGAAGGGTAAAGTGTACATATGAGTGTTAAAGAAAAGAAAAAAAGGTAAAATTTTGTAATCATAATTTCATAAAATAAAATTTTAAAATTACCGAAAATGTTACTCTAAATACTTAACATTATTATATTTAATTTGGTTGTTGAAAGATTTGATTTATTATATAATGGATTTAGTTTGTGCTTGCTCATTGTAGTTATTTTAAAGGAAATTTAATTAAACCAAGACCTAGTATATCATTGTTGAAATTTAACAAGAATTGTCAAATTACTTAAAAACCTGTTCACTCTGTAAACATTATCATTCTGCTCCTGGGCAGACTGATAATATTTATAGATTGTGGATACAACTTTCTCTCAGTTTATTCTTAGAGTTTACAAATGGAAAAGTCCTCCCTTTTAGTGACAGTGGTACTATAAAACATCAAAGATGTGAAGGTATTTGGAAGACAGTGCTCATTTTACAATATGTAGCTTTTAGAACCAGGAATTGCAGTGAAAATCATGAGAATGGATCAATCTATAGACTGTCTTGGCTCTGATCATTGCCCTGGTACTGTGTTGACTTCTGAGGCAGCCAAGCTGAGAGGCAACTGCCAATGAATGTGTGTTGCCCCTCAATCCAGATCTCAGACATTTTACCTGAAAATGTCATTAGCCTGAATGGAGCATTTCCTGCAGACTTTCCAGGTCAGCTGTTGTTCAAATGTTATCAAATTAACAAAGACAGAAAAACAAAACAAAACAAAACAAAAGCAAAAACTTTCATCCACCCAAGAGGATTAGTAAACAGAGTATGAGGTCTGTGGGAGGGCAAATGAGCTCAGCCTCAGAGTTTTAAAATAACATCTACTGGTGAATTAACTTACTTTTTTAAAAAAGCTTTTAGCCTGGCATGTCAATAATTGTTACTGGAATAACTGCATATTATTTTTATTATTGTTTCATCTTAATGATGTCCCATGGTGATATTTTATTGAAAATGAGTTTTAGGTTTCTTCTTAGATTTTCTTAACAAGAAACCATTTTCTCCGGGTATCTCTCATTGTATGAAAGATTCTGTCAAAACAGACACACAGGCTTCAGTGAAAGCCCCTAAACTCTCAAATAGGAGCCTTTTCACATTAATAAGACTGAAATTCAAGGGTATTTGCCTTACCAGCTATGATAGTGGCCAGATAATCCAGCACATAGTAATCAGGTATAGAGCCAAAATAATATTGAATGAGAGAAAATTTAAACTGGAACTCAAGACATCAAGTTAGATAGACTGAAAGAGTATAGAGTAAATCATTTCTCCATCAAAATAAGACCACTGTTTGAAGATTTAACACTATCAGCAGGCAAAATGTGCTAAAGTGCTGCTCATTTTCCTGCAAGAGGTGTGTTAATGGCAATGGACAATATAGATGATACGCAGTGATGCTGGCTATGGCATGCTGCACTTAAAATTTAGGCTGCCAGCCCAACCTCACTAACTGGCTATTTCATAAACTTCAGCCACACTGAACGTTTTTTTTTTTTTTTTTCATTAACAAATTTATTTTACAAAACAAAGATAAATGTACAGATTTTAAGCATTTTTGCATAAAATTATACAATACATTTTTGTCAGTACTTTTTTTATTTTTAAAGGTTTGATAGTGTGATAAAGATCCCACCAGTAACAATGAGCATAAAGTACATGTGAAACAAGATGCAACCTAGAAATAGTCAAAGTTTTCTTGGTGTGTAAAGATTTTTTTTTTTTTTTTTTTTTTTTTACAATGAGCAGACTGTACATGTAATACAGGGTGCAACCCAGAATTTGTCAATGTGTTCTTGGTGGGTAAGGATTGAGCATGACTTTTTTTTTGTTTTGTTTTGTTTTGTTTTCTTTATTTCTAGGACTTCATACAGTCTGTGAGTTGTTTCTGGGGCAGTGCAAGCCTCTGGGGTTAGCATCCCACTATCAGTGACTGCATATTATGTCTGTTCTTTTGTGACTGGGTTATCTCACTCAGGATGATATTCTCTAGAGGTAGCCATTTTCTTAGGAATTTAGTTAAGTCATTGTTTCTGGTGGATGAGTAGTATTCGATTGTGTATATGTACCACAGTTATTGTATCCATTCATCTTCTGAAGGACATCTGGGTTCTTTCCAGCTTCTGGCTATTATAAATAGAGCTGCTATGAACATTGTGGTGAATATATCTTTGTTGTGTACTAAGGTGTCTCTAGGGTATATGCCCAGAAGTGGAATAGCTGGGTCTTCAGGTAGTATTAGTTCGAATTTTCTGAGGTATAGCCAGACTGATTTCCAGAGTGATTGTATTAGTTTGCAATCCCAACAACAGTGGAGAAGGGTTTCTCTTTCTCTGCAACCTCTCCAGCATCTGCAGTCATCTGAGTTTTGGATCTTGGCCAATCTGACTGGTGTGAGGTGGAATCTCAGGGTTGTTTTGATTTGCATTTCCCTAATGGCTAAGGATGTCAAGCACTTCCTCAGATATTTCTCAGCCATTCGATATTCCTCAACTGAGAACGTTTTGTTTAGCTTTGTACCCCATTTTTTAATAGGGTTATTAGATTCTCTGGTGTCTAGCTTTTTGAGTTCTTTGTATACCTTGGATATTAGGCCTCTATCTGATGAGGAGTTGGTAAAGATCTTTTCCCATTCTTTTGGCTGCCATTTTGTTTTCTTGACAATGTCCTTAGCCTTACCGAAACTTTGCAATCTCAATAAGTCCCATTTGTTAATCTTTGACCTTAGAGCTTGAGCCATTGGTGTTTTGTTCAGGAAATTTTTTCCTGTGAGTATGTGTTCTAAGGTTTTCCCTACTTTTTCATCTAATAGTTTCAGTGTGTCTGGTTTAATATGGAGATCTTTTATCCACTTACACTTGAGCTTTGTACAAGGAGATAAGAAAGGGTCTATTTTCATTTTTTTGCATGCTGAGTGCCAGTTGGACCAGCATCATTTGTTGAATAGGCTGTCCTTCTTCCATTGAATGTTTACAGCACCTTTATCAAAAATCAGGTGACCATATACATGAGGGCTCATTTCTGGATCTTCTATTCTATTCCATTAATCCACATGCCTATTTCTGTACCAGTACCATGCAGTTTTCAGCACAATTGTCTTGTAATATAGCTTGAGGTCAGGGATAGTGATTCCCGCAGATGTTTTCTTGTTGTTGAGGATGGGTTTTGCTATTCTAGGTCTTTTGTTATTCCATAAAAAATTGCTCATTGATCTTTCTAATTCTAAGAAGAACTGGGTTGAAATTTTGATGGGGATTGCATTGAATCTGTAGATTGCTTTTGGTAGGATGGCCATTTTTAAAATATTGATCTTTTCAATCCATGAGCATGGGAGATCTTTCCATTCTTTGAGATCCTCCTTATTTTCCTTCTTTACAGGTTTGAATTTCTTGTCCTACAGGTCCTCACTTGCTTAGTTAGAGTCACACCAAGGTATTTCATAGTTTTTGTGACAATTGTGAAGGGTACCTTTTTCCTAATTTCTTCTCCACATGTTTGTCCTTTGAGTATAGGAAGGCTACTGATTTGTTTGAGTTAATTTTGTATCCGGTGACATTGCTGAATTTGTTTGTCAGCTTTAGGAGTTCTCTGGTGGAATTTTTGGGGTCACTTATGTACACTATCATGTCATAGGCAAAGAGTGATGTTTTTATCTCTTCCTTTCCAATTTGTATCCCCTTGATCTCCTTTTGCTGTCTAATTGCTCCAGCCAGGACTTCCACTACTATGTTGAATAGGTAGGGGGAGAGTGGGCAGCCTTGTCGAGTCCCAGATTTTAGTGGGATTTCTTCAAGTTTCTCACCTTTAAGTTTGATGTTGGCTGTTGGTTTGGTGTATATTGCTTTTATTATGTTTATGTATGGATCTTGGATTCCTGTTCTTTCCAGGACTATTAACATGAAAAAGTGTTGAATTTTGTCAAATGCTTTCTCAGCATCTAGTGAGATGACCATGTATGTGATTTTGTTCTTTGAATTTGTTTATATGGTGGAATACATTGATGGATTTCCTTATATTAAACCATTCCTGCATCCCAGGGATGAAGCCTACTTGGTAATGATGAATGGTCATTTTGATGTGTTCTTGGGTTCAGTTTGCAAGGATTTTGTTGAGTCTTGTTGCATCAATGTTCATAAGTGAGATTGGTCTGAAGTTCTCTTTCCTTGTAGGGTCTTTATGTGGTTTAGGTACGAGGGTTATTGTAGCCTCAAAAATGAGTTAGATAGTATTCCATCTGTTTCTATCTTTTGGAATATTTGGAGAGTATTGATGTTATATCCCCAATAATTGTCTGATAAAATTCTGCACTGAGCCCATCTGGACCTGGGCTTTTTTTGGTTGGGAGGCTTTTGATGTCTTCTTCTATTTCTTTAGGTGTTAGAGGGTTATTTAGATGGTTTACTTGGTCCTGGTTTAATTTTAGGATCTTGTATCTGTCTAGGAATTCGTCTATTTCCTCCATAGTTTTCAATTTTGTGGAGTATAAGTTTTTGTAGTAGGATCTGATGAATTCTTGAATTTTCAGTTTCAGTTGTTATGTCTCCACATTCCTCTCTGATTTTGTTAATTTGTATACTCTCTCTTTGCCCTCTATTTAGTCTGGCTAGGAGTTTATTAATCTTGTTGATTTTCTCAAAGAACCAACTCTTGGTTTTGTTGATTTTTTTCAATGGTTCTTTTTGTTTCTATTTGATCTATTTCTGCCCTAATTTTGATTATTTCTTGCTGTCTACTCTTTTTGGGTATATCTGCTTCCTTCTGTTCTAGAGCTTTTAGTTGTGCTGTCAGGTTGCTGATGTAAGCTCTCTCCAGTTTCTTTTTGGAAGCACTTATTTCTATAGGTTTTACTCTCAGTACTGCTTTCATTGCATCCCATAGGTTTGGGTATGTTGTGTTTTTGTTTTCGTTGAATTCTAGAAAATCCTTAATTTCTTCTTTATTTCTTCTTTGACCTTTCTATCGTTTAACAGAGTGTTGTTTAGTTTCCATGTGTATGTGGGATTTTTGTCGTCTTTGTTGTTGTTAAAGACCAGCCTTAGACTATGGTGATCTGAGAGGATGCATGGGACTATTTCA
The DNA here is from genome assembly GCF_963924665.1 of Micromys minutus. Lineage (NCBI taxonomy): Eukaryota > Metazoa > Chordata > Mammalia > Rodentia > Muridae > Micromys > Micromys minutus. The sequence goes on along the minus strand of NC_137960.1, from coordinate 45,048,352 downwards.
ATCTTCTTATATTGATTGAGGCTCATTCTGTGTCGAGTTATATGGTCAATTTTAGAGAAGGTGCCATGGGGTGATGAGAAGAAGGTGTATTCTTTTGCTTTAGGATGATTTGTTCTGTAGATATCTTTTAATTTTAGTTGGTTCAATGTCTCTGCTAGTTTTCCAGCACCCTTGTACAGTTTCTGTTTCCATGATCTGCCATTGGTCAGAGTGGGTATTAAAGTCTCCCACTATTATTGTGTGGGTTGAAATGTGTTTTTTGAGCTTTAGTAGGGTTTCTTTTATGAATGTGGGTGCTTTTTTATTTGGAGCATATATGTTAAGGATTGAGAGTTCCTCCTGACAGATTTCCCCAGTAATGAGTAAAAAGTGTCCTTCTTTATCTTTTTTGATAACTTTTGGTTGGAAATTTACTTTATTCGATATTAGAATAGCCACTCCAGCTTGCTTTTTGGGGCTGTTTGCTTGGAAGTTTTTTCTCACCCTTTTTACTCTGAGATAGTGTCTGTCTTTGTCTCTGAGATGAGTTCCCTGTATGCAGCAAAAGGTTGGATTTTGTTCATGTATCCAGTCTGATAGCCTATGTCTCTTTATTGGGGAGTTGAGTCCATTTATGTTAATAGATATCAAGGAATAGTTGTTTCTGTTTCCTGCTATTATTGCTTCTGTGGGTTGAGTTGTGTCTGTGTCTTTTTCTTCTTTTGGTTTTCTTGTTTAGGAAATTTCTTGTTTTTACTAAGATGTATTTTCCTTCATTGTATTGGGTTTTCCACCTATAATTCGTTTTAGTGCTGGTTTTGTGGTCAGATATTGTGTAAATTTTGATTTGTCTTGAAATATCTTCATCTCTCCATCGATGGTGATTGATAGTTTTGCTGGGTATAGCAGCTTGGGCTGGCACTTGTGCTCTCTTAGGGTGTGCATGATGTCTGTCCAGGCTCTTCTAGCTTTCATAGTCTCTGTAGAGAAATTGGGTGTGATTCTGATTGGCCTGCCTTTATATTTTACCTGACCTTTTTCCCTGACTTCTTTATTATTCTTTCTTTGATTTGGGCACTTGGTGTTTTGACTATTATGTGTCGGGAGGTATTTCTTTTCTGGTCTAACCTATTTGGAATTCTAAAGGCTTCTTTTATGCTCGTGGTCATCTCATTCTTGAGGGTAGGGAAGTTTTCTTCTACGATTTTGTTGAAGATATTTACTGTGCCTCTTAGTTGATACTCTTCTTTCTCTTCTATTCCTATTATTCTTAGTTTCGGTCTTTTCATTGTGTCCTGGATTTCCTGGACATTTTGGGTTAGGAGCTTTTTGATTTTTGCATCTTCTCTGGTTGTTTTGTCTATGTTTGCAATGTTGTCTTCTGCCCTGAGATTCTCTCTTTGATCTCTTGTAATCTATTGGAAATGCTTGCTTCTGTGACTCCTGATTTCTTTTTTAGGTGTTCTTCCTCTAGGGTTATCTCTTTTAGTGTTTTCTTTATTGTGTCAATTTCTGTTTTAAATTCCCTCTCTATTCCTTCATCTCTTTGGTTTTGTTTTCCTCTAATTCTTTGAGTGTTTTTCTTGTTTCCTCTTTAAAAGCTTCTGAATCTTTTTGCTTTTCCTCCCGTTCTTGTTTAAGTATCTCTATCAGCATCTTGAGGCATGATTTCAGATCTGTGTCTTCTTTTTCTGGAGTGTTTGGCATTCCAATGTTTGCTGTTAAGGGAGAGTTGGGTTCTGGTGTTGCCAGGTTGTCTTGGTTTCCTTGGGATATACTCTTTTGCTTTTCTCTTGCCATTTTGTTGTCAGTGATATGTTCTTACCTTTCCTTTGTATGTGGTCTGTGTCCCTGGATCTCAAATGTTCCAGGTGGCAGATGGGTCGAGCCCTGTTCTATGTCTCAGAGTGGCCTGGTGGGAACAGAAGTTCCAAAATTCTGTTTCTGGCCCCTGGATCAGGAAAGGCAGGGCAGGGGGTGTGCTTTCTGTGAGCACTCTGCATATATCTCTCTGCTCCCTGGATGCCTAGATCTCCTACTCACCAGTTTTTCAACCTTTAAGAGCTGTCGGTCCGGGTGGCAGATGGGCCGGGCTCTGTTCTGTTCTGCACCCTGAAGTCACCGCTGGGTGGAAACAGGAGTTCTAAAGTTCTGTTCCTAGTCCCTGGATCAGGAATGGCAGAGCAGGGGGTGTGCTTTCTGTGAGCACTCTGCAGAGATCTCTCTGCTCCCTGGCTGCCTAGATCTCCTACTCACCAGTTTTTCAACCTTTAAGAGCTGCCGGTCCTGGTAGCAGATGGTCTGGGCTCTGTTCTGTTCTGAGCCCTGAAGTAGCTGCCAGGTGGAAACAGAAGTTTCAAAGTTCTGTTCCTCATGCCTGGATCAGGCAGGGCAGTGTGTGGGGTGTGCTTTTTGTGCGCACTCTGCAGAGATTTTTCTGCTCCCTGGCTGCCTAGATCTCCTACTCACCAGTTTTTCAACCTATAAGAGCTGCCAGTCTGGGTGGCAGATGGGCCGGGCTCTGTCTGAATATTTTAAAATACACAGAAAATGGATTTCTAGTTGATGAAAATTGATAGTCACAGACAGGTGTAGTTACATTTCTTTGTCTTTAAATTAGATACTCTGTATTTACATTTGAAACAAAATCCCCTTTTCCCACCCTGCTCCCATCCCCTCTCCCTCTCCCAGTCCTCCTTTTTTTCACAAGGTACACTAACTCCTAATCACTCTCTCCACCATGTTGCCTTGGTATTCCCCTACCTTGGGATAGAATGCCATCACTGGACCAAAGGCCTCTTCTCACATTGTTGCCAGACACTGCTATATCTTCAGCTACATATGCAACTGAAGCCATAGGTCTCTCAATGTGTGCTCAAGGGTTGGTCTTTTAGTCCATGGGAATTTTGGAGGGTTTGGTTGGTTGATAACATTGTTCTTCCCATGAGGTTGCCACCTTTTTCAGCTCCTTCAGTCCTGTGTTTAGCTCCTTCATTGGGTATATGCCCAGGAGTAGAATTGCTGAGTCTTCAGGTAGTACTATGTTCAATTTTTTTGAGGAACCACCTATCTGATTTCCAGAGTGGTTGTACCAGCTTACAATCGCACCAGCAGTGGAGGAGTGTTCGTTTTTATCCACACCTTCACCAGAATCTGCTCTCATTTGAAATTTTTATTTTAGCCATTCTGACTGGTGTAAGGTGGAATCTCAGGGTTGTTTTGATTTGCATTTCCCTGATGTTTAGGGATGTTGAACATTTGTTTAGGTGCTTCTCAGCCATTCAGCATTACTCAGTTGAGATTTTCTTATTTAGCTCTGTACCTCTTTTTTAAAAGTATTGTTTGATTCTGTGGATTCTAATTTCTTGAGTTCTTTATATATATTGGACATTAGCCCCATATCAGTACTTGGTAGGTAGAGACAGGCCAAACTTGGTAAGTTCAACCAGCCATACTAGAGAGGGTGTTCTATGGCAGCCAAGATTCCATAGAGAGACATTGAATCTAAAACAGTGGTAAATAAACAAACAATCAGGCAAACAAAAAATTACTAGTGGTCAGAAGATACTGACAGTATCTGCTTTTATTACCTTTGTGAGGAATGGTTACCTTCAGCCTGAATTGCTATCCTCAAGAATTCTCACAGGGAGGGCACTGTAGAATGTGATCAGACGGGATATACCAAATTTGCTCCAACATATATAAGTACATAAACTTCATTAATTCATTTGATGAGTAAGTTTTGAGAAAATTATGTTCTTTTATTGTAATTGGTGGGATTTACTAAAGAAAAAAAAATTGAATATTCTCAAAGGTTTATGTGTTAAAAGAGCTGTTCTCCTGCTTAGGGGAAAATGCTTATCTTTTAGAAGCCTCCAAACACAAATTAGCATATTAATGATTTCAGTACTATTTTGATTTTATAATGAAAGGAAACTGAGTAGCACTCAGTTAGATTCTGATTACTGAGTAGTGACACCAGTAATGTTTGAGGGTCATTATGGCAGGGATTTTAAATCCATGCTTTTACCTGTAAACCGTGATCTGGACAAGCCACTGTGCACAGATAAGGTGAGCAGCCTGCATCCTTTCCCATGCACGCCATTTGACTGAAGGAAATGCTATGAGGCAAGTTGCAAAGCCTTTTTGTCCTTTATGGAATCATAACGAGTAGCCTGCTGAAACATTTTGTGTGGTCAGACAACGAGAGAGAAAGGAAGAGACAAGGTTCACTCTTGCATGCCTTTCAGAACTATCAGAGTTGACTTTTTTTTTTTAATCAATGTGGGAGGCAAGCTGGATTACGCAGATTTCTCTTTTAGTCTGACTATTCAAAATTGATATATTTATAGAATTAGATTTTAGTATGTCACTGTGGGAAATGAAAACACTAAAACCTAAAGACCTTTGAAAAGCAGCTTAAGAGACTAAGTTCCAGTCAAAATATGTGTGGCACTTTGAGGGCATTAAGTTGTGAAGCAGTGTGCTGCCAGCCAGTGTGAAAAGAGGACAACAGGCAAGCATTAGAAGATAAAAACGGCATTTACATGACCAAATGAAAGAAGTTAACTTAAGATACAAAGAAAACAGAGGGCTGTGGATCACAATTGTTAGAAAAGTTATGGAGTCTTTTATTTTAGTTTGTCTGCCTTAATATAGTTTCAGCTCTTATGGGAAAATCTTGTACTAGTGAGAACTGTTTGCTTGAGCCTTTCAAGTCTGCATGTCATTGAATACCAGGAATTTCTTGTTGGTCTAAGAAGAGTTAAGTAACTGAATAAGCCTTCTTCTGTTGTTGTTTGTTTTTTGCATGCTGTACATTTATATGAAGATTTCCACCCAAATATTCCAAGGACAATTCAAATAAAACTAAGGCTGCTGAGTGGCAGAAAAACAAAGGAAAAAATCACTCAGTAATTGATAGCTATATGCTAGGCAGTCTGTGCTGAGTGTCAGTAAGATCTCTAGTCTATCCACTATCGATGCCTTTGTTGACTGTTCACTGGAATTTTAGCAGTTCAGGCAAGAACAATGAGAAAAAGGCAAGTGATGCTTATTTATATGATGTCTAAAATTTTAATGTTTGAGTGATCAGAAAAGGCACATCCAGAAAAAATTCCCTTTACTCTTAGTTATTTAGAATAACGAATAAATATAATTGCAGAAATAAAGAAGACAAGAGAAAGTCTTCCACTGCATTCATATAGTATGTGCAAAGTTTCCTGGTGGAGAAAATAAACTGCTCAGATGTCTAGAACTAAATAGGAGAAAAAATGTAGCAGGATTAAGACAACAAAATCATGACTACAGAATAAGCAGTCATGAATTCAAGAAGAAGTAGAGAAGAAAAGAGAGGTGAAAATGAGGTAATCAGGGTACTTATGAACAACATTTTGAAAAAGAAAAAGTAGTGGTGGAGAGTAAAATACCTGGAAGCAGGAAATTCTTCTTTTACCTGTCATTAGTTGCCTGTCATTCTTTGTTCATGGGAAAGACCACAGATAACTGTCCTCTTTCTATATTAATATGACTCCTGTTTTATTAGATACTCTATATTTACATTTGAGATGTAATATACACCCAAGCCCCAAACCCCTCTACATTTGCCTTCACAAAGGTGCAGTCCCTCTTAATCACCATCTCCACCCCATTGCCTAGGCATTTCCTACACTGGGAAAACGTGTCCTCCCTGGAACAAAAGCCTCTTCTCACATTGATTCCAGACACTGTTACCTTCAGCTACATACGCAACTGGATCAATAATATGACCCTTGATATTCTGGTTTCTTCAGTCTTGTTTCCACAGTCATTTCAATGAGAGCCTATTTCAGAGTAGACTTCCTGGTATTCTGGCTCTTAGAATCCTTTTCTTCCTTCTGGACCATGTTCCTAGGAGTTACATCTCTGTTGTAGATGTATCTATTGAACTTCAGCTTCTTGCTATTTCTTGATCATTGCATTGTGTCTAATCTGGTGTGTGTGTTTGTGTGTGTGTGTGTGTGTGTGTGTGTGGGTGGGTGGGTGGGTGGGTGTGTTGAACCACACATGCTATAAAGAGAGGTTTCTTAGATGAGGAACAGTTTCTACATGTATTTGTGAGGATATAGATAGAAATGAGAATGTAGTGGCAGGTGCAGATTCTTATCCAAGGCTTCTGGGATCACATTCTGTAGGATGCTGACTAGGTTTCAGGTGGCAGGCCTGATTTTCTTCCTAAGGAGGATGACTGAAGTCCAGTTTGGTAACTGTTGGTTTCCACCACCATGCAAGTACAACTTACACAGCTTTATGCCTATCCTGCCACTCTGGCAATCATAGATCACAGGTGGTTTAGCTGTATATGACTGTTAGATTGGCAACTTGCATAGTATCATTTGAAAACATGGAAGGTAGACCGCAGCCTTTCTGGTCATATGTATCTCAATTTAACACAGCTCTTTGTCCTGTGTGGCATGTCTTCAGCAATAGGTACCCACATTAATTCCCTGAGAGGCAGTCAAGGGTTACACTGATAATTTATATTGTTTATGAGTCAAAGTAGATATCTCATGCCTTGTACTGGGAATTTTGTTATTCTATGGTGCTTATGTAGAAGAAGGACAGCACAAGCCATGAAGTGACTTAACTTCCTTTAAAGGTATACATATATCTAATTTACATATATGTGGGGCACCGCCTGCACATTCTCCATTACAAGATGGTGCTGACATCCGGCTGGAGTTAGCAGTAAACAAGCCATGTGCGCACGTGCTGGGTAACTTTCCACTCCTTGAGCTCTGCCTCTCCCGTGGCGTCATAGGGCCTGATGAGTTTCAACCAATCAGGGGGCTCCGCGTCCAAGGCAAGGACTGATCCCTTTATAAGGGGACAGGCTAGATAGTTCCCCCCTCTCGTTGGTCTCGTTCGTCTCGTGGATCTCGTCCGTTTTGTTCGTCCTGTTCGTCTTCTTGGATTTCTTGGTCTTCTTCGTCTTTTTCGTCACGTGTAGCAAGTACTGGTTCTCCAGAGCAATAAAGTTTACCGCAGAAGGATTCTATTTCGTGTGCCGCGTCGTTCTTGCAGGCGAGACGGTTGCGCAGGACACACACACATATATATATATATATATTTAATTAACCATATATATGGGAATTTGTTTTGTAATTTATTTTTCCTGATTGTTTATAATAAGAGCTATCAGGATATTTTAATCCGGGGTTATATTAGTTTATTTTAAATAAAACTGTGAATTCAGTTTTTTGGTTGAAATAGGTATTTTTGAAAGATAATACTCAATGTATAGTATGTTGGAAAGGTCAATGAATAGTTTCATTATTTTATAAAGTTCTAACTTCACTAATTTGAATATTAACTTTTATGTGTATTCAAGAAAATTTTAATATTTTAAAATTATTTTTTCTTTTTTATTGGATATTCTCTGTATTTACATTTTAATGTTATCCCCTTTCTCTCCACTCCCATTACTTGTCCCCCTCCCCTTGCCTCCATGAAGATGCTCCCTCTTTGAACTACTCTTTCCAAGCTCAGTGCCTTGGCATTCCCCTACACTGGGAAAAAGGAACCTTCACTGAACCAAAGGCCTCTCCTCCCATTAATTCCAGACAATGCTGTCCTCTGCTGAATATGCAAATGGAGCCATGGGTCTCTCCTTGTGAACTCATTGGTTGGCGTGTTAGTCCCTGGGAGCTGTGGAGGGTTTGATTGGTGATTAATTTTGTTCTTCCCATGAGGTTGCAAATTTTTTCAACTCCTTTATTTCTTTCTCTAGGACTTTTTTAAACACAAAAAAGTATAATGGACATGAATTTTAGGAGGAGCCTGATGTGTATAGAATAAAGATCAGTACCTGGGAAGGACAATATGCATATAACTAAAGCATTTAAGAGAAGTATGGGCTTCTGCTGAGAAGGTATAAGTAAGTGCAAATGGTGAAAATGGGAGAGTTAGATGATTACAGAAGAGAAAACATCAAGAGTTAGCAATTGACTCAATCTGTGAGCTTTAGGGATTCCAGCTTCCAGAATATAAGCAGAGCTTTTGGGAACATAAATAATGGAAGAACAGGCTGGATCTCTAGAGAGGAATGGGATGTATCTCAAGCCAAATGTTTTCTATCTGAGGTCGCTGGACACAGGATACAACACAGGCCTCAGCCTGATTTGTGAGAGGGCTGCTCAAAGAATTTCAACTGCTAATGTTGAAGGAAAATATCAATAAAGAAAATGTCTTTTCTTCCCACTTACAGTTTCTTTAGTTTGCCTTTTGATTTTTCATATTTTTCCTCATTTCACAGTTACTGGAAGGTTGTTTCCTATAACAGGTTATTTAGGTAACAGGGAGATGATTTTGGGTCACTTTTTTTTTTTTTTTTGCAATAATAACATGGCTTCCAGAAATACAGCTAATTCACAAATCTGAATGTTATACCTAAAGCTCTATGACAGCCCCACCCACCTTATTTGCTTGTTTATACCAGATGTTAGAGTAAGTTAAGGGCAGAAAAGTCTCTTTTTATTTAGTCTGTTCTTCTCATCTTCTTCATGTTGCTTCCCTAGTGTGTAAACCAATAACTTGCTGGTTTAAAACATCTGCTGTAGATGGTTGCATGAGGAATATCTCCCAAGCTTCTCAGTGGAGGGGCAGGCAGTGTAGACGAGTGCAGGGTAATGAGATTGAAAGTCTAGTTAAGCTTACTAGCATGTCTTAAAAGGCATAATTCTTCAACACTACTTTTTACTATTGCAGTACTTTTGGTGGTATCTATGAACCACTAAGGGAATTTATAGTTGTGAATTTCTGTACCTAAAATATGCAATTAGGCACTGCTGATTGACAAATGGGCTAGCAAACATTGTTGGTGACAATATTGAGAGCATACCCCTTATATTGTTTTATGCTGCTCAGCCAAAACTTACTTTGTCATTTTTAAATTATTTCTTTGGTTTTTTTGTTTTAATTTTTAATTTGGTGTATGAGTATATGTGTATGTGTATGTTTGACGCACATATGAATGAATATACCTGAGGAGTTAGAAGAAGGCAGCAGATTCCCTAAAGCTTGAGTTGTAGGTGTTTGTGAACCACCCAATGTAGGTGCTGAGAAATTAGCTTGGATCCAGCAAATCTCTCAAGTGTTAAATTATTGCATTTACCCCATTATGTTGCTCTTATTATCTGTCTATCAAGGTGGATTCTTTTAATTTTTTATTTTTTAAGATTTTTGGATATTCTCTGTATTTAAATTTCAGATGTTATCCCTTTTCCCCCAATCCTACCCCACTCCTACTCCCGTTACAACCATGAAGGTGACCATTCTCCTAACAATGCATTCCCCCACCCAAGGCTTTGGCATTCCCCTACACTAGGAAAATGAACATTCCCTGGACAAAGGCCTCTCCTCCCATTGATGTCAGAAAATGCTATCCTTTGCTGCATATGCACCTAGAGCAAAGTGTTTCTTCATATGAAATCATTGCTTGGTGTTTTACTCCCTGGGAGCTTGGTGATTTTGGTTAGTTTATAATTTTGTTCTTCCCATGGGGTTACAAATTCTTTTATCTTCTCCAGTCCTTTCTCTAACTCCTTCATAGGGCTCCCCATGTTCAGTCCAATGATTATCTGCAAGCATCCTCCTGTGTATAAGTGTATCTCTGGCAGAGCCTCTGAGGAGAAATCCATATCAGATTCCTGCCAGTAAGTAAGCTCTAAATGACATCAGCAATAGTGCTTGGGTTTCCTAGCTGCATATGGGATAGATCCCCAGGTAAGGCAGTCTTTAGATGATCTTTCCTCCAATCCCTGCTCTTTTATTTGTCCCATTATTTCCTCCCATGAGTGTTTTGTTCTCCCTTCTAAGAAAGATGAAGGCATCCACCTTATGTCCTTTCTTCTCTTTGAGCTTCATAATTTCTGTGGATTGTTTAATGGGTATTCTGAGACTTTTGGACCAGTATCTGTTTATCAGTAAGTACATACCACAAGGGTTGTTTTGTGACTGGCTTACCTCACTCAGAATGGTGGTTTCAAGTTCCATCCATTTGCCTGAAAATATCATAAATTCATTATTTTTAGTAGCTGAGTACCACTCTATTGTGTAACTGTACCACAATTTCTGTATCCATGCCTCTACTGAAGGACATCTGGGTTCTTTACAGCTTCTGGCTATTATAAATAAGGCTTCTATTAACATGGTGAAACATCTGTCCTTGTTCAATGTTGGAGTATCTGTTAGGTATATCCCCAGGACTGGTATAGCTGCGTCCTCAAGTAATACTATGTCTAATTTTCTGAGAAATCGACAGACTTTTCCAGAGTGGTTGTACCAGCTTACAACCTCACCAACAGTAGAGGAGTATTCCTTTCTCTGCATCCTTGCCAGCATCTGTTGTCACCTGAGTTTTAGCTCTTAGCCATTCTGAATGGTGTGAGGGGAAATCTCATGGTTGTTTTTACTTGCTTTCCCCTGATGACTAGGGATGCTGAGCATTTCTTTAGGTGCATCTCAGCCATTTGATATTCTTCAGTTGAAAATTATTTGCTTATCTATAGTACCCCATTTTTAATAGGATTATTTGATTGTTTAGAATCTAACTTCTAGAGTTCTTTGTATATATTGTATACTACCCCTTTATCAGATGTAGGATTGGTAAAGATCTTTTCCCAATCTGTTGGTAGCTATTTTGTCCTTTGAATAGGGTCCTTTGCCTTACAGAAAATTTGCAATTTCATGAAGTCCCATTTGTCAATTCTTGATCTTCGAGCATAAGCCATTGGTGTTCTGTTCAGGAAAATTTCCCCTGTGCCTATGTGTTCTAAGTTCTTCTCCACTTTCTGTTCTACTAGTTTTAGTGTACCTGGTTTTATGTGAAGGTCTTTGATCTACTTGGACTTCAGATTTGTTCAAGGAGATAAGTAAGGATAGATTTGCATTCTTCTGCATGCTGACTGCCAATTGAAACAGTACCATTTGTTGTAGAGTTTGCTTTTTTTCCATTGAAAGTTTTGAGCTCCATTTTCAAAGATAAAGTGACCATAGTTGTGTGGGTTCATTTCAGTGTCTTCAGTTCGATTCCACTGATCTACTTGCCTGTCTCTGTACCAATACCATGTAGTTTTTATCACAATTACAGCTTGAAGTCAGGGATGGTGATTGTCACGCGCCCACGCTTCCCACCGATAGGAACAGGCGTGCAACAAACAAACAGATTCTTCTGCGGATAACCTTTATTGTACAGCACTTTGAGCAGGGGACTTCTTGAGCAGGAAACTTTTCTCTGAGCCTGGGACTCCCTACCGGAGTCTGCTGTATAGGCGACCTCTCAATTGCAGTCTCCCACGTGCGCTCCCTCTGCCCAGTCTCTCTCCACATGGGATCTCTCCGCAATCTCTCTTATCGGGTCTCTCTCCACGTGGGATCTCTCTGCCATCTCTCCACGTGGGGTCTCCCGCAATTTCTCCACTATCTCCCTCTTCTCCTCACGTGGGGGAGAAATGCACTGCTTATAAATGCCTAAGAGACTTGTGTCGCTACCTGATTGGTGCGCCCTCCAGTAACTCAATAGTATGCCCCGAGAGCGGGCTATGACATATGTGGTGCATGCGCATTAAGTCTCTTGGCTGGGCAACAGCTCTGTTTGCTGAGTTCTCGGCGGGAAGCCGGCACCATGTTTGGGTGCAGCACAAACGGCTCCCTACAGGTGATAGTCCTGGAAGTTTTTTTATTGTTGAGAATAGTTGCTATCCTTGGTTTATTATTATTCCAGATGAATTTGCAAATTGCTCTTTCTAACTCTATGTAGAACTGAGTTTGGAATCTGTAGATTGCTTTAGGCAAGATGGACATTTTTACTGTGTTGATCATTTCAATCCATGAGCATGAGAGATCTTTCTAACTTCTGAGGTCTTCTTCAATTTTCTTAATCAGAGACTTGAAGTTCTTGTCATTCAGATCCTTCACTTCCTTGGTTAGAGTTACACAAAGACATTTTATAATCTTTGTCATTTAAGTATACTACCATATCATTTGCAAATAGTGAAATTTTGATTTTTTTTCTTTCCCATTTGTATCCCTTGAACTTCTTGGGCTGTCTGATTGCTCTGGCCAGTACTTACAGTACTAAATTAAATAGGTATGAACTAACTAATCATAGGGCATTGCCTGCTCTGAACATCAAGAAATTAATCTTAAGGCTAAAATAAATATTCTCATCATAGTCACACAACCAAATCCAGTATAACTATTTCCTTCCCTTTTAATTCACCATTAAAATGTATATACTTATGTGATACAGTATGATGCTTTAAAATGTTTTCACTTTAGCCTTCAAGTCAAGCACATCAATATTTATGCTAGCTCATTATTTATAATTTTTTGTGATAATCTTCAAGGTAAATATTAGCAAATTTTATTTGTGCAATATAATTATTAACTATAGTCACTGTGTTTACAATATATCTTTGAATTTATTCTTTGTGTTTAAATGCCTGTCCTTTGGCCAACGATAACTTCTAGCCACGTTCCAAAATTCTTTAATAATAGTCATGCCAAATTCTGTTCTATGAAATATACTTTTAAAATGTCATGTAAAATATACTTTAAAAATGTCTGGTATTTGTCTTTCTATGTCTGACATATTTCACTTAATTCTCTTTAGATTTATCTATATTATATATGACAAAAATTATTTTATTGTTTTTATTTTTAATTTGAACTCATTTTATTTCAATATGACAAAGTGTTCATGAGAAAATACACACACACATGGAAGGTGTTTCAGCTTTTGGTATAAATGGTGATATATAGTATGTCATTGAGTTTTTTGTATTATCAATATAATGATACAAAAATATAGTCAGGAAATTGACTACTTTTATATCAATTTTATGCAGACTTGACCTTGTCCAAAGAAATGTGTTTTGAAAGTTTAAATAGCTGAGCTAAGTAGCATACAGTACTCATTAACATTAACTCAATTTTCAGATAAATAATAAATCTCATTTGATTTTATTGCTAGGAGTTAATCCAGTCATTATCAAGTCCAAACCTTTGGGGCTTCTTAATTGTTCTGTTCAAATGAAGAACATTATGGATGCTTTTGTTACCACCCAATTAATTCTCAAACCAATTAAGATAAAAATCATACATAATAATCTCTTATTTATTACTAAGTATATAAAGTTTGCCTTCATCATTTATTCTTTTGACCCACCAGTGTCAACTCCTGATTAGTGAAACTCCGGTATTCTGGTTTCTTCGCTTATTAGCATTAATGGACATTTGGAAAAGACACCCCCTTCAACTTGTTAATTCAAATTGACATTGAACCTTTCCTACAAATTGAATGTTCTGTAACAGTTTGTCTTTGAATACTGGACTGAGGTTCATGTAATATTGATACATATAATTTCTAAATCAGATATCCCTGATTGAGAACAACATGATATTAAAAGACTGTGATGTTTGATTTTAAGAACAAAAAATGCAAATAATACTGGTAAAACTTTATGTTAATATTGAAAACTAAATGTGTAAATGTGTTTTCATAAGTTTTACTTTGGTAATTTACTATTCTATTTCTAAATTCTAAGTAACATTGAATATATTTAAGAAAAACGTCAAACATAATTTTCTTTCTTTAAGGTTAATATACCTTAATTAAACATGAAAAAGTTACAAAAATATACACACTTGATTGGTGGAACATGAAGTGGAATACAAGTAAGTAGCTTGGGTGAATAATACAGAGTCATAATTGATTTTTCTTATTTTTAGTACATAAAAGTTAGTAGTATCTTAATTTGTTTTAATGTTATTTTGAAATTTTGTACCCAAATATTTTTACCAATTGTATTATAAATTAGAGAAAATTAATTATTATTCCCATTCATTTTTATGCTTTACCTTTGCAATGGTTTTGAAAGAATTTTTTAAAAATACAAAGATATTCTAAAGCATTAAAAATTGTCCCATTCAAGAAAAATTCTGAGCCACCTTATACATGGCATTCATAACCTGTACTGACATCTAAAACAGCAACAAATTGATGATTTTTATACATTGTGTAATTTCCTATTCACATGATATTTTAAATAAAATTTAATTTAATTCAATTTAAATGAAAAATTCAAGTATAAACCAGGTTTCACCTATCCAACTGTGAAATATAGTTTTTCTTAAATCTGTGATAACAGGTACAATGCAGTGGCTTTTGATTATGGTTTAAAGGGCAAATAGATACTCTGTAAATTTGCTAAAGAAGTTTGCTTTGGATACTTATACAGCAATTATGTATTGACACAAACAGGAACAGTATTCCCTTTTGTCCACACCCTTCTTTGCTTATAAATCCATTGCAATGAGTCATTGGTCTGGTATGACACCTCTGGCTTCTGGTACTTTATCAGTATTCAAACCTTACTGGAACTCCTCTTGAAAATCTTGTGTTTGTCCTGTGTCACAAAGATCCTATAGATTTGGATCTTGACAACTGGCCCCTTCATGCATGAAAACACTTGACCCATGTAGAAGATGCTGAGGTAATCCAATTAAAAAAAAAAACAAAAAAAAACAAAAAAAAAAAACGAAGCATCATAGATGGTCAACCTCATTTCCTCATTCCCCATATGGGAATGCCAGGGTGTTGAGGTGGGAGTGGGTGGCTGGAAGGGGGAGCATTCTAATAGAAACAGGGGAAGGGAAAATGGAGGAGGAAGTATTGGGAAAGGGGAGAACATATAAAATGTAAATACATAAACCATGCAATAATAATAATAATAATAATAATAATAATAATAATAGTAATAGTAATAGTAATAATAATAATAATAATAATAATAATAATAATAATAATAATGATGATAAAGATCTCCCCTGAGTATGTGATCTACACCTCATCAGGGCACTCCTTTTGATGGAGCAGAAAATACAAAAAGCAATCCACAGCAGTGGAAGGCCTGGTCTCTCGCGTGTTCCAGCCCCTGAATGGCAGGAACTGCTCTCCTGTTTCCATGAACCCAGGGCTAGATCTCCTGTTGACTTCGGGTGGTGGAGTTAAGGGGAAGAGGTGTGGAATCTCTTCCTCATCCACATCACACTGGGAGAAAATGGTAGGGCCAAATCTATTAACACGTGCTTTCTCAGACAGCTTACTTGCAACTTCTGCAATGTGTCGGTCAACTTTCCTGAGTACGGAATCTGGTTGGGGCAGGGCCAGATCTCTCATGATGCCCAGGTGAGGGATGAGACCAGGTTTTCATAGCTTTCAGGCATCGGCATGTCTGTCAGCAGCTCAGACCAGGCATATCTTCCTGGCTGGTAACAACCCCTCCTGCTGAAGGGCATGGGCCCTGGTGGCAACCAGCAAGAATCCAGGTAGCAGAATTGGCTACTCCTGTCAGGCTGTCCTTTCTTACCCACCAGTCTTCAGTTCTGCCTCCTTTGATTTTACTAACGTCCTTCTGTTTCTCTTTCTCTTTCATTTCTCCGCCGTTTACTTGTTCCTCTTATTGGCGCCTGGGGTCTCGGAGTGTCTGTGGTCATCTCTGGAGTGGTTTCAGGAGTGCTATGTCTCAGTTGTACTTTATGGCACCTCATCTCATGCATGGTCAGACACCTCAGGCCTGCATAACAGCAGGCTGGTGCTCATCTCAGGCTACTTCCCTGTCTGGGCCCCATAGCACTAGTTTGGTGGTCATACCATGCTTGCTTCTCACTTGGCCTGCCTGAATGGCCATATGTCTTGAGCTTCTGGCTTCTTCCTGGGCCTATGATCCTAGGCAGGATTCTTATAGTTTCTAGCTTGCTTCCTGTCATGAAAACTTGTCTCTGCCTGCCTGTTCTCAGACTGGTGGTTGTCCCTGGCAGGCTTTTTTTTTTTTTTTTTTTTTTTTTTTTCAGAAAATGTTAGTCTATTAATTATTCTGATGTTCATAAGTCAGAACACTGAGCATATAGATGTAGCCTCTCCCCTCTCAGCCATCTACTGACATACATATAATGCAGCAGCCACATCTACAATGCCTATAGAGGCAGCAAAATTTGAGTGTTTATGGCTCAGGTCACTATCCTTGCAAAGACAGGGGGTGTATATAACAACAGGGGGTATATATAGCAGGGGGTGTATCTAATTCTAGGGAATCAAATAATACCAAGGGCAACCTATGTCTTAATATTATTTAGGATGTAGAATTAAATAATACATACATATACACAGAAGTACATACATACATACATACATAGAAGACACTTGCGCTCCATTCATAGATAACACCCTCAATTAGATATGGGTAGAGGAGTGACGATTAAATTGAAAATTAACATTTAGTTGTCACGATTGAGAACACAGCTCTGTAATATTTAGCAGCTATATGTATACTTAGAAAATACTTTTGAACTATTTTATTTTTATAAAATTAAATGAAAATAAAATGACTTTTTAATTTTACAAAAACGTTTAGAAACATTCCCAGATAACTTTACAGTTTTATTTGAGTTGGACTGAATTGCTTTTCACTGGAAGTGCCAA
The DNA here is from genome assembly GCF_963924665.1 of Micromys minutus. Taxonomy (NCBI): domain Eukaryota; kingdom Metazoa; phylum Chordata; class Mammalia; order Rodentia; family Muridae; genus Micromys; species Micromys minutus. Next base: position 45,031,851 of record NC_137960.1, on the reverse strand, counting down.
ATAGCCTCAGACTAGGTCACAAATTTCTATGGAGGGATTTAAGCAGCTTAAAAACATTGAGATATTGTTTCATATGAAGAAAGTAAAGATAAAATATAACAGAGTCAGTCAACAATGTTAAGAGTACCATGAATCATAAAGTAGTCTGAGACAACTGAATTCAGAATAAAAAGATCCAGGGCCCTAAGTTGCTAGGAAACACTGATCATATAAAGTCTTGTGATACTTTTGATTTATTTTTGATCAAATTTGAAGAGGTTTTTAAATCCAATATCTGAATTTACAGCCAGATTTCAACCTGGAAACAATGTGCACAAAGATATTAAACATTCATAAATTATATACATCATGGTTTTAGGATAAAAAAGTAAGTGTGGAAGCTTTCTTTGATGATGGAAAAATGCTTGCATGCTTTCCTCAGTGGTTGCTCTATTAAATGCCTCCTTCTTGAACATGAAAAATGAAAGAACAGCTTTTTTATTACTCTGTTTCACAGCTTTGATCATTTATCAAGATAACTTTATCCAGAAGAGTCTGAGATGTCAGTCCACAAGAGAGAAGAAAAAAAAAAATACTCCCCTCTCAAACTTCATCTTATTAAAGAATTCTAGATCCTGGCTTGAAATAAATGTACTGAACTCTATGTATTTAAAATGCTTTTCAGTACTAAAACTGAGCTAAGGACCTTTACTCTTCTGCTCATGCTTAATTAGGAGACAATAGAGGCTGAGAAATGCATTAAGAATTTTGAAAAGTTAATAACTGTGGATTTATTTAATTTTATAAGATGAATATTTTTAAATTTTTCATAATATTTCTTGAACATTTTTACATGAGTAGTGATTTGTTTACTTTATTTTCAATGCACTCTAATTCCTTAAAATTCTGTGTTCACCAATGTCTTTCTCAAATTCATAAGCTTTTCCTATGTATGAAAGCAGGAAAAGATTTTACCTGCAGAGTTCGTTTAGTGTTGCTCATATGTGTACTTGTTTAGTGAGGATGACTTAGATTTAGATAACCTACCCAGAGACTCCTCATTCTTGGAGAGAACTAGTTATTACTTTCTCAGTATCCATTAATTGCCTGTAGCTCTTCATCTATGGGTAGGGACTTGTGAAATTTCTTCTATCAGTGTTAACATTTCCACAGATAATCTTGTGCAGGTACTGTGTAGTTAGATGTAATATTTTGATATGTTTTGTGTTTATCCTCTTTGTTATATGATGAAGATATTGTCTCATAGCAGACAATGCTGGTCCTCCACTTTGGATATACCTGCTCCCTCTTAAGAAATATTTTATATACCTTAGGTGCAGAGCCTGTGTTTTATATAACACACACACACACAAACACACACACACACACACACACACACACACACACACACACACACACACACACGTATCAGCTTTGGTTATACCGTCAGATGTTCTCAGCATTTGTTTCTTCTGTAATGGTCTTCAGCTATCACCTAAAGAAGCCTCCTTGATGAGGGCTGAGAGCTACACTTACCTGAAAGTATGAGGTAAATATTTAAAATGCAGTTAGTTCTTTAGGAAGTAATAATAGAAGGTTTCATTCTGAATCTATTACACCATTAGCCACAATACCACACATGAATTTTCTTTTACTGAGAAGATTTTAAGGCCAAGTATATAGTCGTTGATAAAACTTGAGATAAGTGCTATTATTGCACACTTGGAGACCTTTTTCTATGCTAGTGACTATGACAGCTCCTAGGTTTTACACTCTTGGCTTCTTGCAGAACATTTTCATATATTATAGCAGGTATAGCCTTTGAGAAAGACCATCCGTGTTAGCTTTAGAGAAATATCTCTAAGCTCTGTGTCTGACTTATGTAGTGTCTTCAGCAATAGAGTCTGACTTTCAAGTTCTGAGAGACAACCAAAGACAATGATAATATACCATACTATTTTTGGAGTCTCTTTGACTGTCCTGACCAATTCCAAGGGCCGTATCTGAAGCGTGGCTATTGGGATTTATTAAATTTTCTATGGTTTTAACAAGATATTATTGTTTAGGATTGCTTTAGTTATCTATGATTTGTCTTTTTATTATGGTACCATATAATATTTAGAATTTTTGATTTATAAAAATAATGTTATATGTATTTTGCTAATGATTGCATTAAATCTGTAAGTGATTTTGGTAAGGTGGTGTTTTTATAATATTAATGCTACAAATGTACAAAAATGGGATTTCATTCAGTCTTCTTGCATCATCCTCAGTCTCTATCTTCAAACAGAGCACATCATACTCATCAACGGAAAAAAGTGTACTATGATGATACCTCAAGTCTGAACATTTATGCACCAAAGATAGAGAAACCCATATTAGTAAAAAGTGACATTGGTAAAGCTTTAAGTTGCACATCAAATCCAACACAATAATAGTGAGAGCCTTCAACACTCTACTCCAACAACTAATGGCTCATCCAGACCAAAAAATACCAACATAATGAAGCTAAAAACATTTCGAATCTAACAGACATAACAGACAATTATAGAATACTTCACCCAAACTGAAAAGAATTTGCCTTCTTCTTAGCACCTCATGGATCCTTCTCTAAACGTGACCATATAATCGGTCAAAAAGCAAACCTCAAAAAATCCAAAAAAAATTTTAAAAAAAGACCTATGGCCTCATACCTTATAAGACCACCGTGGATTAACAATGGACTTTAACAACCGCAGAAACACTAGAAAACCTACATGGTCATAAAAACTGACCAACCCTCTACTCAATGATGTCTACATCTTGGAAGAAATAACAAACAAATGAAAGAATTTCTAGAATTAAATGAAAAGACAGGTACACTATACCCACGTTTATGAGACGCAATGCCATGCTAAAAGAAAAATTTATAACACTATATGTCTCTATTAAAAACTTAGAAAATCTCCATGCCATCAATTTAAATTTATATCTGAAGCTTTAGAAAAAAGGTGAAAGGAAGAAGTACACCTAAATAGAGTAGCGGGCAGGAAATAATCAAAATCAGGGCAGAAATCAGTCAACTAGAAACAATAAAAACAATTCAAGGAATCAAGGAAAACAAGGACAGGTTCTTTGAAAAAAATCACCAACATAGTCAAACCCATAACTAAAATAACGAAAAGACAGATATAGTACCCAAATTAGAGCCTAAAGGAAAAGGGAGACATAACAAAAACTGATTCTTAGAAAATTCAAAAAATCACTGGGTTTTACTACAAAATCTTGTATTTTAAATATTAGAAATTATTGGTGAAATAGATGAATTCCCAGACAGATATCACTTACCAAAATTAAATCAAGAACAGGTAAACTAAACAGCTCTATAATCCTTAAGAAAATATAAACAGTCATTAAAACTCTCACAACAACAACAACAAAAGCATAAGGCCAGCCACATGATTTTAACTCAGATTTCTCCCAGACCTTGAAAGAAGAGCTACTACCAATACTACTTAAACTATTTCAAAAATATAAACAGAAGAAATACTGCCAAACTCATTCTATAAAGCTACAGTCATACTGGTGCCTAAACCACACAAAGTCTTAACAAACATAGAAAATTTCAAAAAAATTCTCTTATGACCTTTGATGCACAAAGACTTAATAAAATAATCAGCAACTGAATCCAGGAACACATCACAAGCTATCATTCATCATGGTCAATTTAGGCTTCAGCTCAGGATGCAATGATGATTCAATATTCCAAAATCCATCAATGAGATCCACTATATAAACAAACTGAAGGAAAAGAAGAAAGGCCAGGATGTGAATGCCCAGTCCTTCTTATAAGGGAGAATAAATCACTCATGGGTGAAAATACAGGGACAAATAGGGAAGCAGGTATTGAAGAAAACATCATTTAGAAACTGCCTTACCTGGGATCCACCACATATGAAACCACAAAACCCAAGCACTATTGCTAGATGCCAAGAAGTGCTCACTGGCAGAAGTCAGATATGGACGCCTCTTCAGAGGCTCTGCCAGAGTCATACAGATACAGGTGAGTGTGCTTACAGCTACCCATTGGACTGAACACAGGGAATCCAATGAAGGAGCTGGAAAAAGGCTGAAAAACTGAAAGGGCTTGCAACCTCACAGGAAAAACAACATTATCAACCAACCAAACCTTCCAGAACTCCCAGGGACTAAGACAACAACCAATGAGTACACATGGAGATACCCATGGCTCCAGTTATATATGTAGGAGAGGATAGCATTGTCTAACATCAATGGGAGCAAAGGGCTTTGGTCCAGTGAAGGTTAGTTTTCCCAGTGTAGGGGAATGCCAAGGCAATGAGAGGGAGCACCTTCACTGAAGATTCATATCTATCACCCTGCACAAAACTAAAGTCCAAGTGGATCAAAGACCTCAATGTAAAACTAGATACATTAAATCTAATAGAAGAGAAAGTGAGAAATAATTTTATTTGCAATAGTCAGAAATTGAAAACATCCTGGATATTCCTCAACTGAAGCATGGAAAAAAAACCCACATGAAACCCAACAGTGTCAACTAACTTGGATCCTGGGGGCTCTCAGAGACAGAACCACCAACCAAAGATCATCCACAGGTTGGACCTAGGCCCTGTGCACATATGTACCATATGTGCAGCTTGGTCTTCATGTGATTCCTGAATCAGTAGAGCCAGGGTCTATCAGAGGTTGCTTGCCTATGGAATACATTCTTCTAGCTTGGTTGCTTTCTGTGGCATTCGTGGGAGAGAATTTATGTAGTCCAATGAAGTCAGGGGGTGGGAGGATACAGAGAGAGGCCTCCATACTCTCCTGGAAATAAAGGAGAAGTCAACGGGGGAGTAAATGTGTGGAAACCTGGAGTCGGGGTAGATCTGGATGTAAAGTGAACACATAAATAAAAAAGAAAGAAAAAAGAAAAGAAAGAAAAATGTCATTGTATCAGTTTTTACTCTCCTCAGTTAAGGATAGTTTATACACAGAGGTTCATTTTGATAGTTGTCTTTCCATAAAGTATTTCTCAGGGTGTTTGTTGTAAGGAAATGCTTTTTGTGAGTAGATTCTGTATCCTAGTAATTTGTGTTGGTTATTGCTAGACATTTTCAGATGGAATTTTTGGGGATATTTTGTGGTTCTAACACAATAATTTGTAAATGCAACTATTGCCCACCAGCACAGCATAATTTAGATGCTCTATGTGTCATATGATGGAGAATAAAATATAGAAGTCAGTTCTATATCCTAGGAATTTACAGAGTTCTGTTAACACAAAATGAGTCCTGGAGTACATTTACCCAATTTTATTTGAAGTGACAGACTTTCACAATACATTGGAAGATCCACCTTTATCTCCAAAAAGAGAGATAAAAAGGATCCTAAGCAAAACTGGTCACTCTCACCATGTTAACGGTAGAATGGCACACAGCCAATGTGGGAACTTTAGGACAATTGTATTTATCACCAGAAGCAGAATTAAAAAGATTGGCAGAAGATTCCTTACAGGTGATATTTCAAGGTCAACTATATATTAAAATACACATTAAGCTCATAAATAACATAAATTATTCTTAGATAATGACTAGAAAATAAAGGAAAAGCCACATTGAAATGTCAGGGACTTTTCTCCTGATCTGCATGGAATTATGTTTTATCAGACCATGCTTATTAGAGATTTTAATTTTACCATAAAGAACAAAAAAGACACAAAGGTTTGTAAGATTCTATTATAATTTAATTCAATAAGTGGTTTTAAGAAATTGCTCAAAAAAGTTTTAAAGGATTCCACATGGGGACCAGGAAAAAAAACCAAAAACTTATGAAATAAATTTCCACACAGTATATAATACAAAAAAAAAATCTGTTTCAATGACCTTAAATTTATTACTCATGAGTACTCAGAAAAATCTTGTTAAAGCTTCAGAATAGAGGTCTTTTTACAGGAACTTTGTTCTATAAATTCATCTACAAATGGACTGTTTCAGGAGGCTAACACAATAAAAAATATACCCTGGGAATTAAACTTAGATAGTACTGAAAAGCTCAGGATGAGCATGCTGATCTCTGACCAATGTCTCTGTGACTTAGAAAAAAAATTTAAAAAACAAAATGAAAAACCAGCTGGACTAAACAATTTTCATTTCTTTGAGTTCTGTTTTGTATGTCATCTGGTTTAGACAGAAGCATTCTATTCTCTTCTTTATAGAGGTAAAAATGAAAAGGCTAGTTTGGAATTCAACTCACCACTTATTGAAGGGTCTATAGTGTTTTTGTTCAATTGTTTGATCCAAATAAAATTATACTGTTTGTGGGCAAGTATTAGGTACTCAGGTAAAGAAAACTCAGTTAATTGCTGTTACTTAACTTTTACATCTATAAAAATTTGATGATAACATAGTAACTTTGTGGATTTATCTAGGTTATTTTAAGAAGGAAATTTATTTAGCTGTCACTAATGTTATCACAAGATATTTAAAATTTTGTCCATATATAAGTACAAAATTTCTTTTCTAGATACAATAACGATTTAGGAAATTCATGTCTGTAGAACAGTAGACAAAATGTCAAGGAATGGCTTACTTTAAAATCATTAAATGAGTCTATCTTTAAATGTCATTGTAAAGACTGAGTCAAGTCTGATAAGCTTCCTTTAAATGGATAAAAACTGCATGCTTTTATAGGGCATTGAGTTTGATTAACCTGTAATCTCATTTAAAGATGCTAGTCATTTCGTCAGTTCAAACATTTTGGTAAGTATTGATGTGATTATGAAATAGTCTGACTCAGGCAACTTAAGGAAGAGATGAAGATACACTCCATCTTGGCAGAAAAGTGATAGCATCGGAAGGATGAGGCCAGATTTTCAAATTGTGTAGACAGTCTAGAGACAGAGAAAGAATGAAAAATGAGGACCAAAGTATAAAATTTCATATTCTACTCACCCTGATATAGCTGTCTCCTGAGAGGCTCTGCCAGAGCCTGAGAAATTCAGAATCAGATGCTCTCAACCAACCATTGGACTGAAAATTGGGTCCCCAAAGGAGGAGATAGAATTAGGACTGAAGGAGCTGAAGGGGTTTTCAAATCCATAGGAAGAGCAATATCAATTAACCCGATGTCCCAGAGACTAAACCCAAACCAAAGAGTACACATGGAGGGACCCATGCCTCCAATCACATATGTATAAGAGGCTGGTTTTATCTGGCTATCATTGATGCAGGGGGAGACAGAAAGAAATTGGGGGATTCCAGAGGAGAAACTGGGAAGGGGATAACGTTTAAAGTGTAAGTAAAGGAAATATCCAATAAAAAATTAAAAAATAAGTAAAATAAAATGAAATAACTTTCATGACCTTAAAAAATCTAGAAATGTTTTAGAATAATCTTGCCTCTACATTTATGCCTTAGTGACAATGACAGTATACACGGAACAAGTATGAGGGCAAAGAGAGGCCATACTGAATTTTGGAAAAATTTATTTTCATCCTCATGTTTTCAGTTTTATTGCATTGGTTTGCATATTTTTTTTATGCCAGTACAGTTTGCTTTTTATGTCTCATGATAAAAATCATTATGGTTAATCTGTACACACCAAGAAAACTGACTATTTCCACGTTACATTTTGTTTTACATGTGTTTTGGAAAAATTTATTTGACAAGTGTATCACAGAGGAACAGGCAATGATAGGACTGGGAGAAAATATACTTCAAATATTTAGGAAATACTGATTTGAAAGGCAACGTAAAAATGATGGGTGGTGAATATTCTTTTTTGAGTCTCAACTGATCATTGTTTTATGAACTCTGTACAGTCTTAAAGTTTGCCTGAATCGGTGTTACCTTCTTATGTAAATTATCAGATCTGCCACCAAGTAAACAGAGACCCTCAATTTAAAAAAGATGCTCACCTTTGAAAGAGAGGACAGGAATGAATTCTCATAGAGCAGGAGGAATTGCAGCACACAGGGTTGAGTGATCATGAGAACAGGAAGCTGTGCTCTGCATTTATTCAACGCTGGCAAAACCAAACAAAGCAAAGCACAGGAGACATGGACAGTAGCACATTTGCAAATTGAACAACTCCAACTGTTTCACTTTAACGCTTTCACTTCTGAGTTTTGTGCCATTTCTTTCATGTTTTCTTGGGCCTTACAGATTGGTCACACACATCCTGATGGATTGTTTGATTTGATTTAAAAGCAGCTCCATGAAAACAAACAAAAAACAAAAACAAAACATAAGAAAACATAAAACAATAAAAACTTAGAATCTCAAACTCATGTTGGTATGTTTTAGCAGTATTTTCGACTCCAATTTAATATAAAATCAAATTTAGGATAGAAAATTTTAGAATTTGAAAACATAAAGTATGAGGATAAGACGAAACTTGGTGTTCAATCCATACTGGGTATTTCTCCCAAAATGGCTTCATGACTATCACTTTAATTAACAAGAAACCAGTCTTTATTTTTATTGTGGTAGTATTCAGGTTTTCTTTATGGTTCTTCTTAGGCTGTAAACTTCTTATACACCTGCAGGGACTTGTAAAGCAGATTTCATTTTAATTAAAATATCAGTTCAACTAGAAAACAAAGCTATGGAGAATATGTTACATTATCAGTCAAATTCTCTTTAGACAGCTTATAGAAATCTTTAAGTTCACGCTGAGAATTTTTACTAGTTTTTGTATCCAACTGCTTATCTTTAAATGTCTCAGCAGTTTCTGTTTCTCAGATAATCTGCCCTGTCTCCCATGACTAGACTAATCTATGCTATTCATAGCATTATCTTCAATTGTCAAAGTCTAATTTTCCTTCTGGGGAAAAATAAACCAACCGTGTTAATTTTTTATTTGGGTTCCTGTTTCATGACATAGCCTTGAATGGCCTGCAATACCTGTGCCCTACTTAAGTACCTGGTATTGATGGAGGAAAGAACAGGACATCAAGTCTCTGAAACTGGAGTTATAGATGATTATGACTTGCAGTGTGGGGGCTAAGATTCTATTCCAAGTCTTCTGGAAGAGCAAGTGCTCTTTCTTGCAGAGTCATCTATGTTGCCACCAATAAGCTTCAAAATAATCTTTAAATTATTTTTGAGAATTCTTCACATGCATACTATATTTCCTTGTTTTTCTCATCTTTTTTCTTCCTTCAATTTCTCACATGTGTTATGTGCTTCCATTTACATCCAGAACCCTTCTTTTTAAACTATTATTACATGTATACATACATGCTCAAATACAGATCTTACTGAAACTATTTAGGGTTATTCATATGTGTATATATGTTCAAGGTTAACCACATTGCTGTGATTGCCAAAAAATCAGGAAACAAATAACATCGATTATGTAGAAGAGTGGAGGCATTGGTTACTGTTTGTGTACTGGAACCTGATGCAGTGATGTGGAACACTGTGTAGGGAATTCTTTAAAAACTAATATGACCTAACTATACTATTCATTGAAATAATCCTAACAAATAACATATCCAACTGCACAGATTATTGCTCACATATGTCAATTGCTGCTCAATTAACAAAACAAGCAAATGGAAACAATGTCTATGCTCTTCAATATGTGAATAGATGATCAACATATAATACATATATACAATAAAATCTATTCAACTATAAAACATTTTTTGACCCAAAGAAACATTTAAGATGTTTATAAAGAAATTTTAATTCAGCAATATGGCTATGCTGGCAATAAATTCCATCCAAAGACCTTCTAGGTCTATGTGATCAGGCTGGAATTCAGACAGTTTGTTTGTATAAAACTTTATTTCCTAAGAATAAATGTGACATTAGTTTGTAGAAGGAAGCAGCCATGTTTAAAAGTGATATCAAAATTGAAAGTGACAAATTAGAGAAAGATCAGACAGAATGAATCAGAGATAGGATACACCCAACTCACTATAACAGATTTTTTAAAAAGGGGGGTGATGAGACAGAGTGAGTCAGAGAGAGAGAGAGAGAGAGAGAGAGAGAGAGAGAGAGAGAGAGAGAGAGAGAGAGAGAGAGAGAAAGGTGCATTTTATAGGCACAGTTTTATAGAGATAGTTTATAGATGAAGACAGAAGGGTGAGAGAAGAGAAGCCATTGATTAGGACCAAGTGGAAGAGTTAGTGTCTCGACAAGCAGAACAATTCAGTGAGAATTGAGAAACCAGATTGAATCTGTCAGCTTGGTGAGGAGTTGGAGCCAGACAGCTGAGTTGAATCAGACAGCCAGAGTTCAGAAATATCTAGAAAAGGTGACCTTATTCAGCAGAAAGGCTCTAAGACAGCAATTAGATCTGTTTTTTTAAAAAAAGTTTACTTTTATAGATGCTGACATACTCAGTAAGCCCTCTAACAAAATATAACTTTTCAAATATAGTGGCAAATATGTATGAAATGTTAAAAGGAAACATTATTTTGAATGCTAACTAAAAAAGAATTTAAAATCAAAATTTAAGTCAGATATGTTTAAGCTTCCAACAATCTGTAAAATTTAGTTGAAATATGTTGTCTGTCCTTTTGTTGTTTAGTCATGTAAAAATGTTTGAACTTAGAAGGAATTAAAGCCTCCTGATTATTTGTGAATTTTTAAGAAAATTAGGTAGCTTTGATAAGTTTTTTCAGGTGTCATCTGGGGCATGGTATCCATCATTATCTAGTACATTTGTTTCTTGATAAAAGGTGATAGTACTAGCAGATTTTCTCCCACTGTTTAATTCTGCCTATTTATTTATGACTCCCATTATCTTAAAATAATGCACAGACTAGAGTAAGTTTTCATCCCATAATTTAGTTAATGATTTTATTTTAATATTATGAATACCCTGCGTTTTTTTTCCCTATGGATAATTCAAGCAAAAAAAAAAAAAAAAAATCCCAACAATTTCAAACAAACTTCAACTTCATATAGAAACACAAAATCCTAGGGTAGCTAAAACAATTCTAAATAAGAAAAGAACTGCTGGAGGTATCTTAATACCAGGTACTATATTGTACTACATATAGTAATCAAAACTTCAACGTGTTCATACAAAAACATGCACCCTGAATAATGAATTCAAACTGAAATCAGGGGCATTTTAACATGCCCACAAATGACTGATGTTTGAAAAAAAAATTAATACACACTAGAGAAAAGACAGTATCTTCAATAAATGGTGATGTGAATATTGGATGGTCACATGTAGAAAAATTAAAATATCTACAAACCTATCAATCTCCAAAAAAATCGTTCAACACCAAATTGATCAAAGATGGCACAGTAAAACAAGATAGCATTATTCATATAGAAAGGGAATTAAATGGACAATTGTTTGAACTCATTCACACAAAAACTGATTTTCTAAGTACGACACTGGTAACATAGGCATTATGACTAGGAACTGATAATTGAGCTCATGAAACTAAAATGCATTTATACAGCAAAAGATTTGAAACATTTGAAAAAAGTGGCAACCTGAAGAATGAGAAAAGTCTTTACTAATTATGCAACAGAGAGTACCTAGAATATAAAAGATCTCACTCCCCACCAAACAAAACTTGCATATGAAGATTGCATATATAGCACCCAATTTAAAGATAAACTAGAAGACGAAATATAGATTTCTAAAGAGATGGTTTCTAATGAAGGGAAATAAACAGATACAAAAAGATAAAAGGAAAATAGAATGTTTAGGAGGAAATAATGGGTATGATTACCAATAGGAAAGATGCTTTGTGAACTTATCCAGAAACATGTCACAGTAGAAGATTCCTAAAGTATATGCACATATGAAAGGAACTTAAATGGATTCATCATATAATGGATTATATGATACCTCCACTAGACATTTTATGGCACCATATAAAAATTTTAGTGATGGGATTTGATTATACCATAGGAAATAATTGGTCAAAGGAGTCCCACATTCCATGCAAACCTCAAAGATTATTGTCAAGTCTTTGTTTACTCTCCACAGCCAAATAGTAAGACCTGATTGCTGAAGATACCACCATGTCATTGGACATAGAGAAACTGAGTTGTTATACACATACAGATTTCACAAATACTGAATAAAATTTATGGTATAGATGGTATTTTTATGTTATCAGATAAAGAAAAGTAATGATCAACAAAACCCAGCTACAAATGCTGAAAACTGGAATAACAATCTGCTTGCAAGAGGAACTAGGGTGATAGTGGCAATGAACAACCACATTTTGGTGTGATTTAAGGTCCAGTATTTCATATGGTATCTATATAGTACACAGATAATGCGGCCATGAGCCTGAGACTAGGTAGAACATAAGCTAGAGAAGAAAACATACTTCTTACATTTTGATAAAAGAATATAGAATTAAAATGACATCTAATGACATATTGCTTTACATATGACTCCAAGAGTTGTTTTTATCAGAGAAGCTTAGTTTTGCTGTGGATAGTAATTACACACAGACACAAAATTTGAAAATATTCAGAAAGTTAGAGAATTCTTAGCATCAGTCCTAAATGTGTCTCTAATCTCAAGGCTTTGTGATCTATTCAGAAAAGGATGAAGATATAATAGTATCTGTACTATTCAAAAATTTTAAGTTGTGTCCCATGCCCTGTAGTAGTTGCACAACTCAAAACAGACTCCATAGTTTTATATTTTTAGTTTTGCTTTATCTATCTATCTATCTATCTATCTATCTATCTATTTTGTGTGTGCTTTTATTCATTTTTTTGGTATTTTTTTGTTTTACTTGGTTTTTTTGTCTGTTTATTTTGACTTTTGTAAGAGAAAGTATGATCATGAACTTTGGTGTCTTGTGAGGTCAAGAGATTCCCTATTAAGTTAAGTAAGAGTAATGAATGAGATTCACGGTATTTTATGAAATTTAAATAAAAACTAAGCCAGTAATACTGAAATAGAAGTAATTAAGTACTCTAAAAAACATAAAATGTATTTTCCAAACCCAGAGTATTTGATGATTTATACAATTTTGGCAAAACTTTCTTACAATAAGTTATATGATGAGTTATAAAGCTACAATAAGTTAGCAAAGTCAATGTCCTTGCTAAGAGAGCATTTCAGGAAGGTAAGTCCTCCTCAGTGGATGAAGGAAATTTCACCTTAAACTGTTCTATATGAGGAAATTAATAAACCTTCAATGAGATAGTGAGTTATCTTCCCATAATTCCACATCCAACATAGTCTCTACAAGTCAAGCCATCATAAAGTACTGATGTCTTTTTGGACTCAGAAAGGCATACCTATTCATTCTTCTTCCATTCTATTTGTATTTTGAATATTAGTCAGAACCTAAAGATTTATTACATGGTGCATTGGGTTTTCTTACTTTCCTTACTCTTCACTAAAGCATACCTCCCAACAAGAAAGCTGCATGCTATCATTCATATGACCCCTCATACCAGCTTAACTAAAATGGCTTGGCTTAGCTTTTTTCTCCTTTACAAGTTTCTGTCTCTGAGTGACTTATGATACAATTCATCCATGCTAGGCCTTTTTAAAAAAATTCTAGTAGATTAATCCTTAAGTTTTTATTTAAATCAATTTTTCATTTTTTACCAAATCAAACTCAGATTTCAGGGAGCAGACTCTAGTTTCCATGGTATCATCTGGTAATTTATTTAGTCACCCCAAATTTCCAATAACAAATGTGAATGAGATACTAGGAGATGGGTTTGCAACAAAGAAGATCTACTGGTGTCCTGAACGTTTCTACATATGAGGTAGTCTGTATTAGAAAGTCATATGCTCATGTGCTTAAAAAAATACCAACAAGATTGTTATAGACAATTTCAACCAATACTTTTCTTCAAAGGCTGTAATGTACATTGGCTTATAAAAGACTTCTCATTTTAATCAGATGCTCTGGCTGTTATAAATTTTGAGTGCCAAACATTTTTTTAAATTAAATACCTACCTTGCATGCATGTCTGAAATATAAGAGACATAATTAAAAATTAGTAAACCTACACCATTTGGGGAAAATAGATGGGTATATATAAACAATAAACTAATATATCTGATGAAAAAAAGTTAGAAAATGTTTTCTTGACATTGGAGTTTGTCCTCAAAATGACACAGAGAAAATTAGTTTGAGATGACATATGGCTAGAGATCTTCTGAATCCACACAAAAATCTAACCTGACTTAAATTCTAAATGTACCTACCTAGTTCTATCCTCCTCTGTCCCTTGGGTTTCTCACTACTATACCACGTTCTTTGGTACAGTGTCTATATTCATTCAGTTTGTCATTTGGGCTGCTATTCTAAAAAAAAATACATGTGCATACTATACAAATAGGTAATGGGACTTGATGTGGCATCAGCACTGTCACTGCAAAAGTGGTCAGTCAGAGGTGAATATTCTGCTAGAAACATAACACTTAAATGTCAAAATCTAAGTTATTAAATCCTTGAGTGTCAAGTTTTCATTTCAGAATAATATAGAAGATTCCTCTTGAAAATTCACATTTTTTACTTCTTAATTACTACTGTTCTCTTTAGACAGTATTTGCCAATTAGCACTATGAAAAAATTAATCATGATTCTCTGAGTATTCTAAAGTATGAAAGTATCCATACTGGTAACAACAATTCAATAGGAGTCACTTAAAGATCACGTTGAAAAACAAAACAAAACAAAAACAAAATTAAAAGACATCAAAAATTTAGAACACTGTGGCCTGGTGAGACGGCAATGTGAGAAGCCAAGTCACAGACAGGCCTAGGCCAAGCGTGCGGAAAGTGTGCCACCCAAACCCCCTGATTAGTTCAAGGGAGCAGGAACTATGCTGTAGGGACATGGTTTCCACCCAGAGGGCCTGTGAATGTGAACAAAACACTCAGGCTACCTGACACTGGGAACACCAAAAGTCCAGGGACACAGGCAAGGTACACGGGAGAGACTGGAACCAATCACTGACTAAAAGACCACATATAATCCCAGGCAACAAGATGGCAAGAGGAAAGCAAAAGAAATTACCCAATGGAAATCAAAACAACCTGCCAACACCAGAACCCAGCTCTTCCATCACAGCAAACAGCAGAATGCCAAAAACTCCAGGAAAAAATGACTCAGACCTGAAATCACACCTCAAGATGATATGAAAGATCCTTAAACAAGAATGAAAGGAATAGCATTAAAAAATAGACACTTTTAAAGAGGAAACAAAAAGAACACTCAAAGAAATCAAAGAACTAGAGGAAAACAGAACCAAAGATATAAAGGAACTGAAGAAGAAATTTAAAATGGAAATGGCAACAATAAAGAAAGCACTCAAAGAGACAACCCTGGAGATAGAAAACCTAAAAAGAGATCAGTAGTCATAGATGTAAGTATCTCCAACAGAATACAAGAGATGGAAAAGAGAATCTCAGGGGCTGAAGACAACATGGAAAACAGACAAAACAAAGAACATTAAAAGCACTAAGGGAAAAAGGTCATGTAACACATAAAGGTAGACAAATCAGAATCACACCCGATTTCTCAACAGAGACTATGAAAGCTAGAAGATCCTGAACAGACATCATCCAGACCCTAAGAGAACACAAGTGTCAGCCCAATCTGCAATACCCAGCAAAACTATCAATCACCATAGATGACAAGATGAAGATATTCCAAGACAAAACTAAATTTACACAATATCTGACCACAAACCGAGCACTACAATAAACTATAGATGGAAAACCCAACACAAGGAGGAAAACTACATTCTAGTAAAAACAAGAAAATACCTAAGCAAGAAAACCAAAAGAAGACACAAGCACAATTCTACTTCTAAAAGCAAAAATAATTGGAAACAGCAACCACTATTCCTTGATATCGGTTAATATCAATGGACTCAATTCCCAAATATAAAAACATAGGCTATCAGACTGGATACATAAACAGAATCCAGCATTTTGTTGCATACAGGAGACTCACCTCAGATACAAAGACAGACACTATCTGAGAGTAAAAGGTTCGGGAAAAACTTCCAAGCAAATGGCCACAAGCAGAAAGCTGGAGTAACCATTCTAATATTGAATGAAGTAGATTTTCAACCAATCATTATCAAAAAATATAAGGAAAGACACGTTTTACTCATTAAAAAGAAAATTTGTCAAAAAGAACTCTCAATCCTTAACATATATATTCCAAATACAAGAGCACTCATATTCATAAAAGAAACCCTACTAAAGCTCAAAAATTATAATGTACCCCACACAATAATAGTGGGAGATGTAAAAAACCCAATCTTATCAATGGACAGATCATGGAAACAGAAACTGAAAAATGACAAAGTGAAACTAGCAGAGGTTATGAATTCCAATGGGAATTAATAGACATCTACAGAATATTTCATCCTAAAACAAAAGAATACACCTTCTTCTCAGCACCTCATGGCACCGTCTCAAATATGGACCATATAGTCAGTCACAAAACAATCCTAAATAGATATAAGAAGACTGAAATACTCTGATGCATCCTATCAGATCACCATGGTCTAAGGTTGGTCTTTAATAACAAAAAAGACAACAAAAAGCCCATATGCACATTGAAACTAATCATTGCTCTGTTAAACTATTGCATGGTCGAAGTAGAAATAAGGAATAAATTAAAGATTTTCTAGAATTTAATGAAAATGCAAACACAACATACACAAACTTATGGGATACAATTTAGGCAACACTGAGAGAAAAACTCATAGCTATGAGTGCTTCCAAAAAGAAACTGGAGAGAGCATTCACTAGCAACTTGACAGCACGGTTGAAAGCTCTGGAACAAAATAAAGCAGATATACCCAAGAGGAGTACATGGCAATAGATAATCAAATTCAGAGCAGAAATTGACCAAATAGAAACAAAAAGGACCATTCAAACAATCAACAAAACCAAAAGATGGTTGTTTGAGAAAATTAACAAGATTGATAAACCCTTAGCCAGACTATCTAGCGTGCAAAGATAGAGTATTCAAATTAAAAACATAGAATGGAAAGTGGAGAAATAACAACTGAAACTGAGGAAATGCAAGAAATCACCAGATTCTACTACAAAAGCTTATACTCAACAAAGATGGAAAATTTGGAGGAAATGGATGAATTCCTAGACAGATACCAGACATTAAAGTTAAACCAGGTTCAGGTAAACCACCTAAAAAATCATATAACACATAAAGAAATAGAAGCAGTCATCAAAAGCCTCCCAAACAAAAAAGCCCAGGTCCAGTTGGGTTCAGTACAGAATTCCATCAGATATTTATTGACGACCTAATACCAATATTCTCCAAACTATTCCACAAAAGAGAGTCAGATGGAACATTACCTAATTTATTTTTCAAGGACACAATAACCCTTGTTCCTAAACCAAACAAAGACCCTACAAGGAAAAAGAACATCAGACCAATCTCACTTATAAACATTGATGCTAAAATATTCAACAAAATTCTTGCAAATCGAACCCAAGAACAGATCAAAACTATCATTCACTATGATCAAGTAGTCTTCATCACTGGGATGCAGGGATGGTTTAATATAAGGAAATTCATCAACATAATCCATCATATAAACAAACAAACAAAAAAAAAAAACAAAAAAACCACATGGTCATCTCACTAGATGCTGAGAAAGCATTTGACAAAATTCAATACCTCTTCATGTTAAATGTCTTGGAACAAACAGGAACCCAAGGCCCATACATAAACATAATTAAAGCAATATACAGCATACCAATAGCCAACATCAAACTTAATGGTGAGAAAATTGAAGCATTCCCACTGAAATCAGGGTCTAGACAAGGCTGCCCACTCTCCCCCTTCCTATTCAACATAGTACTGGAAGTCCTGGCTGGAGCAATTAGAGAGCAAATGCAAATCCAAAAAATACAAATTGGAAAGGTAGAAGTAAAACCATCAATTTTTCATATGACATGATAGTGTTGATGACCACAAAATTTTCACCAGAGAACTTCCACAGCTAAAAGAGAAGTTTACCAAAGTGGCTGGATATAAAATTAACTCAAACAAATAAGTGGCATTCCTCTACACAATGGATAAACATGGGGAGAAAGAAATTAGGGAAAAGATACCCTTCACAATAGTCACAAACAATATGAAATACCTTTGTGTGACTCTAACTAAGCAAGTGATGGACCTGCACTAAAAGAACTTCAAATTTCTAAAGAAGAAAATGAAGAAATATCTAAGAAAATGGAAAGATCTCCCATCCTCAAAGATTGGAAGGATCAACATTGTAAAAATGACCATCTTACCAAAAGCAATTCTTTTGCAAGATTTTACAGATTCAATGCAATCCCCATCAAAATTCCAACCCAATTCTTCATTGAGTTAGAAAATGCAATGTGCAATTTCACCTGGAATAACAAAAGACCTAGAAAACTGAAGTCCATCTTCATCAGCAAGAAAACATTTGTAGGAATCACCAACCCTGTCCTCAAACTATTTTTCAAGGCAATTCTGTTAAAAACTGCATGGTAGTAGTACAAAGATAGGCAATGGACAAGAATAGAAGATCTAGAAATGAGCCCTCACATATATGGTCACTTGATATTTGACAAAGGAGCTGTAAACATTAAATGGAAAAGGACAGCCTATTTGACAAATGGTGTTGGTCCAACTGGCACTCAGAATGCAAAAGAATGAAAATAAACCCTTTCTTATCTCCTTGTACAAAGTTCAAGTGTAAGTGGACCCAAGATCTCCACAGTAAACAGGTACACTGATACTATTAGAAAAGAAAGTAGGGAAAACCAAAGAACACATAGGCACAGGAGAACATTTCCTGAACAGAACCCCAATGGCTTTTTCTCTATGGTCAAATATTGGCAAATGAGACTTAATGAGATTGCGAAGTTTCTATAAGGCTAAGGACCCTGTCAAGAAAACAAAACGACAGCCAACAGTTTGGAAAAAGATCTTTACCAGCCCCACAACTGATAGAGCCCTAATATCCATGTTATACAAAGAACTCCAGAAATTAGATACCAGAGAATCAAACAACCCTATTTAGTATGTACAGAGTTAAACAAAAAGTTCTCAATTGAGGAATATCAAATGGCTGAGAAGCATCTAAGGAATTTTGACATCCTTCGCCATCACGAGAAAGAAAATCAAAACAACCCTGAGATTCCAACTCACACCACTCAGAATGGCTAAGAACAAAAATTCAGATAACAGCAGATGCAGGCAAGGATGTGGAGAAAGATGAATACTTCTCCACTGTTGTTGGGGTTGTAAACTGGTAAAACCACTCTGGAAATCAGTCTGGCGATGCCTCAGAAAACTGGACATAGTCCTACCTGAAGACTCAGTTATTTCAATTCTGAGCATATACCCCAGAGATACTCCAACATAAAACAAAGACTCATGCACCACAATGTTCATAGAAGCCCTATTTATAATAGCCAGAAGCTGAAAAAAACCCAGATCTCCTTCAGTAAATGAATGGATATAAATATTGTGTCATATGACCAAGGGACTAGGAACCCAGGATTGGGAACTCGTTTCCCACCCAGCGGCTTTGGGACACAGAAAAGGGCTCACACCATCAGCCACCTGGACCAGCGGAGATCCAGGGACACAAGCCAGGTACAAGAAAAAGGCAAGAACATATCGCTGGCATCAAGATGGCAAGAGGAAAGCCAAAGAGCATATCCCAGGGAAACCAAGACAACCTGGCAACACTAGAACCCAGCTCTCCCATCACAGCAAACAGCAAAATGCGAAACACTCCAGAAAAAGAAGACTTAGACATGAAATCCTGCCTCAAGATGATGATGGAGATCCTTAAACAACTACAGGAGGAAAAGAATAAAGAATTAGAAGCTTTTAAAAAGAAACAAGAAAAACACTCAAAGAACTAGAAGAAAACAGAACCAAAGAGATGAAGGAATGAAAGAAGGAATTTGAAACAGAAATGGACCCAATAAAGAAAACACTAAAAGAGACAACGAAGAAGTAGAAATCCTAAAAAAGAAATCAGGAGTCAGGGATGCAATCATTTCCAACAAACTACAAGAGATGTAAGAGAGAATCTTGGGAGCAGAAGACAACATTGTAAACATAGACCAAACAGTCAGAGAAGATGCAAAAACCAAAAAACTCCTAACCCAAAATTTCCAGAAGATTCAGGACACAATTGGAAGACCAAACCTAAGAATAATAGGGATATAAGAGGGAAAAGAATATCAACTAAGAGGAACAGTAAATATCTTTAACAAAATTGTAGAAGAAAATATCCCTACCCTTAACAATGAGATAACCACAAGCATAAAAGAAGCCTTCAGAACTCCTAATAGGTTAGACCAGAAATGAAATTCCTCTCCACACATAATAGTCAAAACACCAATTGCCCAAAGCAAAGAAAGAATACTAAAAGCAGTAAGGAAAAAAGGTCAGAAATCATATAAAGGCAGACCAACCATATCACACCTGATTTCTCCACCTTAGTGTGACTCTAACTAAGCAAGTGAAGGACCTGTATGACAAGAACTGCAAACCTCTAAAGAAGCAAATCGAGGATAATCTCAGAAAATGGAAAGATCTCCAATGCTCATGGATTGGAAGGATCAACATTTTAAAAATGGCAATCTTACCAAAAGCAATCTACAGATTCAATGCAATCCCCATCAAAATTCCAACCCAGTTCTTCATTGAGTTGGAAAGATCAATGTGCAATTTCATCTGGAATAACAAAAGACCTAGAATAGCAAAATCCATCCTGAACAACAAGAAAACATCTGTGGGAATCACTATCTCTGACCTCAAGCTATATTACAAGGCAATTTTGCTGAAAACTGCATAGTACTGGTAGAGAAATAGGCATGTGGATCAATGGAAAAGAATAGAAGATTCAGAAATGAGCCCTCACATACATGGTCACCTGATTTTTGACAAAGGCACTGTAAACAACCAATGGAAAAAGGACAGCCTATTCAAAAAATGGTGTTGGTCCAATTGGCACTCAGGATATAGAAGAATGAAAATACATTCTTTCTTATCTCCTTGTACAAAGCTCAAGTGTAAGTGGATCAATAATTTCCACATTACACCAAATACATTTAAACTATTAGATGAGAAAGTAGAGAAAACCTTAGAACACATAGGCATAGGAGAAAATTTTCTGAACAAATCGACAATGGCTAAAACTCTAAGGTCAAAGATTAACAAATGGGACTTAATGAGATTGCTAAGTTTCTGTAAGGCTAAGGACATTTTCAAGAAAACAAAATGGCAGCCAACAGAATGGGAAAATATCTTCACCAACTCCACATCAGATAGAGGCCTAATATCCAATGTATACAAAGAACTCAAAAAGCTAGACACCAGAGAATCAAACAACCCTATTAAAAATGTGGTACAGAGCTAAACCAAATGTTCTCAACTGAGGAATATTGAATGGCTTAGAAACATCTAAGGAAGTGCTCGACATCCTTAGCCTTCAGGGAAATGCAAATCAAAACAACCCTGAGATTCCACCTCACACCAGTCAGATTGGCCAAGATCCAAAACTCAGATGACAACAGATGCTGGCGAGGTTGTGGAGAAAGAGAAACACTTCTCCACTGTTGGTGGAGTTGTAAACTGATACAACCACTCTGGAAATCAGTATGCCGATTCCTCAGAAAATTGGACATAGTACTACCTCAAGATCCAGCTATTCTACTTCTGGGCATATAACCCAGAGACACTCCAATATACAACAAAGATACATCCACCACAATGTTCATTGCAGCCCTATTTATAGTAGCCAGAAGCTGGAAAAAACCCAGATGTCCTTCAGTAGATGAATGGATACAAAAATTATGGTACATTATGGAGTACTACTCAGCTATCAGAAACAATGACTTAACCAAATTCTCAAGAAAATGGTTGCATTTAGAGAATATCATCCTGAGTGAGATAACCCAGTCACAAAAGCACAGACATAATATGCAGTCACTGATAGTGGAATGCTAACCCCAGAGGCTTGGACTGCCCCAGAAACAACTCACAAACTGTGTGAAGTTTAAGAAAAAAAAATCATTAGGCCTAATCCTTATACACTAAGAAAACGTTGACTATTTCCGGGTTACATCCTGTTATGCATGTACTTTTTGCTCATTGGAACTAGGAAGATCTTAATGCAGAATATCAAACCTTAAAAAAATGCTTAAAAAAATTGAACTTAAAGAGATATTAAAATTTAAAGCAAGTCTCAGGATAGTTTGCTAAATTTGGAGTACATGAACTTATAACCTGTTCTGTGCTTCTAACTTGTCACATCTGCTTCAAGATAAAACTCAGGAAATTAACTTTACTTTTTTATATTATAACCTAATGTATTAGCAAATCTAAGTTATATAAGTAGCATAAACAAAGAAAAGTGTAGGAGTTTTTGTTATCTCAGTGAAGTTTATGAAAATATTGATTTAAAAATATTGGCATATTTACACAATGGAGTACTACTCAGATATCAGAAACAATGACTTTATGAAATTCCTAGGAAAATGGATGCATCTAGAGAATATCAGCCTGAGTGAGGGAACCCAGTCACAAAAAAACAGACATAATATGCAGTCACTGAGAATTGGATACTAACCCAAGAATGCTCTTGACTCCCAAAAAACAACTAACAGACTATATGAAGTTCAAGAAAAACAAAGGCAAAAAAAAAAAAAAAAAAAAAAAAAAAAAAAAACATAGAACATTTTTTAACAACACACATTTCCATGGATAAGTTGACATTATTATTCTTATATTTATCAACATATTAAGGAATGTTGTACTCTTACCAATCAGGCCTATGATACCTCTAAAGAGTCTCATTGTGTCTATACATGCTACTCTAATGTTTCAAATTAGTTTGAGAAAAAACTAAAAATTATGTAGTATTCTCAAATATGGCCATATCAAAATTTAATAGTCACAGGCATTGAGAATGTCATCCTTATCTATGTTTTTCATTCTTCAAGGACATATTTTTTATTAATTAATTGATTTGTTCTTTTCTAGTTGTGTTTTTTTAAATCCTTGGGGAACACAGTAAATAGTCAACTACCTACCTACTGGGTTTTAAGTGATGGAGAAACATAGTAAAATACTTAGATCTATAGTCAAATAAAAATATGTCGTATATGATTAAAAAGGTTAAGTTTACATGTTATATATATACTACAGATAAGTTTAGAAAGATAATTGGATATACATATTCATACTTCATTAATGTCACATATCCCATCATGAGATAGAAAGAGATGATAGAGTAGGAAGGAAATGAAAACAACATGGGCAGTCTGAGTAAAAAAGGTAGAGAAAGCAAGATAGAAAGAGAAAGGTTCATGACCATAACACCATTAAAAAGAAGAAAACACTAGGAATACATAAATTGAATGTTATGGACATTGGAGAGAGAAGAAAGCTGTGTTAAAAATGTTATAAAGTTTCAATCAGATTTATTTAAAATAATTTCCAATAATAGAATACCAAGTATTATAAAGTGTTAATTAATATTCAATATGTGGCATTGCATGTGACATTAAGTACAAGTAGGTAGAAAGTGTTGGTGATGTATGGAACCTCATTGGCCTTATTTAACCTTTTTGTGTTTTTCTCTCTAGTTTTGCTCAAACTAGTCAGTCTTAGTACATCTGTACCCTGACATAATTTAAACAGCTTTCCCCCTAATGCCTCTAATTACACTGGTTGGTAAATTAGTAATAGCTGATTGCTTAGGCCCAACTCTTAAATAATTTTTAATTATTGTGCCACAGAGAGTTTAGAGTAAGTTAAAGTGATACTATAAATCCAATAAAATATCTTCCATATATACTAAGGCTTAGGGTATATACACTTTTCTAATTCTCACAATATCTGTGAGACATACACAGAAGAAGAAATCTTAACATCTTAGAAGGTAATATTTAGAAGATACTATAGTTATGTTTTATTTAAAGGTATATGTGTCTTTGAAATCCTTAACATAATTGATAGGCCAAATTTACAAGATTTGATTTATAATCACTAAGACAAAAAAATAATGTTTATGAATATATGGGAACTGTCTTACATTTTCAAGTTACCTACTGAAGATGTTCATGATTGCAGATTAAACTCATATATTCAAGCAAAGAATTTGAATATGTGTTTCTATCTGGCTGCTTATATTATACCGTATCTTTGTCTTCTTCTATATATTTAAGAACATATTATAAAAATTTATCAATATATAAATTTGACTTGGTATATACTTACCTGTAGTAATAATATTTTCAGCTTACAGAGACAATTTTTTATGAGAAAAGTAAAGTGATTAAAATAAATTTGGCAATAAATAATACTTATTCTTCGGTTACAGTTATAAAAAAAACAGTATTTAGGTTAAAATCATGACAATTCCATGCTCGGTTAATAAAGAATGGTTTCTGCCTATTTTTATTGGAGCACATGCACTGTGCATAGTGGATTACTCTCCAGTATTCTGAACAGAATATTCATTAACTCTCCTAATTGATATTGCATGTAGGACAAGGGTTTTCAACTCCCCATGAGTTTGTTTAACAATATAATTCACTCAGAAAGTCATCCATGCAACTGCCTTCACAGCAATGCAAAATTCTCCCTAGTGTATAGCAGGTAATTATTTTTCTAAAGTTGAGCTGGACAATAATCTGTGTGTAAACAAGAAATTATTATGCAGTCTGTTGGTGATTGTTAATTAATTTTTCCCATTGATGCAATGTACAAATTCATTTAGATGCTGTGAATTGATTGAAATATTAATTACATTCTAGAGGTTTTGAAGTACCAGAGAATGATTTTTAAAAATGCCATTGATAAGCTTTTAATTGCCATCCTTTCAATTGAGCTATTATGTTTGCATGACACTTTATTTTTTTATTAGTTGGCTGCCAGTTTATAATAGAGTTGTTAACTGACATAGAAATGGAAACAGTGAACTTTGTTTTCCCAGCTGTATACTTTGTATGCCTGAGTTATTCAGAAAGGCAAATAAACACATAGCTGTAGTCATATTGTATATTCAAAGCTAACAAGACTGACAAGATGAAACAAAACCCATGACAACAGGAAGAAGAATGTAACTTAGACTCAGGTAACTGTTTTTTATGTAACTCCCATTAATGGTGAGAAGTCAGGTAATTCCACTACCATGTGTGGAGAACAGCCATGTGAATACAGTCATTTGCTCATAATACAGCGCAAAGGCATTGAAATAAAAGTGATTATCTGTTCCTATTCAAAGATAACCCATGCCCAAGAACAAACACTGTCTCATCTGCTTTAAAAGGTGTGACCTTGAGAAAACTTTACTATTGAAATCACTCAATCATGTATAAAATGGTCATTCATTCAAGCATTGAAGAACTAATACTATATTTTAAATCTAACATTTATTGATGGCCTATGTCTATAAAAGCTAATAGATAACAATTATGTACATTTTGTTTAGCATACACAGGGTTGATTATATTTTAAACCTAATAAAATCCTGTTTAGGACTAAAATGATGTACTATGCTTGTTTTCACTTAGGACCAACTTCTTACATATTTCGGAGTAAGACATTAAAATGTTAAAATTATCTTCAAGTAAAAGAGATGCTGCAGTTATTGCGTTATTTGCAATGTTGATCCTAAAACCACACGATCACAGTAAGTCATGTCAGTCTGCTGAGACAACCATTGAGAAAAAGATAGTTTTTTAAAAAAAGGCTGATTATTTGTGCTGACTGAAAATTCGTTTTCAATTGAAAATGGAATATATTTGAAATTTAAAATTAAAGACTATTACAAAGTAAAGTAAACAATTATTGTAAGTATGAATGTATCCTTTTTAATCTTTTTTTTTACTGTCCAGATTTTATCTACCTCCCCATCTACCCTTTGACTGCTCCACATCCCATATTTCCCCAACCTCCACCTTCATAAGGATGTCCCCACACCCCATCTCTGACTCCATCAGGTCTCCCTAATCCCTGGGGCCTCCAGTCTCTCAAGAGTTAGGTAGATTTTTTCTGACTGAGTCCAGACCAGGTAGTCTTCAACTGTGTATGTACTGGTGGCCTCATATCAGCTGGTTTATGTTGCCTGCTTGGTGGTCCACTGTGTAAGAAAACTCGGGAACACAGGCTATTTGAGACCGCTGGTCCTCCTACAGGGACCTTTGCTTCAGCTTCTTCCAGCTTTTCCCTACTGCAACCACAGGGATCACCAGCTTCTGTCCATTGATTGGGTGTACATATCTGAATCTGACTCTTTCAGCTGCTTTTTGGGACTTTCAGAGGACTGTCCTAAGGGACCTAATTTTATGAGCACTCTGTAGCATCAACAATAGTGTCAGTCTTCGTGGCCTTCCCTTGAGCTGGGTCCCAGTTCGGGTCTGTTGCTGGACCTCCTTTCACTCAGGCTTATCTTTCAGACAGGAACAATATGGGTCTGAATTTTTGGATGTGGGATGGCAGTCCCATCCCTCCACTTAATGCCCTTTCTTAATATTGGAGGTGGACCCTACAACTAACCTCTCCCCACTGTAGGGTACTTCATTTAAGGTCTCTCCTTTTGAGTCCATAAATAAGATATATTTTTATACACACTACTCTATAAGTTACATAAAATGGACTTTAAATTAAAAAAAAAATAAGTGTTTTATGTGGCTATGAGGAGATGGTATTGGATAAACTGTCTGCCAAACTAACATTCAGATTGACGTTTTAGTAGTCAGAACCCACAAAACAGCAAAGCAATAGTAGCAACTATTTGGGATCACAGCACTCCAGAGGCAGAGAAAGGATAAAGAAGATAAACCTTACTCAAGAAGCTCTTAGTTTGAAATAGAGGCTCTTCCTAATGTTTTGGTGTGGGTCTCTAATGTTTCTATCAGAGGAAACCTCTGTCTACTAAGCTAGACACATATCCTATGAATGTGGCAAATATCATTAGGAGTTATTTTATTGACTCTTTTTGTCAGTTGTGTTTGATTCTACCCTAAGCCTCAGAGCCATCTAGTGTCCAGTCATTTAAGCCAGATTCTGCACTGTTTCCCTCCTGTGTACTGGGCCATAAGTTAGACCAGTCATTGATTGGGCACTCCTACAAGCTCCAAACCAGGAATGCCACCAGCATATCTTGTAAGTCAGAAAAGTTATAGAGTATATGTTTTTTAAATGAGTTGGCCTGAGTCCCATTACTGGGTGCCTACTTAGCCTAGTTACAGAAGATGACCAGTTCAGGATCGACATCCTCCATTCCGAGGATTCATCACTAGAATCACTGTCTTCATTAGGCTTTACATTTCTGTGAAGAGACACCATGACTCAGAGAAGTCTTACAAAGGATAACACTTAATTGGGGCTGACTTACAGCTATAAGATTCAGCCTATTATCACGATGGTGAGAACCATGGCAACATGATGCAGGTAGGCATGGTATGGAAGAGCTGAGAGTTCTATATCTTGTTCCAAAGGCAAACAGGAAAAGAGTAGCTTCTAGGAAGCCAGGCTTTAAACACTTTCTCAACAAGGTCACACCTACTCCAACTAGGCCACACCTCCTAATAGTGCCATTCCCTAGGCTAAGCATGCAAACTACCACAATCACCCTCATGGGTTCTGTGAAGTTTCCACTGTACTGGGTTTCTGTATCACCTGGTCAATGGCCACCTCTTTCAGTCATCCATCCCCATCCAACCAGATTATCCTGTTACCCTCCTACACCTATTCCCAGTTCACCTACAAAATCCATTCTATTTCTCCTTCCTAAGGAGATCTATGCACCCTCTTTCCTAGACTTCTCTACTGTATCTAACTTATCTGCTCTTGTGGATTGTAGCATGATTATTCTTTACTTAATAGCTAATATCTACTTATAAGTGAATACCGATCATGTTTGATTTTCTTGGTTTGTACTTCCTCACTTGGAAAGATTTTTAATTGTTCCATCTATTTACCTTTAATTTTCATGCTATATTTTTCCAAACAGCTGAGTAATACTTTATTGTATAAATATACCACATTTTCTTTAGCTATTCTTCACTTGAGGAACATCTAGGTTGTTTCCAATTTCTGGTTATTATGAAAAATGTTTCTATAAGCTTATGGTTGAATGAGGTATTTGTTGGGTATATGCTTAAAAGCGGTGTAGCTGAATCTTGAGGCGGATCAATTCGTAATTTTCTGAGAAATAGCTGCCATAATTGATTTGCGGAGTGGATGCATTAGTTTGTACTTTACAGCAGAGTTTGCCTTTCCCTTTCTCTATATCCATGCCCACATTAGCTGTCATTTGTGTTATTGATCTTAGCAATTTTGACAAGTGTATAATGAAATCTCAATGTAATTTGATTCTAATTTACCTGATGGCTAAAAATGCTGAAGATTTTATTGACTGTTTCTCAGCCATTTGATATTTCTCTAATGATAATTCTTGTTTAGGTCTGTATCACATTTTAAAAATTGGATTGTTTGGGTTATTGCTATCTAGTTTCTTGAGTTCTTTTATGTGTTTTGGATTTCAGCCCTTTATTGGGTGTGGTGTTGGTTACAATCTTTTCCCATACTGTTATCAATGATTTCTCTTAAAGTCATATTTTCTGAAATGAAAAATAACTGACATATATGTTTCCTCAAATCTCTCAGACACTGGATCACAAACCAGGCAGCCCATCCTAGCTAATAAGATTCCCCCAAAACATATGCAGCAGGAAACTCTCAGGTCTGGGTTTAGTCAGAGAAGATGCACCTAACCCTGAAGAGACTGGAGGCCCCAGGGAGTTGACATTGGGTGGAGACATACTTGTTGAGACTTGGGTGGCGGGAGGTGAGGAGGAGGTATGGAATGTGAAACAGTAGGAGGGTTGATTGGGAGAGGAATAAAATTTGAGTGTAAAAATAAAATAAAAGAATAGAAAAGAAAAATCATGTGTAAATAGTGTATAATAAATAAATACATAACAGAAAATCTTGCATGTAAGTACAAACCCACAGAGGTTCTGCCCTGGTGTCTCCTTTCACACCTGGTATCTTCTCTTTTTTACTCATTATTGGTAATTATAGTAATTGTTATAGAAACTCCGCAGGAGAATAATCAGTATTGCATTCTTGATTTAAGTCAATCATCAGAATAACAGGGTTTATGTTGTCAAATTCCTATAGTCTCATGGATTAGTATACTTGAGGCAGGGCAGTGATGAGTTTAGGGATATACTTGGTCGTACAACAAAACTCATCTCCAAAACTATAAAATATCCTCTCAATGTTCTTTTTTAGTATCAACTTACAAGTTTAATATATAAATATTTTCATAATTATTTTTTTCCATTATTTCATGAAGACTAATGTGTTATTTCCTTTGGAGAATATTCTTTAATAATTTTGAAGAGTGTCATTATATACAAATTTTATTGAGTTCACTTGTCCAAAGATGTTTTCATTTCATTTTAACACTTAAATAGAAAAACATGTTTTCACAATCATAGTTTTTGATTGATTTATTTAGTGGTTATGATTTTTTTTAATTAGAGGCACACTCTCTCATGCAAATTTTTGTTTTTCATGTTGTTGTTGCTAATTCATGCTAAACTGCCTGCCATAGCCTCTTGAGAGTCTAGTGTGATCAGTCAACAATTAAATATTTTTACAGTACTTTATAATTAAATCATGCTCCACGATGAAATATGAACATATTGTATTAGTGACTTCTTGCAATGATATTAATTGCAAGTCATTTGAAAGGCTTGTTTATTAACACCAATATATTTTCACAATTAAGCCTTTAGAATTTTGTGTTTAAATTTTTAATCCACATTCTTTACTGGGCAAGAATATGGGTGCCTGGAACAGAAACACACATATCAGAAACACATCAAGAACCAGTTGACCAAAACCCAAAAGCCTTTCTATACCCCTCCCTATAATAATTTACCATAGTGGAATTAACATTCTGAAATTTAATACTATAGATTAATTTTAGCATTGTTGCACTTTATAGTATTTAATATTTGTGTCTTAAATGATATATTCCAATTGCTTTTTATCATTATAAGAGAAACTGTCATTGTTCAGAAATCACTATTTAATCTCCAAAATTATATTTAAAATCAGTATATAAATATTTTTATTTAAAAATATACCATGTACAAATCTCCATATATTTCCAAAACTGTTTTTAATATTGAAGTGACAAATTCATCAATTTTGTCTTCTAGTTTAATAACTATCTATAAAGCAAATGTAATAAAAATGTGCACCTTGTTGTTTCTCAAATTTAACAGAATATATTTCACATACAGTCTTTAGAATGAGCTCCCATGTATCATTAGTGTCAGAATTCTATCATGATCTAGAATCTAAATTATATTCCAAAGTTATGGTTTTATTTTAAGTAAAGATGAATTTTGAACCACATCAAAAAGTTCATGCTGCTATTTTATTTATTTTTATATTTATATTTGCTGTTACTTAGGTCGTTCACTTTTTATTTACTTTAATAGTGAGTTAAAGTCTTGATTATTGTTAATCCTGTATTCACTTCATCGATCTTGTATATGTACTTTTATATACTTCATCGTGGATCTAAAGCAAGTCAGTGTTTTCCTTTCCTATTGAACCAGTCCCTTCCATTTGAAATTAATTGTTGCAGAATCAACCGGGTGAACTTATTCTTAAAGAAAGAGTGTTCTACTCATATACAAGAGTCTGCCCATGACATGTCAGGTCCATCTCAAAGCTCTTCACTTGGTCCTCATTCTTGGAGAAGTTATTAGTATTGCTTAAATATAATTCAAGCTTTCTTCCAGGTCCTTGTAACATCTTATTTTATTTTTCTTCTACCAACAGACAACTATCTACCTTCATTTTTCACAGAATTTTTAAATTTTTTTTTCCTGATCAATCTCAATATAACATTATTTTCAGGTATTAAATTTTTCATAGAACTGACAAACATTAATATTCTCACTCACTGTGAAGAAGTTTTAAATGTTTATCTACAAAAATTTGAACATTTGCATTTGGTTTATCTTTTGTTATTTGGGAGATTTGCAATTCTTTTTAACTTTATTTTATTTTGTGTGCACATAAATGTCACACTTATGCCCCAGCAAAAATATAGTGGTTTCAGGGCATCTTTCAGTAATACGTCATTTTACAACAACGAGATGTGAGCGTGTATAGGTGACTGAACTCTCCAAGATGCACTACGAGAATTATCTGCCCTTCTCTTTAGACTGGCAGCAACTGATCTGCTAGAGTCACACCCGGATCTTCAGAAAACAATAATATCACATCCTTAATGAATTAAAAGGAAGACCTCTGACAAAATATTTCAAAGAAACAGTCTATGATAGGAGGTTAAATTCTACAGAAACACAGAATGCTCCCCTCAGATCCTATCACTGTACATATCTACATACATTCAGTGCCTCACTCACATCTTTAATCTTCATGTGACAACCTGAAAGCTAGTACTTGTCAATGCCACCTCAAAGTAAGACAGTACCTGACACTTGTACTTTGTGAAATTATAGTAGGTAAACAATGTAAATGTGTAAAACCTAGATCTTCAAATACAGAATCTGACACGAGCCAGCAGACTGTTCTCAAGAGATGCTATTCATGTTAAAGCTATGGGCTACAAAGGGACTTCATTATATTAACAACAACATTCAAATGAGAGAACCTTTGAATTCTTCACTTTCCACGGCTCCCCTTGGTTAAGGTTATTTTCAGCATTTAGTTTCTGAGAAATTTATTATTCAGGTGTGTCTGTTGGGGTGGGTGTGAAAATGCATTTACATGCAGGTGTGAATATACACTGTGCCTCTGCATATAGAAAGAAGTGGTCAATCTTGGGAGTGTTTTTTACATATTGTCTACTTGATTTTTTTTCCTGTTTTTTTTTTTTTTTTTTTTTTATTTGCTTGTGGAAAAACAATATCTCATTTGCTAAAACTTTCCAAGAAAGTTTTGCTGGTAAACCAACAAGCCTTTCCTAGGTTCTGCCTATTACAACATACCTACTACTTGGATTAAGAGAGGGCAATACTGTCCCAAGATTTTTATGTGTAGATTCTGGAAATGAAATTCAAGTCCTCATAGATGTATGGCAAACACTGTACATATATCTTTGTCCCTAGCCAACACTTAGGATCTGTTACTTGCAAATATCACATCATGTGTAAACTGCAGCTTTTGTTCTTATTCTTGATTGTGCTAGTAAAAACACTGATGTCCTGGATAAATAACAGAGACCTGTGAGTTAACCTAATTGTTCTTACAGAAGAGAATGAAGAATGTCCACGGCACCCGTGCCATCTTTGTGCTGATTTACATCTCAGTGTGCTGATTCTTACGGACCTGTAGCTATGGAAACATGTATTATTTTTCCATGTTTTTTATACAATAGTTGGACATAATAGTCCCTTTTATTCAGTGACATTTAGTGATATTAAATGGTGAAGTGAACTCAAATTCTGGATGAAGTCTTAAACAAGTGTTGCCATTTCTGAAAGTACCCAGAACTGCTGCTAATCATCATGATAAATGTCCCACTATAGGTTGGTGAAGAAAAATGCTCTGTCATAAGCTGCATTCAGAATCACAATTGATTTTTGTCATATGAACAGTTTCTGAGTCCAAATGTGAAAATGGAAAAAAAAAAAAGAGAGACTGAAGAGACTGTTGTTCTGAGATCTTACTTTAATCATACTTTGATACAGAATACAAGAAATATGCCAAAATAAATTTTGAGTCCATCCAAAGTTTAAATTCTCTTCTGTCTCATTTTTAAATAAGTTTTTATTTCATGTAATATATCATCTGATTATGATTTTCTATTCCCAAAATGCTCCCAGATTTTTCCAAGATTCTCAGTAACCATCTCCAATCCTTAGACTAATGTGCTGTGAATATTAAAAGCTCCTGATCAAGATACATATTTTGTTACAATTTATATTCATCTAGTTTCCTACTGTTAAATACCTCATTTAGAGCCTAGTAGCACCTCAGTGTAAATTAAGTTTTGCATGCTGTTTCTGGTGGGAAAATACTATGTCCAGTTTACCAAGAAGAGAACCAGAGTTTAGAGAGTATTTGCTAATGCATAGCAAAGTGGCACAGCACATGTCTCCTAATTGCTGTAAGTTTGCAATTCATATAATTTTTTTTTTTCTGGATGAGCTTTCCATCAGCCTCTCCTCCATCCTTTGTCTCCATATTTTCTCCCTTGAATATTTTGTTTTCCCTTCTAAAAAGGACTGAAGAAAACACAATTTGGTCTTTCTTCTTAAACTTCACTTAGTCTGTGAATTTTATCTTTTGTATTTCAAATTTTGAGGCTAATATCCACTTATTGAGTGTATACAATGTATGGTATTTTGTGACTGGGTAACCTCACTAAGGATGATATTTTCTAATTCTGTCCACTTGCCTAAAAATTTTAAGAAATCGTTGTTTTTAATAACTGAGTAGTAATCCATCGTGTAAATGTACATTTTCTGTATCCATTCCTCTGTGGAAGAACATTTAGGTTCTTTCAAAGTTCTGATTATTATATATAAGGCTGATATGAACATGTCCTTGTTATATATTAGAAAATTTTGGGGTATATTCTCAGAAGTGTTATATCTGGGTCCTCAGGTAGTATTATATCCATTTTTTTTGAGGAACCAAAGGACTGATTTTCAGATCATTCTCATATAGAGATACCAAACTCAGACAGTATTGTGAATGCCAAAAAGTGATCGTTTAGAGGAGCCTGATATAGTTGTTTTCTGAGAAAATCTGCCACAGTCTTACAAATGCAGAGGAGGATGCTTGCAGCCAACCATTGGACTTAACAGAGGTTCTTCAATGGAGGAGTTAGAGACAGGACTGAAGGCACTGAAGGGGTTTGCAACCTATAGGAAGAACAACAATATAAACCAACCAGACCTCTCCCCCCCCACCAGAGCACTCACGGACTAAACTATAAAGCAAAGAGTACACATGGAGAAAACCATGGCTCCAGATCTGTATGTAACAGAGGATGGTATTGTTTAGCATCAATGGGAAGAGATGCACTTCATCCTGGAAAGGCTGGATACTTCAGTGTAGGGGAATGCCAAGGCGGGGTGACTGGAGTACGTGGGTGGGAGAGCACCCTTATGGAAGCAGAGGGAGAGAGGATGGTATAGGGGGTTTCAAGAGGGGAAGGCAGAAAAGGCACTAGTATTTGAATGTAAGTAAATAAACATCTAAAAAATTGAGCTAGTGTGTTGGGTGAATTTCAAAATAAAAAATTCTTAGTAATCTTTTTGTTTAAATTAAACAACTTTATTTATAAAAAGATAAATATACAGATTTTAAAAACATTTTGCATAAAAATTTGGAAGAGAATTTTGTCAGTATTTGAATTTTTAAAACTGTCATAATATGTAATAGAAAACTTACTAGTTACAATGAGCATAAAATACAAATAAAATAAAATGTAAAATGGGAATAGTTGAAGTTTCTTGGTGTGTAAAGATTAAACATAATGAGTCTTAAATACCAAGGATTGTTACAAAGCTGTATTCTTAGCTCTTGAATTATTAATGATTCAAGGTCTAGGTGTGCCACACTCCGAGAGGTTATACACTTTTTTTTTTTTTTTCTAAGAAGGACTAAGGCTTCCACATTTTGGCCTTCCATTTTTTTGGGCTTCACATGGTCTAAGTATTGTTTCTTGGGTATTCAGGCCTTTGTGAGGCTAGCATCCAATTATCAGTGGCTGCATATCATGTCTGTTCTTTTGTAACAAGGTTACCTTCCACAGGAAGGTATTCTCTAGTTTCATCAATTTTCCTAGGAATTTCATGAAGGCATTGTTTCTAATAGCTGAGTAGTACTCCATTATGTAAAAGTAACATACTTTCTGTACCCATTGTTCTACTGAAGGACATCTGGGTTCTCTCCAGATTCTGGCTATTATGAATAAGGCTGCTAGGATCATGGTACAACACATGTCCTAATTATATGTTGGAGCATCTTTGGGGTATATGCCCAGAAGTAGAATAGCTGGTTCTTTAGGTACTACTGTGTCCAGTTTTCTGAGGAACTGCCAGACTGATTTCCAGAGTGGTTGTTCCAGCTTACAACCCCACTAAAAGTGGAGGAGTGTTGTCCTTTCTCTGCATGTTCTCCAGCATCAGCTATCATCTGAGTTTTCAATCTTAACCATCATGACTGGTGTGAGGTAGAATCTCAGGGTTGTTTTGATTTGCGTTTCCGTAATGACTAAAGATATTGAGCATTTCCTTAGGTGCTTCTCGGACATTAAATATTCTTCAGTTGAGAATTTGTTTAGCTCTGTACCCCATTTTTAATAGGGTTATTTGATTCTCTGGGGTCTAACTTCTTGAGTTCTTTGTATACATTGGATATTAAACCTCTCTCAGATGTGGGATTTGTAAAGACACTTTCCCAGTCTGTCGGCTGCCATTTTGTTTACTTGACATTGTCCTTAGCCCTACAGAAACTTTGCAGTCTCATGAAGTTCCATGTATTGATTCTTGATCTTAGAGCATAAGCCATAGATGTTTTATTCAGGTAATTTTCCTTTGTGCCTATGTGTTCTAAGCTTTGTGCCAACTTTCTCTTCTAATAGTTTCAGTGTAGTTAGGTTTATGTGGAAATTCTTTATCCACTTGCACTTGAGCTTTGTACAAGGAGATAAGGAAGGATCAATTTAAATTCTTCTGCATGGTGACTGCCAGTTGAACAAGCACAGTTTGTTGAAGAGGCTGTTCTTTTTCCATTGAATGTTTACAACTCCCTTTTCAAAGATCAAGTGATCATATGTGTGAGGATTCATTTCTGGATCTTCTATTCTGTTACATTGATCTATCTGCCTATCTCTGTACCAATACCATGCAGTTTTTAACACAATTACTTTGTAATATGGCTTGAGGTCAGAGATGGTGATTCCTGCAGAATTTTTTTTTTTTTTTTTTTTGCTGTTGAGAATAGATTTCACTATTCTGGGTATTTTGTTATTCCAGATGAATTTGCAAATTGTTCTTTCCAACTCTATGAAAAATTGAATTGGAATTTTGATGGGGATTGTGTTGAATCTATAGATAGCTCTTGGTAAGATGGCCATTTGTACAATGTTGTTCTTTCCAATGCATTAGCATGGGAGATCTCTCTACCTTCTGATATCTTCTTCAATTTTCTTCTTCAGAGATTTGAGTTCCTGGCACATAGATCTTTCACTTGCTTAGTTAGGGTCACACCAAAGTACTTCATATTGTTTGTTACAATTGTGAAGGGTATCATTTCCCTAATTTCTTTCTCAGCATGTTTATTCTTTGAATAGAGGAAGGCTACTGATTTCTTTGAGTTAATTTTATATCCAGCCACTTTGATGAAGTTGTTTATCTGCTGTAAAAGTTATGTGGTAGAATTTTGGAATTACTTAAGTATGCTACCATGTCCTCAGCAAATAGTGGTATATTGAATTCTTCCTTTTTGATTCATATTCTTTTGAGTTCCTTTTGTGGTCTAATCATTCTGGCCAGGACTTCCTGTACTATATTGATATTGAGTAGTAGAAGGAGAGTAGGTTGAATTTTGGTTGAAGATATATTTTATTTGATATTAAAATGGCTACTTCTGCTTGTTTCTTTGGATCATTTTATTGGAAGTTTTTTCCCACCCTTTTCTCTGAGGTAGTGTTTGTCTTTGTATCACAGTTTCCTGTACACAGCAAAATATTGGATCTTGTTTATACATCCAGTTTGATAGTCTATGTCTCTTTATTGGGGAATTGAATACATTAATTTTAACAGATCTTAAGAAATGATGATTGTTGTTTCCTGTTCTTTTCTTTTCTTTTTCTGTCAGTGTTGAATTTTATTTGTGTGTTTTTCTTCTTTTGGTTTTCTTGCCTAGTTATTTTCTTGCTTTCCCTAGGGAGTTGTTTCCCTCCTGTTGAGTTTTCCATCTATTTTCCTTTGTAGGGCTGCATTTGGGGTCAGATATTGTGTAAATTTGGTTTTGTCCTGGAATATCTTTGTCTCTTCCTCTATGGTAATTGAAAGTTTTGCTAGATATAGTAACCTGGGCTGGCATTTGTGTTTTCTTAGAGTCTGTATGATGTCTGTCCAGGATAGTCTAGGTTTCATAGTCTCTGTTAAGAAGTCAGGTATAATTTTGATTGGTCTGCCTTTATATGTTACATGTCCTTTTTTCCTTATTGCTTTCAGTATTCTTACTTTTTTAAACATTTGGTGTTTTAAATATTATGTATCAGAAAGTGTGTTTTGCTGGTCCAAGGTATTTGGATTTCTATAGGCTTCTTTTATGTTCATGGTCATATTATTCTTACGGGTAAGGAAGTTTTCTTCTATGATTTTGTTTAAGACATTTACTGTGCCTTTATTTAATAGTTTTCTCCCTTTTCTACACCCATTATCCTTATCTTTGGTCTTCTCAATGTGTCCTGGATCTCCTGGATATTTTGATTTAGGAGTTTTAGGTTTTTGCATCTTCTCTGACTGTTTTGTCTATATATTCTATGTTTTCTACAGCACCTGAGCTCCTCTTTTCCATCTATGACTCGTGATTTCTTTCATATGTTTTCTATCTCTAGGGTTGTCTCTTTTTGTGATTTCTTTTTATTATCCTTTTTTCATTTTCAAGTTTTTTACCTGTTTGGTTGTCTTTTCCTGTAGTTCTTTGAGTGATTTTTTCTGGTTCTCCTGTAATTGTTTAAGCAAGTTATTCATGTGCTTCTCAAAGATCTCCAGCATTATCATGAAGTAAATTTTTAAGTCTAAGCCTTGTTTTTCTGGAGAGTTTGGAAATTCACTACTTGCTGTGGTAGGAGAACTGGGTTCTGATGTTACCAGGTTGTCTTGGTTTCCATTGCTAGGTTTCTTGCACTTTCTTCTTGCCATCTTATTGTCTGTTATTTTTAGTGATCTTTTTGTTTATGACTGGTGCTTGTCTCTTTTGTGGGTCTGAAGTCTTGTGGGCTCAGGGGGATGATTTTTATGGGTGTTTGGCTCTTTGTGGGCAAGCAGTGTGTTAATTCTGTCTTTGTGGGCTCAGGTGGGAGAGCTCCTGAGGGGCTGTTCTGGAAGCTCAGCCCTCTGCCCACAGGTCCTGAGTCTTAATGGCAGAGACAGGACTCTCTCTCTCTCTCTCTCTCTCTCTCTCTCTCTCTCTCTCTCTCTCTCTCTCTCTCTCTCTCTCTCTCTCTCTCGGTTAAAAAGGACAATTTCCCAGAAAGCACCATGCTCCCTGGGCTCTCTTGGTCAAAAAGGACCCTTTTCCAGAGAGTACTACGTTCTCTGGGCTCAGAGAACTCCCAGTGTTCTCTTGCCACACAGTTGGGGGCCTGTGCAACAGCCTCACCCTTGGTCCAGGAGGAAAAGTGACTATTCAGCTGATCTGGGAGTTCAGCCTCCTGCAATCAGATCCTGAGTCCTGGTGGTGGAGACCCAGCCCTCACTATGGGCCAGAAAGGACCCTTTCCCAGAGAGCATCTTGCTTTTTGTGCTCTGAGAACTCCTAGTGTGACCTCCCTGGGTCTGGGCCTGGGCCTGGCCTCCAGGCTCACTGCTGGTCCTGGTGAAAAAGCATCTGTGCTGCTGACCTGGAAGCTCAGCCTTTTGCAGGCAGATCCTGAGTCCCTTGATCCAGGTAGGTAAGTGCCAGTGCAGCTGATATGGAAGCATAGCCTCTTGAGTGCAGATTATGAGTCCTGTTGCCTGAGATCCAGCCCTTAATGTTAAGTCTTAGTAATCTTAAACTATTGTTTTAAATAAAAATAAATATGAATGTTTTAAACCAGAAATGTTTTTTTTCAATCAGCTTCTCTGTTTGAATGTTCTATTTAAGTATCCTCTCTGTTTTCAGAAAGAAAAACTGGGTAATATGGGTACTATTTTGAGCCTGTATGTAACCTCCAAAAAATATAAACACACCCTCCTTTACTGTTTTTCTGAAGGTCAATTTCATTTTATTTCGTACATGAGGACTTAAAGTTGCTGTATTTTATTTTCAGCATTTGTGTGTGTATGTGTGTATGTGTGTGTGTGTGTGTGTGTGTGTGTGTGTGTGTGTGTTAGGTATGTTCATGATGGAGATTCATTAGGTCATAAGAGGGTTTCATATTGCAGCATACCTGGAATTACATACAGTTGTGAGGTTCCAGACACTCAGCCACCTTCAGCCCTGTTGCCAAATATATTATATAAACAGAAGCAAAAGAAAACAAGTTAAAGGTCAAGGCCGATAAATGCACCAAGTCTCACGATATGATTTGGAAGAGGCTCTTTCAAGACCACACTTTAAATTACTTTTAGCTGTTTTCTAAATTAACGGAATGACAGAATTGCTTACTTGTATGCTGTCACATAAACCCTGGCTGTGCCATGGGAATGGAAATAAAATCCTACTACGGAAAAAGCCCAGACACCTGGCTAACTACTCTGAAAGCTCTTTCCAGTTTGTTTAAGGAATTAATAACGTTGTTCAATCTCCTGTGTTGACAAATGGAAACTCTGCTGTGTGCTAGGCACACGAAGAGGTCTAAGGAGAGGTAAGCCATTGTTATTCTTCACACCTAAAAATTCTCATGGCTTGGGATAGAAAAGAAGGATCACTATTTCATCTACATCGCTTGAATTTGACTTTTATATTACAGTTACTACAACAATGTTTCATTGAAAAATAGAGTACTCATCTTGAATAGAATAACAGTTTATTTAGAGCCACATAAGGCCATGACTCCTGAACAAAGGTATTAGTTACCCTAGTAAAAAGTTTGAAAAAAACAAATGTTCATTATGGAAGGTATGATTAATGAGATTACATAATATCAACATCCACTAACTAAAACTAAAATCAAAATTATTTCAATCATTTAGAAAAATATACCAAGTCATACCACAATTCCTCTAGACACTAAAAATCTCCACAGGAAGGGACTGAGGATATATGAGACAGAATGAGGATCAGAATAATAATGAGAGTTAAAATGTTGTCAGACAGTTTTTTTCCTTTTTATGTTCAATTATGGCTGTAGGTGAAGGAACATATCCCTCAAATTTTCTGAAGCTCACATGTGATTGTCTTGAAAATTTTGAATAATGATAATTAAAGTAATAAATAGAAACCCCCAGAGCTCAAGTCTTTTCCACACAGTATTTAATATTTTTGATGTGTTGCCTTTGATGAAATTCTTCTATATTAGTAGCCATTGTTCATAGCTATTTTTTGAGGGTGGTGCCCTATGGAATGTTTCAATGTCTATTTTGGCATGTCAGCAGGTGGGATCTTGTGCAGGAATTGAGTAAACAGTCATAGTGTTGAAAGCTGAGGGGAACAGTATCCCTGCATTATCTAGAGGACTCTTTCTTGCAACAAGTATTCTATTTGTTTTGCTTATACACTGTTATCCTTGTCTTCAACTATGTTTCCCAAGCAGTAGATACAGGGGATATGATATGATGGGCCCAGAAAGACTGAACACACAAGAGCATCTTATTCTGTGGATTTTGACTAATAGCTAATTCCTGTAGTACTCTTTATCTTCTGTAAAATAAGCTTCTTTGATGATAAATCAGAAACGTTTATCTATGTGTATAAAATTAATTATTCCGAGTACAGTAGAAAGTTTCATTGACTTGGAAAAATGGCAGTAATAGGTTCACCTCTGGCTTCTGTGACCTCTTCATTCATGGATTCCTGGCTAGGTTTACAGCACCAGGCATGAGATCCCTCACATTGAATTCACCATAAGTATAATTGGACAGCTATTGGTTACCACAAATATAAACATGTAAGTACAGTTGTTGTACAGTTGGTTTATTCTTGCTGATCTGGTAATTGTAGTTTGAAGGCTTAACAGATGGGTAGGACTGTTGTTAACTCCTGTGCTCCCCCTTGAATAGCTGCTTCTGATAATATAAATGCTAGTCCTTTGGAGGAAGGGCTTCCGATAAGTTTTGCTTGATTTTTCCAACTCATGTGTGTAGGGTGTATAGTGTCTTCAGAAATAGAATCTTTCTGGGAGGTACTTAAAATAGCCTCTTTTGTTTGGAGATTTTCTTCAATTCCCAAACCAATAACTAAAAGGAAATGGTCATTTGCCTTGTATTGGATATTTTGTTATATTGTTTCTGGAGAAAACATTTGTCACCCAGAGGTAACTCCATTTTAAACATTATTTGTCTCCCCCCGCCTCGTGTGTGAGCATGTGGATGTGTGCGTGTGTGTGTGTGTGTGTGTGTGTGTGTGTGTGCATGTGTGTGTGTGTACGTGTGTGTATGTGTGTGTGTGTGTGTGTGTGTGTTTTGCATATAGTGTATTTTAAAATAAGTTTAGCAAATAATGTTTTTCTGTGGCTTTTTCCAAATTCTTACTCATATTTATTCCACCTTCCTCTCCATTCCTTTTTATTACCCTCCCTTTCACATGTTTAGTTGATTCGTGTTCCTGTCCTTATTTTACCCTATTGCCATCATTGCTTCTGTGCCCTGCTATTTCCCTGTACAGGACAATTTCTGTCTTATTATGGGTGTTCTGCCTAATCATATATCTGTGTATGATCTGTGTGCCTGATATCCATGGAAGCTAAAAGAAGGTATCAAATTCTCTGGAATCACAATTATACATGGTTATAAGCTGCTATGCTGGTGCTAGAAATATAACTTTGATTCACTAGAAGAGCAGCCAATGCTCTTAATTCCTGAGCTATCTTTCCATCTTCTTCAAGGACAAAAAAGTTACATTGTTCTATATTTACCCTTTTTTGGTTCATTTTGGATAAATCAGCTATAATGTCATAGGAAACAATCATAATTTACAATTAAACCACTCTTCCCAATTTTCTTACCCCAAATCATGGTTTTATATATAAAACTGTTTACATATATATATATATATATATATATATATATATATAGTTCTATTTTATGTCTTTTACTTTATATTTTACAAAATTTAGAAAAAATATCCCTCTTAATTATTCTTTATATTTCAATTAAAGACCCGGAGTTTTTTTATTGAAAAACTTTATTTTAAAAAACAAAGGTAAATGTACAAATTTTCAGCATTTTTGCATAAAAGTATAGGAATACATTTTTAAGGTTGTAATTCAGTATTTGTTGGTACATATACATACACGTATGTATATATGTAACAATAATATAGAAAAAAAGATATTAATTTGAGGAGATAGGAGAGAAACTAGGAGGGACTGTAGGGAGGAAAAGGGGATGTGATACAGTTCTATTTTAATTAAAATATATTCTTTTTTTTTTCTTGAACTTCACACAGTCTGTGAGCTGTTTCTGGGGTGTTCAGAGCTTTCTGGGGTTAGTATCCCATTATCAGTGACTGTATATTATGTCAGTTCTTTTGTGACTGGGTTATCTCACTCATGATTATATTCTCTAGATGCATCCATTTTCTTAATTTCATTAAGTCATTGTTTCTGATAGCTGAGTAGTACTCCATTGTGTAAATGTACCAGAATTTTTGTATCCGTTCACCTACTGAAGGACATCTGGGTTCTTTCCAGCTTCTGGCTATTATAAATAGCGCTGCAATGAACATTGTGGTGCATATATCTTTGTTGTATGTTGGAACGTCTCTGGGGTAAATGCCCAGAAGTGTAATAACTGGGTCTTCAGGTAGTACTATGTCCATTTTTTCTGAGGAACCGCCAGACTGATTTCCAGAGTGGTTGTATCAATGTACAACCCCACCAACATTGGAGAAGTGTTAGACCAGGAGTTTTTATATGAGACATGGGCAAATTTATTAAAAGTCTTGCTTCAATTTGTATTTGTTCTTAAATTAAAATGAACATTTTATTAAAGACTTACGTTCTTTTATAACAAGCCACTGGGACTTGCTTTTGCTCAATGTGTTAATTTCTCATTTGAGCATAAGGCAATCAAAATCAACACAAAATGGTGACATATACACTTTCATTTTATGCTTAAACAGGTTAAGCACAAATCTTTGTTTGTTTGCTTGTTTGTTTTTGGGTTTGGTTTTTTTTTTTAGAAGCAAGATAGGACTGATTTATTAAAGATAATAAATTCATCTATAGTACATTATAATACTTATTTAATCTATTGACATACGATATCTCTTTCTCTCTCTCTATTGGATATTCTCTGTATTTACATTTCTGATGTTATTCCTTTTCACCCCACTCTCATCTACCCTTCCCGTTTCCTTGCTGCCATGAAGGTGCTCCCTCTCCCAATTACCCTCCCAACCTCAGAGACTTGGCATTCCTCTGCACTGAGATAATGCTGATTACTATTCTGTTGCTGTGAACACATATTATGACCAAGGCAACAGTTAAAAGAGAAAGTATCTAAGTGGGAGACTGATTACAATTTTAGAGATTCAGTTTATTGTCATTGTTCCTGGGAGTATAGTGGCTCTTGGATAAGCTTAATGCTGGAAATGTAGATGAGGGTTCTAAATTTTGATCCACAGGCAAAAATAGAGACAATGGGCTTAGTATGGGATTTTGAATCTTTAAAACCCAACTACAGTGACAAAGTTTCTCTAGAAAGGCCACACCTCATAATCCCTCTAATCCTATCTACACAATCTTTTCTAAAGAGTTTCATTGTCTTATAACTAAACATTCTAATAGGAATCTCTAAGGGGTATTCTTACTCAAACTACCACAACATGCAATTTCATTATAAATATATATTGTATTGCTTTCAAATGAAACCACAGAGAAGTCCCTGTCCTAAACTTGTTATTATCATGAATATGGAAACAGAAAAAAAAAAATTCCAAATTATGCCAAGATCCTAGAGGGCATGTATGTGTGATGGTGAAACCATGTCCTATGTTGTAAATAATCTTCTCTTGGTAGAGGCTATTCTCTGAGAAACAACAACTTCTGCAAATCACTTAGGTGGACTAAACTGAGAGAGTAATCCCAGAGATCATACCATGTTCATGACTGCTCAACT
Organism: Micromys minutus; assembly: GCF_963924665.1. NCBI lineage: Eukaryota > Metazoa > Chordata > Mammalia > Rodentia > Muridae > Micromys > Micromys minutus. The sequence goes on along the minus strand of NC_137960.1, from coordinate 44,987,901 downwards.
ACATTTACCTCTTGCCTCTTAACTCTATTTCTTTTCTCTTTATACACAAAGCTCATGTCAGTATTACACAGAAATACTTGAGGTTATTAGAATCCTCTGTCAGTTCCCTACTATGATGACACTGAGCACATTTTTTTCTTTTGTTTTTCTTCCTTGTCTTCAGATGCATTATTTACTTTTGGTTTCTTCCTTTTGCTTGGTGTACAATAGTGGTGTTTTCATATTTTATTATGAACTTTCTATGTACTATTCACAGAAAATAATATGCATAGGTGAACATGGTAGTTGTAAATTTAGGTGGCAATTTGAATTCACTTGTCCCAAGGAGTTGCATTATTAAGAAGTTTGACCTTGTGGAGTATGTGTGGACTTATTAGAGGAAGTGTGTCACTGTGTGGGTGAGTTTTGAGACAGTCCTCCTGGCTCTCCTAGGAGCTATCTTCTGACCAAGATGTAGAACAGCCTACTCTTCTTAGCACCATGACAGCCTAGATGTTACCATGGTCCTTACCAGGATGATAATGGACTTAACCTCTCAACCTGTAAGCTAGCCCAATTAATTGTTTCCTTATAAGAGTTGTCTTGGTCATGGTGTTGTTACAGCAATGAAAATCCTATGTAAAACAGATGTTGGTACTAGTGACTTGGGTATTGCTGTGATCGACCTGACCAAGCTTTTGTTTGTATAAATGTGGTATTTGAGACATTGGATTTGGAAAGCAGTAGAATGCTTTAAATGGGGCTTAATAGTCTATCCTAGTAGGAATATGGAAAACTATTTTTGAGGGTGATTTGAATTGTAGAAGCCTGGCTCTAGAGGTTTCAGAGGAGAATAATTGTACTCTGTGTGCTAGAGACTGTTCTTGCTATATGTTGGTGAAGAATGTGGCTCCTTTTTGCCATTGTCCAGAGGCTGTCTAAGGCTAAGGTAAAGAGAAATAGAATAATTGTTTTGACAAAGGAAGTCATAAAATAGCCTGGCATAATTCTGTTGTGTTGTTACTAAGTTTACTCTTACAAAGAACCTTTTGATGGAAAAAAAGAAAGCTTTGAAAGGAAAAGTACAAAATGTAAAAGGGCACCAAAATGTAGAATGGAGCTGAATCCTATGTTCCAGGAGATAAATAACAGAGTGGTGACATTAGAACAAGATTCACTAAGCTAAGTTTATTGATTATGCATTTGCTATTGAATAAGGAATATATCTAGGCACTATTATTATTATCTGGTTATTGCTTTTATTTGGACTTTTAATCTGGAATGAACTACAATCAAGAAATGGAGAACAGGGGATTTTATTCAGATCTTGAGAAATAGTGCCCATGAAAGTTTGGGTGCAGGCATGGTAGTACAAGCCATAAACACAGAGGCAAGATCTCTGAGTTCAGGGACTGGAGTAGAGCAGTTCTGAAATAGAGAAAAGCTGAGGTTTAGGCATGGTAGTACATACCTTTAAACCCAACATTCAGGAAACAGACATGAAGATTTCTGAGTCTATCGTCAGTCTACAGTGTAAGGCCCAGGAAAGCCAAGCTTAGGCAGTGAGGGAGTTAGAAAACAAAACCAAAAAAAAAAAAATTCATACTAGAATAACGGGGTGTGTTCTAGCCCCAAGCAAGCAGCAGATCATGACAGGTTTGGACATATGGCTCTGGCTTTACAGTCTAAAATAAAAGGGACTACTGCAACAATTTGTGCTGTTTACTTAGAGCAAAGAAATTAGTAGGGATTAAGAAGATACCAGCATCACTGAGATGATCTTCAGGGAAGTGGTTTCTGAATACAAAAAAGTTGTGTTTCAGAGATAGCCTCATGTTGTAGCTAGACTTGGTAATGTATAAGAATCACCCAGATGGTACTTGTTTTGTAGGCATGAAGGAGATATGGACAGCAGCTGAGGTTTGACACTGTGAGGAGCTGGGAAAGGTCATTGCCTCAATTGCAGTTGACTGCAGAGGACATGAAAAAAAGTTCAGGCTTGACAAAGTGAAGGGAGCTTATGAAAGGCTATTATTGAAGTCTAGTTGCAGCAGAAAAATGCAGCAAGTTGGAGTTTCCAGTACCACAGTTGATTACCAAGAAAAGGAGTAACAGGGGAATAGAGCTGACCAGATCCTGGAGTACTATAGCAAGCAGATCTAGGTGTGACCCAATCTCTTTGGAGGAGCCCAAAAGACAAATGTGGATTCAAGATATTGGAACAAGAAGCTGTAGTGCTGAAGTTCGCTTGGAGTCTTCAAAATTTTCAGTATGCTAGAGCTATGGGATACCTGCTGAGGAAAGCTGCTATCAGGGAATTGAACCACCGGGGGGGGGGGGAAGAAAGTTAAAATTTGAGGAGCATTTTCACATCAGACGTGGAGATGCTGAGTTTTGACTTGTCTTAGATGGCTTATGAATTTGCTTTGTTTAGTATTCCCTCAGTACGATGTGTTGGAATGGCAATACATGGCATGTGATGTTGGAGACATGTGGCCTGCTTTTTATGTTGATTTTATAGGGGATTTCTGTCAGAAGATTACATGAATCTCAGAAGAGTATTTGAACTTTAGTAGTTTAAACATTGATAAAACTGTGATAAACTCTGATGATGTTTGAAGTTGGAGAAAATGTGTAATGCATTATGCTATTGGAAGTATGGTTCCCATAGACTCATGTGTCAGGATAAACCTATGGGAGCCAGAGTGTGGCATGTGGTCATTTGAATATGCTTGGCTCAAGAAGTGACACTATTAGGAGTTATAACCTTCTTGGACAAGGTGTAGCCTTGTTGGAGGAAGTGTGTCACTGTAGGGGCAGGCTTTGAGACACTCCTCCCAGCTGCCAGAGGAGTCAGTGTTATCCTGTTTGCCTTTGGAACAAGGTGTAGAACTCTCCGCTCCTTCAGTGCAATGCCTCTCTAGGTACTGCCATGTTCCCACCTTGACGATGATAGACTGAACCTCTAAATCTGTAAGCCAGCCCCAATTAAATGTTGTCCTTTATAAGAGTTGCTTTGGTTCATTTCACAGCAATGAAATCCTAATTAAGACATACATATAAAGTTACAAAGCTGTACTTTGTCAACCTTGTAGATTATTAACTGTAAGATTTTTTCTTAATATTTTTGTTAACAAAGGCATAATTATATCTACCAGAAGTCTCACTCAGTAATTCTGCAGAGAGACACATATACCTTACAGATAAATACACATGTAATCTCATAAATTAAATATATTGAAAGGTGGTTTAGTGCTGAGATAATAATTTTATTAATAACATAGTTTATGCCATAGTTGAAAGACACAGACTAACAGACAGAATTAGGCTTCAGGTGCATATCACCAAGACTCTTATAGATAGAAACTTCTTAAATCCCAAAAAGTCACTGAATAAATTATAACAGCTAGTCATGAATTCTTAGTCAGTACACAACAAAATGATAGTGGTGGCACTGGCTTTTGATCCTAGCACTCAGGAGGCAGAAGTAAGCAGATCTCTGTTAGTTTGAGGTCAGCCTGGTTTATGTAGTGAGTTCAAGGACAGTCAGAGAAATTTAAAGACCCTGTCTTAGCAACAACAACAACCAAATGAAAAAACAAAAAATAAATAATTAATTTAAAAGAAAGGAAAAAGAAAGAAAAGAAAGTCAATAAACCATTATGCAAAAACATATTTTATCTAGAATATTTGTTAAATGTGATTTAATCTTTATCAACAGATTTTTACAAAACTTTCCTGTAAAGTTTTATTTGTATTTTTGAAAATAGGTTTTTAATACTGAGGAACTTAGAATGATATTAATTGAACAGCATAATAGAAAAGGGACTAAATGGTGGTACCTTAGGGGAAAATGACTTCTGTTCCTATGTGATTGTCACATTTTTTACTCCAGATCTCAGTATAGTCACATCAATATGAAGTATTTATCACTATAAAAATCTCCAAACAACACCTTTTTAGTTGTTGTACTTATTTCCTTCTTTATCCTTAATTAAACTCTTACATGTGTTTAATTATGGCTGTGAATAGCTAATCTCAGTCTTCACAAGTCCCCAATGAAATTGTCACTGAGATCATCAGAATAGATCAAGTCTGATGTCTAGAACTCACCTGTGTTTTAACACTGTGTACCTGTGAATAAGTGCTCTAGGCAGCAGCTGTTTCAACTCCAACATCTTTGCAGTAGTGAGTCATATCTTCAAGGCATACACTTGACTCTGATGAGACACTGAATTTTTGCAGTAGTGATTCATATCTCCAAGACACACTAAATTCTGATAAGACACTGAATTTTTGCAGGAGTGACTCATATCTTCAAAACACACACTTGATTATAATGAGACACTGAATCTTTTCAGTAGTGACTCATATCTTCAAGACACACACTTGATTCCGAGGATACACTGAATTTTTGCAGTAGTGACTCATATCTTCAAGACACACACTTGATTCTGATGAGGCACTAAATTTTTGCAGTAGTGACTCATATCTTCAAGACACACACTTAATTCTGATGAGGCACTGAATCTTTGCAGTAGTGACTCATATCTTCAAGACACACTTGACTCTGATGAAACACTGAATCTGTGTTGTAGGGACTCATATCTTCAAGACATACACTTGACACTGAAAACCATCCTTTTGAAGATAAAATTTTAGATAAGGCAAAAGGACAATATTTTAAGTACATGAAAAAAATGTTATGTGTAAGACTGTTACATAAGTTAAGCTATCAGTACATTCATCGAAAGATCACAGAAGTCTAATTGTGTCCTGAGGTAAAAATTCTCAAAATGTTTGGTTTTGTGTTTGACCCAACCATGCTATGCATTAGAATCAAAAATAAAGTATCCACAGTAAGGACTGTGTAGTCATCTTCAGAGTTGATATAGTACACTTCTCAAAAAAAAAAAGAATTTAGGATTTTGGAAATTCTTTCATTTCATTCTGATGGTTAGAACTAACTGATTGAAAGGTACTCTCAAGATTAATGCTACCCTATGTCTAGAAGACTCCCACCTCACATTTCAGTATGAAAATAATTCAGTGTTTGGATTTTTCTCACAAAAAACACACATAGTGTATTATCACTGATAAATGGATATTAACAAAAAAGATGTTTGCAATTCCACAATACAACACAGAGACCATAAAACAAAACCAAGAAGAAAGACCACACCAAAGGTGTGGATGCTACAGTCTTAATCAGAAAGGGGAAGAAAATAATTTTAGAAAGTAGAGGAAGAGAGGGATCTGAGGCAGAGAGAGGAAGGGGAAGAAGGGAGGATGGTTCAGATACACTAGTAGATGTGGGAAAAGTATAAAACATCAGGAATTTGAAAGGAGAGTAACAGTGGGGAAGAGGAACTAGGGGTAGCCACTAAAAAGTTCGAGATGACAGGGACCCAAGAGGTTCGCATGACCTAACAGTGAGAAGATTAGCTGAGATACCAAACAAAGGGAAGATAGAACCTAGGATATGTTTGAAGTCATAGAGTAACATCGAATTTATATTTTATACATTTTAAGTAATTTTGTAAAATAATATATTCCTTGGGTGTGAAAAATAGTGAATTGGAGAATAGTTGTCTTATTTTTAAAAGAGTAATTTATTTTCTGAGATTATAATTGTTTCATGTTACCTCTTTCTCCCTGCAAATCACCCTCATACATCCCTCCTGTTCAGTTTATATAATATTATTTCTATGTATATTTTTAGGACCTAGTATTCACTTACCAGTGAGTACATACAATATGTGTTTACTCCAGCTTGTTTCTTGGGACAATTTGTTTGGAAAATATTTTTTTCTAGTCTTTTACTCTGAGGTACTGTCTGTCTTTGTCACTGAGGTATGTCTTCTGTGTGCAGAAAAATGCTGAGTACTGTTTACATATCCAGTTTGTTAGTCTATGTCTTTTTATTGGGAAAATGAGTCTATTCCTTTTTAATGGGGAAATACGAGATTTTAAGAAACAGTTGTTCCTTCTGTTATAATGATTATTAGAGGTGGAATTAAGTTTGTGACTATCTTCTTGTGGGTTTGTTGAAAGAAGATTACTTTATTGTTTTTCTAGTGTGTAGTTTCCCTTCCTGTGTTAGAATTTTCAAACTATTATATTTTGTAGGACTGCATTAGTCGAAAGATATTTTGTAAATTTGGTTTGGTTCTGAAATATCTTGGTTTTCTCATTTATGGTAATTCAGAGATTGCTTTGTATGGTAGCCTGGATTGGCATTTTTCTTCTTTTAGTGTCTGTATGACATCTGCCCACAATCTTCATGATTTTAGAGTTTTTGTTGAGAAATCAAGTAGAATTCAGATAGGTTTACTGTTATTTTTTACTTGACCTTTTCTTTTTAGTCCTTTAAATATTCTTTCTTTGTTTTGTGCATTTGGTGTTTTGGTCATTATGTGACATGAAAAATTTCTTTTCTGGTCCAATCTATTTGGGGTTCTGTAGGCTTCTTTCATGTTCATGAGCATCTTTCTTTCAGTTAGGGAAGTTTTCTTCTATAATTTTGTTGAAGATATTTACTGGCCTTTTAAGTTGGAATTCTTTGCTCTCTTCTATACTTATTATCTTTAGGTTTTGCCTTCTCTTTGTGTCCTGAGCTTCCTGTATGTTTTGGGATAGGAGATTTTTGCACTTTTTTTTTTTTTTTTTTTTTTTTACTATTCTGTCAATATTTTCTATGGTATCTTCTGCTCCTGAGATTCTCTCTTCTATCTCTTATGTACTGTTATTGTTGCTTGTATCTATGACTCCTGATCTCTCCTATGCTTTCTAATTCTAGGGTTGTCTCCCTTTGTGATTTCTTTGTTACTTTTATTTCCATTTTTAGATCTTGGATGGTTTTGTTCAATTCCTTCACCTGTTTGGTTGTGTTTTCCTGTAACTATTTAAGGGAGTTTTGTGTTTCCTCTTTAAGGGCTTCTACTTGTTTACTTGTGTTCTCCTGTATTTCTTTAAGGGAGTTGTTGATGTCCTTCTAAATTTCTTCTGTCATCATGAAATGTGATTTTAAATCCAAATCTTGCTTTTCTGAGGGTTTAGGGTATCCAGGACTTGCTTTAATGTGAGATCTGGATTCTGATGATACCAAGTAACCTTCATTTTTGTTGCTTTGGTTCTTCTGCTTGCCTCTTGCCATCTGGTTATCTCTGGTGTTAGTTGGTCTGGCTTTCTCTGACTGGAACTTATCTCTACAGTTTGCCTGTAAACCCGTGATCTTGAGTGTGACAACCCTCCTGGGAGACCAGCTCTCCTAAGGAAGGATTTGGGAAAACTGTGGTACAGGGTTATTGCCAGGATACAGATGGAAACCAGACGTATACTGTCCTAGCTTCTCCTCAGGTTTGGTGTCCTGGAGGCTCCTGGAAGGTTCTTTTTGGGCCACCTATTATGGCCCTAGTTAGTTGATATTACTTGTGATCTTTGGTGTAACAACAATTCTGGGAAACCAGCTCTCCCCAGGCAGGATTTAAATATGGGGAAACGTGGCACCATGCTATCTCCAGGGTACAGATGGAAACCAGAAGGATTCTATCACCAGAAGCTCTGTGGTTTCTGTTGGTTCCCTGTTGAACCATCTATTGTAGTGATAGTGGTAGTCTCACCTGTGATCTATAGAACAGCACTTCTGGAAGACCATCTTTCTCATGGCAGGATTTGGGTATGGAGAGCTGTGGCACAGTGTTATCTCTGGTGCTCAGATAGAAACTAGAAAGTCTGACACCTCTTCAATGAAATTCCTTAGTATGTACATGTAGTAATTGTGTTGTCATGCATCCATTGGGGATGAATAATTTTGGCCATTTGTTCTGCACTTTTTGATCAGTTGTGGCTTTTGACAATGTGTTGTAATGGGTGTGGTCAAGTTTTTATGTTTTATTTTAAGTGGCCTGCATAGTAAATCCTTTGTTACTAGATTTGATTAAAATATTTGATCACATTTGTTATGTTTGGGTCAGTCTTTTCTGGTGAGAATGAACACTTCCACTCCTTTAGTAAATGAAGGTTTAGCATCTTGGTTATCTTCTGTCATCTATGTCATCTACGACTGATATTAATCAATAAATGGTGCCCAATGTTACAAATCAGGAAGAAGAGTTGTCTGGCTTCATTAGGAATGGGGATGAAAAAAGTACTTGCAAGGAGTAAAGTGCATATCTGTCTCTATAATTTTGACAGATGTTTTGGAAAACTTACCATTTGTATGAGTAATTTCTCCTTTCAGGAGCAATATTCACTTTCTGATGAAAAATAGAGCTTTTTGAATGACACTAAGATGTTAAAGTAAGTAAAAGACAAGTATTTAGAATTTAATTAACTACAATAGGTTTAGAAATTTGCAGTAATAGTTCCTGTTCTAAAATACACAGCTTCACTAGCCACATGTAATTAGCTTGGTTTGTAGTACGATGCATGATCTTCTTCATCTTAAGTCATCTTCAGTCCAGGTAGATATCTATTGGTACTACTAGTGTATCTTTCAGTGTTTAGATGCACCCTTAGGGCAATCTTACAATGACAGCACTGTTGTGGTTCATAATCATTAGAGCTAGATGGAACGCTGATTATTTTTGTCTCTTAGCAGGGAGGAAGCTTTGTGGTCAGTTGCTGTTCAAACCATCTGAATATCATGTCCAAAACTGTAGTGCAGTAATAGGGAGTTAACTACTATTTCTTGAAGACAACAAAGGGAAATAGCAATCCTGCATTGTTTTAGGGGTCTCTTAAACTCACTTAACCAGGAATTCAAAAAGAGGTTTATCATACCTGGTACTGGAGTTTTGTTAGATAGTCTATGTCTGTTTGAAGAATAGATTCATTCAAGTGGTGTAATTAAAATACTTTCAATTCCTCCCTTTTTGGTTTTGCCCCTTTTCTACTATCTACCCTTCCTTCTTCACTAAATGCCCTTCTTCTTGTTTTTGCCTTTATGCCTTTAGAGTGAAGTATTGTTGTTCCCCTGATGTGAAGACATCCATCAATCATTCTATGGAAAGTGATATATTAAGTATCTTTATAACTTCATTTCTATTTGGCATATTTGATGCATTTTAACTATTTGATTTTTCACATTTTTGTTTATAAAAAGTGCTAATTTTAATTTATTATTCTTTTAATGAGTTACTATTGTTTTTTCTTAAATTTTCATGCTTATATAACAATATAGCTTGAGTTTTAATCTACAAGAAGTTTATTACAAAAACTTTGGCTAGTGTTATGTGCTTTAATATGTTTGTACTGATTTAAAGCAAATAACTTGGTACTAATATCCATATGGTAGATGTATATTCAATATGGTATTTTCTTTGACTGTAACAAAAATGAATGTATTCCCGAATGTCTAGGATTATGACTATGGACAAACATAAAAAATGACAATATTTTAGACGGTTTGTTGTGGTTCTTCTGAAATCTGTTTTATGTAGGCAGAAACTGAAATTATTTTTGCACAGTATACAGAAAAGCTAACTTTTATACTGTGATGATGAAAACTCAAGATTTGGGAGACAATGCTTTGTCTCCAGAAGAAAATAAATACTGATGGAGTTCATTAAATCAGAAATTATGGGTTGCTTAGTAATATATAGTCCTATTCTCATCTCAGAATATTATATCCATAATTCTCCACCAGTATTCTAGATTTATAACAATCAATTTTTAATATAGTGGGATCATGTTAGGTAGTGGTACAGACTATTTTAACAAATGTTTTGCATATTCCGTAAGACAAGTTATTTTATTTTATATTTACATTTATTTAGTTACTTTTGATCCATTTACTCCAGTTATTATTTTTTGTAAAATTAACTGGGTTAGCACAACTGATTCAGAAATTAGTTACCCATGTTTTTTCTGAATGATTTACTTTAGCAAATGATAAATTTGTTTTACTCAATCTTTAATATTTTTAACACTCAAAATGGAGCAAACATCAGATTTAGTATTTGTGTATTGACATTTATAAGTATATACCATACATCTTAAATATTATATGATATCTTTAGATTATTTGTGTATCCACTTACCTTCCTGTTACTATTATAAATCACTGTGACCAGAGAAACTCACAGAAGAAAGAGTTCATTTTGTTGTGTGGTTCCAGAGGATGAGTACATCATAAGAGTGAAGCAAGGCATGTTAATAGACAGCATAGTGACATGTAATTTTATGCTTTCACTAAGAAGGGAATCAAATTGGATGTAGGGAGAAACTGTAAGCTCTCCAATCCTGCCTCCAGTGACATACATCTTTCTACAATACCAAACCTGCTAAATGGCAATGATCCCACCAACTAGGGACCAGATGTTCAAATATCTGAGCCTGTATGGAATAGTTGTCATTTCTAACACCATATTTTTTTTAACAATAAAGATTTTGTTATGATATCTCTAAAATGTACAAAGAAAGTATCTACCTTAGTAAAAAATTCAAATCTCTCCATTTTGAGTATATCTGTTTGAGCTGTCATACTTTGGTGACCCATTATTATGTAGGATCTGAAAGCATAATTACAAGTGCGTTCATTTATTAGGTAGTTGAGGACTTTCTATGAGTTTCTTTTTTGGCCTATGAATAAATTCAATTCACTGGTCAAATGAAGGATAAAATAATGAGAAAGTAGTACTTTTTAAAATTTTTCTTTTCAATTTAACCTCACTTTGGGTTTTCTTTGAGATTCTATTTCTATTTTCATGTATTGAATAATTCTGTAATTCTGGTCTACTCTGTATTTTCAAACTTCCTTAATGAATTTATTTATATCTTCTTTCAGATCCTTGTGAATATGCAGGTTATCAGAATATTTCATCTAAACATGAAAGAATAATTCCCATTTTTAGCACCTCAAGAGACTTTCTCCAAAATAGACAATTTATGTGGACAAAAAAACACAGACACAATATAATTAGAAAAACAACTAGTTTCTTGACAGAGTACCAAGGATTAAAGCTGGCTTTCAACAATACGAGAAACAGCAGAAAGCTTATAAACTCAAGGAAACAAAAAAAAAATCACTCCTGGATTAGATAGATTAGATAGATAGATAAATAGATAGATAGATAGAAAGATACATAGATAGATACATAGATAGATGATAGATGATAGATTAGATAGAGAGACAGACAGACAAACAGACAGACAGAGAGATAGAGATAGGGAGATAAATGGGTAGGTCAATAAAGACAGTATGAATTATTTGGACTTGAATGAAAATAAAACAAAATATTAAAAACTATAATTCACCATTAAAAAGGTACTAAGAAGCAAGTTCATGGAATTTATTACTTATACCAAAATTTGAAGAAATCTCATAATTGTAAACTAACAGCATATCTGAACTCTCTAGAAGAAAAAAAGGTTTTCTTCTAGATTCATAATTGAAAGGAGTAGATTGCAAGCAATAATCAAATAAGAAAATTGAAACAAAAATGACAACAAAAATAAACACAACAGAAAGACTCAGTGGAGCAAAGAGTTGTTTGTTTGCAAAGATAAAAAATACCCATAAAAATAACTAAAGTAAGTAAGAGATACAGAGACAATATCCAAATTAATAAAATTAGAGCTGAAGAGGGACACATAACAAGAGGCAATCCTAAAATTGAGAAAATAATAAAGACATTTTTAAAAATCTGTATTCCATTAAGTTAGAAATCTAATAAAAAAGAATAAATATTAATATGTAAAACCTGCTAAGTTGAATAAAAATGAGCAATTTAAAAAGAACTGTAGCCCTTGGTAAAATAGTAATTTAAAGTCTCTCAATAACAAAAATAAATAAAATCCCTAGGTCATATTATTTTTGGGCTGAATCCTCTCAGGCTTTCAAAGAATTAATGGCAATACTCTCCAAATCAATGCATAAACTAGAAGAAATAACACTGACCAGTTTTTTTGAGATTACAACTACTCTGCTACCTAACACAGATACAGACTAAAGTAAGAGGGATGAAAAAAGATAAAGAGAGAAAGTGAGAGAGAGATAGGGGGAGGGAGGGAGAAAGGGAGGGAGGGAAAGGGTAAATTACAGATTAATTTTCTTATGAACATAAATATAGACATTCTTAAAATGTTTATAAAATAAATGCAAGTACACATTAAAATGATCATCCTACATGATCACCTAAGGTATATATATATATTGTATCTATTATGGGTTAACCAGAACACTAACACAACTAAAGGAGATCAAATGAGAGAGGAAGAAGCAAGATACCTTAGTCTGCATATTATATGATTACATAATTAAATGACTCTAAACATCCAGGAAACTCATTTACCTGTCAAAAACTTTTAGCATAGTAGCATTATACAAGATTAACACATAAAAATCAGTAGGCTTTTATTGCAGTCATCATTCTATCCCTGTGAAGAGACATCATGACCAAGGCAACTACTATAAAAGAAAGCATTTGATTGAGGGATGGCTCAGTTTTGGAGGTTTAGTAAATTACCTTCCTGCTAGGAAATGTGACAGCAGGCATTTTAAGAATGTTGCTGACTTAGACCATCCACCACCAGGAACAGCAGAGACACAGACCTAGTGAAAAGGTGTTCCGAGTAGCCGGGGTGCAGAGAGATCTCTGCCAAGCACGAGGAACGTGTGCCACCCCTGCTTGGTTCAAGGAACCAGGAACCCAGCATTGGGCTCTCTGTTCCTAGCCAGAGGACTTTGGGTGCAGAACAGGAGCTCAGGTCATCCGCCACCAAGAACACGTGGAGATCCATGGACACAGGACAGGTACAAGGGAAAGGTGAGAACCAATCACTGACAACAAGATGGCAAGAGAAAAGCTAAAGAACATACTCCAGGGAAACCAAGACAACCTGGCAACACCAGAACCCAGCTCTTACATCACAGCAAACAGCAGAATGCCAAAAATTCCAGAAAAAGAAGACTCAGACCCGAAATCATATCTCAAGATGATGATAGAGATCCTTAAAAAAGAATGGGAGGAAAAGCATAAAGAACAAGAAGCATTTAAAAAAGAAACAAGAAAACCACTCAAAGAACTAGAAGAAAACAGAAACAAAGAGATGAAGGAATGGAAGAAGGAATTTAAAAGGAAATGGACACAATAAAGAAAACACTAAAAGAGACAACCCTAGAGGTAGAAAACCTAAAAAAGAAATCAGGAGTCACAGATGCATGCATTTCCAACAGACTACAAGAGATGGAAGAGAGAATCTCGGAGGCTGAAGACAACATTGAAAACATAGACAAAGAAGTAAGAAAAGATGCTAAAACTTAAAATGCCCAAGAGATCCAGGACACAATGAGAAGGCCAAACCTAAGGATAATAGGAATAGAAGAAATCGAAGAATATCAATTAAGAGGCACAGTAAATATCTTTTCCTATGTGTATTTCTTCATCTAGTCTCCCTTAACAATGTGCTATGGATAGTTGCTGCATATACTTGCAGTAAGAGAGGTTCTGCAGTCTTCTTTCTGAGCATGTTTTTCCTTAAGCCTCACAAACAACAACAACAACAAACCAAACCAAAAACAAACATAAAAAAAAAACAAAAAAAAAAAAAAAAAACAAACAGTATCAGGCAATTTCAAGTCATGATTTAATATTCTCAATCCCAATTTGAGCTTCTTCTAGGCTAGTAAACCATACCTTACATTGATTGATATTTCTACTAAGAACTGCCTTCTAGAACTATTTTCTAAGACCCAGAACTATAGTGGCCAAAATATAAATGTGCAAAGGATCTACCCTATATCATTCTTATCCAGAGAGTCATTTTTCTCAAATAAGTTAAATGCTTTATACTGACAGTCTGTTTGAACTGCATCTACTAAGATTTAGTCTAGATGTTGTGTTTCCAATTGCTCAGGACACAATATGTAAAAATATACTTTAGTCTTTTAATTGGCAGATTACAACTTTGCAGTCATCACATTTTATATATAATTATATATGTTTGATATCAACAACAATCTATATACTATTAATGCTTTCTCTACTAAAGCAAGCTCAGTGGGTAAAATGGCACCTGTTCATTTCCAAGGGAAGAGTAACCATAGATTTTGAGATAACTACCTCATGGAATTATATTCACTTGTGCTTCACTATTTTGAGTTCTAATTTCCGTGGTAACAAGCATTTAAATTAAAAACTACTGTAATCATAAGAATTATAAAATATACTTCTTTTCTTTTTTTTTTTTTTTTTTTTTTTTTTTTTTTGCTTGCTTCTTTTTAAATACTTCCTTAGGTGTAACTTAATCCTCCCTACAAGATCAAAGCATATATATCAGTATTTAAACTTATATGTTAAGGGGAAACTTATGATTGTCATTTAGTGAGGAAAGAATCAAATCTCACCAATCATTCTCTTTTGATAACAAATAATACCACATTTAAGCACTGTATAAACAAAATGATATTTCAAGTTTTAGAAAAAATAAAAATGGTGTCAATCATTATTGAAAATTAAAAATGGAGTTTATTAAATTGGTTATAATCTTGGTGAATAATTTAAGAATTGTCTATGCTCTTTTCCATCTGTTAAGAAAAATGCTGCCAGAGGATAAATAATAATCATCAATCACACACAGGTGTAAACTCTGAAAGTTACAAAGAGGATTGTGCTGGAAAGGCATGCTTACTTCTTTGATAGTGACCCATATGTGATGGGAGTAATCAATCGTTTTCTAACTGGATTTACGTTCTGTTCCACAATACAAAGCCCACATCTGTAACCATTGCTGAACAACAAATCTGTTGGTGGACAGTGCATAGGACCTAGAAAATAGCCAATTAATATTCTTATGCCAAATTTAAGTAGGATTAAATATACTATTAATGATTTACTGTCTTGCCTAGAAGTCAGTGCATCTCTTAACACAATTATCTGTGAAGCTTCAATTTACAGTAAATGTTAAATAACACACTGATACACAACTGATCAAAATGTATGGAATAAAAGAACAGAATGCTCAATCCTACATAGGGCATCTATATTAAATACTTTCTCTACAAAGAATTATAATCATTGAAGAAAAATGGAGCAGAAAGAATGTTAGAGAGATCATAGATGAAAACAGCAAAATGGTGATTTCTGAACACATCAGAGCAACTGTACATATGAACTAACAGTGGTTATGATCACATTCACTATATCTGTGCAAGCCCAGTTAAGATCAAACTCAAGTATTGAGTGAGGAGGTGAGTGCAAATCTCCCTCCTTTGTGCTCTAAAGCTACTGGCAAGTGATAGCTCCTGTGAGAAGGTGGATCAATTTTCCTTAAGAGTGGAGTTCCTGGCAAGTTGGCCATTCTTGATAATAAAGCCACACATTGAAAATGAACCAAAAGGTTGGTAGCAAAATGTGTTCATAGTGAGTGTAATGAAAAAAGAATGACATCAAATTTTATGGGTGGAGAACCATATTGAGAAGAGGTAGAGTTTTAAATTCGATTAAAATATATTGTATATACTCTAAAATAATTAATTATAAAAGAGCAAATAAACAAGACTTACTTACTTGACTTATAGTACTCCAAGTCCAAGAGCCTGGTACCATTATCAGCTAAAAGTGAATGGATCATATCCATCATGATAATAGATGCTGGACAGGTCACATGATAAGAATGCATGTTAGACAGAGATACATATCATACATCATTGCTAAACTCAAATGATTAGAATGCTTATGTGACTCCACGAACCAAGTAGAAATTTGATGTCCAGTGAAAAATATTGAATGAATGGTAGGAACTGAGTACTGTGTTGCATCCTTATTGCTGACGCACAAGGAAGACTTTTGACCTTATTAAATGGCTCCAGCTCTTGCAATGTTTTTACTCTTCTACCATGTGAGGGAACCATTGAAGACTTCTTTCATGATGATAGTGTCAACAGACATTAAGTCTATTAGCACCTGGATCTTGATTTTTCATCATGCACAGTTGTGACAGATACAGTTTTGAAATTTATAAATTGAAGAAATATATTCTGTAATTACAGAAGGAATATTCCACATCTGTATTTGTTAGGTTCTGAGAGAGCCTGTCTGGTTGTTCCCAATCAATCATTGGACTGAACATGAGGACCCCAAAGGAGGAGTGAAGGAAAGAACTGAAGGAGCTGAAGGGGTTAACAACCCCAAAGGAAGAACAATAATATCAACCAGCTAGATCCCCCCCCCCAAGAGCTCCCATGATCTAAATCACCAACCAAAGAGTACACATGGAAGGACACACGGCTCCAGCTGCATATGTTGAATGGGAAGGCCTTATCTGGAATTAATGGGAGGAGACACCCTTGGTCCTGTGGAGACTTGATGTGCCAGTGTAGGAGAATGCCAGGGTGCTGAGGTGGGAGTGGATAAGAGGGGGAGGACCCTTCTAGAAGAAGCAGGAGGGGGGATAAGATAGGAGTGTTGTGGATGGGGTAACCTGGAAAGGGAATGACATTTGAAATGTAAATAAATACAATATCCAATAAAAAAAGAAGAAGCAATATTCCTTCTTTTTTTTAATATTAATTTTCTTAGCCTCTTTAGATTCATTCTCTACCTCTATAGGTTCAGTCAACCAGAAAATAAAGACAAAACACACTCTGTGTGTCTCTCCCCTTATATTGCTCCCTCCCTGTATCTCTATTATTCTTCCATTATCTACAAAAAGAACATAGACTCCTATGTTTATCCTATACTTGTACTGTATATTGGTATTATATAAATTTTACAAAAAAATCTTACTTTTTCTTAGAATTATTATATTATTCTGTGTGGGAATGACGTTTGTTGTGAAGATTTCCAACTCCTTCTATATTTGACTCAGAAGTCCTTGCCAATTGTAGGTTTCATAATTTCTTTTACTCTATAGTGCTGAAAAGTACAATGATGTTTTCATTTATCTTTTCTGCATCATTTAATACATTTTATAGGCCAATATTTTCTTAAACAGACCGCAAAATATTATTACTTTCAGATAGATAATTAAAATAATTAAACATTTTACTTATTCTTTATAGGTATTATTTTATAACAGATTATAATTTGAATATGCCATAATGTTTGAATTTTTTATGTTTTGCATGTACCTTTCCTCTGCAAGTATATTTGTCTCAAAGCCTTTATTTATTTATTTTATTTAAATGTTTTCTATTTAAAAAGAAAACACCCACAAAATATATTATTTTATTAACACAAAGAATTGCACTAAAATAAACTCAAGTTTATTTCTAACCAAAAGGTATTCACAACTTAAAATTAATGCTATAAAATCAGTCCTATATACATGCAAATATAAAAACTTAAACTTAAAATAGTTCCATTTAGTTTACTCAGTAAATTGGATCAAATGTGAATATAATGTTTAATTATTGATAATGATTCAGTGATAAACCTCTAACCTCGATAGCAGTTTTAATCAACCTCTTTTTACAGGATATAAAAGCGAAGCTCACAGCTCTTCAATAAAATCCAGTGTATAAAGGCAATACAGATATTTAAATATTGTTAGAATAACACATTAAGGGTAAGTTGGTTAACTCCACACAGAACATAAACTAAAAGTCTTTATGATCCACTGGGTATACTTTGTAGTTAATGAGTATAATATGAGAGAGAGAGAAAAAAAATCCACTGTATGACCTCCTAATTTGATGCATTTTTTTTTTGCTATAAAGACATTCAGATTATTTGCCTTAGCCACGGCATCGTGTAAGAAATGGTCGCCTTTGGAATTGTCGTCCAGACAGCTACAGGACTGTTTCAATAAATGTGTGTATAATAATGCTACCAATTTGGTTCCACTTTTACTTAGTTACCTGGCTACTTTCAACTCACAAATTCTTGCAAATCAAGAGATCAGGTGCTATGAATGCATTAGTTTTCCCTTATGTTTAAAATAATGAAAAGCCAAAACTTCTACTAAGCCACAAACTAAATGTCAAATGATTGTCATAATTTGCACATGGTATGCCATTTGCAATAATGGTTCAAAGGAGAAAATCCCATTTGACAATCTAAGAATTTCAGTCTAAATATTTTTAGAACTTGAACTCTTATTATTTCTGTCAGTTTTTATCTATCTGTCTGTTTGTCTATCTATCTATCTATCTATCTATCTATCTATCTATCTATCTATCTTTATTTATTTTCCTTTTACTTTCTTCCCCAGTTTTTTCTTCTCAGGCTGTCTGAGACCAGGCTCCCCAGGGCAGAAGATAGAATTGAAAGGAGAAAGAATTGAAAGAGAAAAGAGACAATTAGAATTGTAACATGACTAAGGCCAGATCTGAAGTTGAAGGGAAGCCTTTTTTAATTCAGTCCTCTTTTAAACCACTTTAATTACATGCAGAAAAATATCATCAGTTTTGAGTCAGGGAACAAAAAAGTTATGATCAAAAATCCTGTAAACATCTTTCTGAAGTCTAGGTGGAGAAGTCAGGGACAAAAGAGGATTCCATGAGACAAAGAGACTGCCACACCTATATCCACTGAATGTGCCCTGAGCTTTAAATGTAAATATTCTTAATCCAGGCCAGCTTTCTGAGTATAGGGCCAGAGCCAGATTTCTGCCTTGGCTAGTTTCTGATTGCCCTGGTAAGGTAAAAAATTCATGCTGCCAATTGTCCATCGGCACCCCTGTCCTCACTATCCCTCGAGTCCTATAAAGTCTAGAAGAAAATTAGTATGCTTTTCTATCACTTCCTGTTTAAATACTTAAATAAAGAGTTGTTGTACTGAACCTGTAGTAAAGCCATAAATATCACATCAATACATCTTTCTTCCATCCCACACAATGCTTGAGTTATAAGCACAGATGTGGCCACATCCTCCTTTAATTACAAGTGCTGAGTATTTGAACTCAAGCCTTCATGCATGAATAGCCAATGTTCCTACTCTTTAAGCTATGTTTATAAATTCATATAATTTGTATGCCTGATGACAATGTTTTAACTGCATAACAATAGGGAATTTGAAGTTTATATTATCTATTTCTCACCAAAATGTTGTGATTCCTAAAACTTATTTTCATGATTCTGTGTGTGTGTGTGTGTGTCTGTCTGTCTGTACATGTATGTATGTATTCATGTTTGTGGATCCCTGAGAAACCCACGAATCATCAGATTCCCTGTAGCTGATTTCAGGCAGTCTTGATCTATCTCTGTGGGTACTATGTACAATACTGGATTCTCTAAAAGATCAGCACTATAAAATGTCCTCCAAAACAGAGATTTCTTGTGAATTGTTTTTTTTTAAAGCAGTTCTTTGTAACCTTGCTTATCTGTACTAAGAATTAGGTTTTTATCAGAACATTACTTGCTAAAAAATGCTCTTCCCAATCCTATAATGATGGCATTTTTATTTGAAATTAATCTAATTTATAAATATTGTAGTAATAATGAATAAGCAATAAGTTCTGTGCTCTCAAAGAAAAGTTTAGTGAAGCATATTGTTTAATTTCTTGTCTTTGCAAAAAGTAACTCAAAGATCATTTGTTTGATCAGTGCAAACTGAGAATTTACGTTGTGTGGAAATATCATGTTAGTTTATTCTTTGTGGATAGCTGAAGCAAGTATGCACAAAATCCCAACTATAAATAACATATTGAGAAGAAAATTGTTAAAGAATGAGCTGAAATGAATAAAAAGATAAAAGAAGTTTTACTGAAAATGGTAATGGTTTTTATAATACATGTTTTTTCAGTAAAGTTTATACTTATTTAAAGAACATGAAAAAATAATACTAATATATAATGTCATAAGAGAAAAGCTGCACATACTATGGAAAGATTCTTATTCATAGATTGCAAATGAGAAATACTTGAGAAGAAATAAACTGCAAAGTAAATACAATAAAGTGTGTAATTTAGACTTTTTGGAGAATGAGTTATGAAATCATTTAATATTTTTCATTTATTTATTTATTCATTCATTTATTTTACATACTGATTGCTGTCTGCTCCCTCCCCCTTCTCTCACCCAGTCACAAACTCCCTTCTAGCTGCAGCCTCCGGATCCCCCCTCACACAGTCTCTCCTTCCATTCCCCCTTTATCTGAGAGGGTAGAGGACACACTGAATAGCCTCTGGCCCTGGTACAACATGTCTCTGCAGGATAAATGCATCATCTCCCACTGAGGACCATCAACCCAGCCTAGCTAAGGAAACTGATTCCACAGACAGGAAACAGCGTTAGGTCTCCTATTGTTGGGAGATGCACATGAAGACTGAGCTGCACATCTGCAACATATGAACGAGCCATGTATGCTCTTTGGTTGCTGGCTCATTCTCTGAGAACCCCAAATAATCCAGGTTAGCTGACTCTTGGTCTTCCTGTGGAGTTCCTTTCTCCTTCAAGGCCCTTAATCCTTCTCATATTTTCCATAGGCGTCCCGGAGTTCTGACCAATATTTGGCTGTGGGTCTCTGAATCTGTTTAATCAAATGCTAGGTAGAGCCTCTCAGAGTACAGTTATGCTAGGATCCTGTCTGCAAGCATAACAGTATCATTAATAGTGTGAGTAATTGGTGCTTCCCAATGGATGGGTCTCAAGTTGAACTTGTTTTTTCTTGTCCATTCCTTCAGTGTCTGATCCATCTCAACCTTGGCATTTCTTTGAGACAGGAAAAATTCTGGGTCAAAAGCTTTGTGGGTGGGATGGTGTATTTATCTTTTCTCCAGGTGTCCTGCCTTGCTTAAGGTAATTTTCAGATACTCCAAATAGCAGAACTGGTCTTCCACCCCTACTTTTGGACCACATGGCTCCCTGGGTTCCATGAAGACTCTTGGTTATTTTAAATATTAAGCACAGCAATAATATTATAATTTACTGAATTGTATCTTTGAAAAGATGATTAACCTTTGCTATATTTGATATTTTCCCCTCTTAGTCTTTGAGAATTTTACACATACAAACAATACATTTAGATTAAATCAATTTTTTATTTCTTCATCTTCAATTCATTTCTCATTATTTCTGCTACTAGACTCTCCTAACTTCATACTGCTTTGTTTGTTTTAAACACTGACTCTATTCAATGGTGTCAATGTGTATTTGGAAATAGGGCCATATCTAAAGTGTTGCTTCCTTGAATAGAACTGTCTCCCTTTTTCAGAAACTGTCTATTACTAGTATCTCCTCACCTAGAATGAGACCATCCTGATATCTCCCCCTCTCCATACTACATTTCTTCTGGTTTTATCTTGCTCAGGTATTATGAATACTATCAACAATCTCACTGAGTTCATACATACAAAGTTCCTGTTTTGTACACAAAACTCTTGTGTCTGTGTACACATCTACCACCTTTGGCTTTCATACTTGTTAACCTGTCTTTCAAGATACCTCACAAGTCTTAGGAAAAGTGAAGTGGAACTGATTCTTAATTAGGGACAAGCATGCAGCAGTTTCTTATTCTCTGCGCTTGGGTGAGATTGTCTCTGTATTGCTCACCATACACTACAAAAAGTTTTCCTTAATGAAGATATATATATAATTTGTGGCTTATAATGAGAAACTCTGTTTAATAATAAGTGTTCTTAGAAAATAATAGTATTAGGGGATATTCTAGAGTCTATGATGTGTTTAGTCACAGATTCTTGGCTTGACAGTAGTACTATATGGGATTAATCTTATGAAGCATTATTTAAATTTTAAAGAAATGGTTATTGTATGACATTCAGGACACTATTCCACCAGTGGGCATGTTTTGCCAATTTATCTTGTCAGCTCATGATTTTTGCAGGTGATTGATACTGATGCTTACTCTTCTTATCTAGTTCCATGCAAAGTACCTTCAAGCCTGATGAATGCCGCCTTGTAGGAATAGAGCTTCCTCATCAGTTCTACCATTTCTCTGTTTCATGAGTAAGTATGGAGAATTTTCAGCAGCAGGGCTTCAGTATATCAAGATGAGAGCATAATACCCTGTGATTTTTGGAGGTCTATAAGATGCCAATGGCCAACTTCAAAAGAGGTAACTTGTTTCTGTAATTAGCATTTTATTTGTTGATTTGTGGCATTAAGAAAGCATACTGTCCTATCACATTATATTGTAACACAATATAAAGTCTTTTTACAAGTATAGTTTTATATATTTTTAGATGCTTATACAGTGGGTTTCTGCATGAGTTTCTGAAACAATTTCAGTGTCAGCTATTCATTCCTACATACTTTCCTTTGTGACGTTTTCTCGTTCCTCACACCCACAGTATACTTTCTGCTCAATTATTACTTGCCTAGCCTCTATTAATATAAGACACAGTATTTTATAAATGCTTTCCCATAAAGGAGGTTCAGTCACTGACCAAACCTGAGGTCCACCTTAAGGGAGGCTTTAAGGCCTTATATTATTACTGATGCTATGGTGTGCTTACAGGCAGGAACCTAGCTAGCATGGCTACCCTTTGGGAGGCCCAGCAAGGAGCTGTCATAGACAGAAGCAGATATTTGCACCCTACCAATGGACAGAAGCTGGGGAACCCTGTGGTTGAATTAGGGGAGGGATGAAAGAAACTGAACAGGAGGACCACCCCAATGGAAAACCAGGATTCTCAACCAACCTGGATCCTTGAGATCTTTCAGACAGTGGGCCAACAACAAGTAGCATACACAAGCTAATCTGAGGTCCAGGACTGGATACAGCAGAGGATTGCCTAGCCTTGCCTCAGTGAGAGAAGATACACCTAATTCTCTACCACGTGAGAGACTTAAAGCCCCATGAACTGGGGAGGCCTGGCATGTGAAGGTGGGAGGGTGGGAACATCCTCTTAGAGACCAGATTGGAGAGAAGGAATGGTATG
Source organism: Micromys minutus (assembly GCF_963924665.1). Classification (NCBI taxonomy): domain Eukaryota; kingdom Metazoa; phylum Chordata; class Mammalia; order Rodentia; family Muridae; genus Micromys; species Micromys minutus. Next base: position 44,965,137 of record NC_137960.1, on the reverse strand, counting down.
GGAAACTATCAGAAGGTAAACTGGGAGGGGAGTAACAGCTGGAATGTCATTAAAGATTAAAGATAATTTAATAAATAAATAAATATATAAATAAATGAATAAATACATACATACATACATACATATAGACAGACAGACAAACAGACAGACATAAATAAATATGCTTCCCCATGCTGGCAAACACCCTGTATGAAAAATCCCATCTATTATTGATGCCAGAGGAAACTGGTATACTAATTTTCTAGTATCAATTTTAACCCAAGGTTCTAGGCTCTGCAAATCAGACTTTAAAAAACAAAAGAAAACAAAGTAAGAACAAGAACAAAAATAACATTTTAATTCATCCGAGGGGAATTTTAAAGAAGCAGAAGAACCCACTTGAGAAAGATGGGAGTATCTTCCAAGGAGTTGGAATGGCAAATCTTTAACTTAATCCAGCAGCAATTACAATGATACTTTTTGCATGTTTAGGAAAGATTAACAAGGCAATTGTTTATTAATTTTTTTCTGTCTGTGTCAGCTTTGGTCTGAGCACATGGCTTTAATAATGGGAAGGCTCTTTCATACCCAAAACTATTTTTAAAACTGTTTTAATTTATTTATTGGTATTTATTTAGAAATTAATGTCTTTGGTATAAAACTAAAAAGTCCACCAGAATATTCACTGGTTAAATTTAATATGGTATTGTTGAATATTTCCTGAGTTGTACTTATCATAATTTAGAGAAAAAAATACATGAATTTGATGTAAAATCTTGTCACAGGTTATTTCACATGGTGGTAGTTGGATTGACAAGATATTCCTAATCCTTAACTGTGGATTTAGTGATTATTATATCAGACATTTATCTAAAATGTTAAAGTACCAGTCTATTGACATTTTTAAAAATTAATAAAGTATTAGATCATCCTGATAAATAGTATAATCAGAAATTTCAATATTTAAGCCAAAACTATAAATGTGTTTAATCACTAGTTTTGTATTTGTGCATATTTAATAGGAAATAATTCTCAACTCATATTGTGAGTATAAATTACTAGTATATTATTAAAGGTTTACTAAATAAAAATTATACTTGACCTAGAACCTTGTTCTTTTGACATGTTTCTTTGAATTCATAAATTAAAAGTTCCAGAAATAGTCATATTATTGGCTCCAGAGATGATCCAGCAGTCAACAGTACAATACTTTTATAGAATCAGGGCTGAGTTCTCAATGTCTACATCTGCTGCTTAACAATTGGCTATAATTCAAGTTCTAAAGGGATTTGTTACCCTTCTGTGGTTTCCTTAGTAGGCACCTGTGTTTAAACATGTATACATAAACATGTACAGACACAAACACATATATATGCTTACAAATAAAATTATAGGCTAAGGAAAAACGTAAGTAATCACAATAAAACAGGTTATAATAAATATCTCATGTGTAAAGTAATTAATTGCACATTATTTTTATTATCACACACTTTTATTGTTTCTAGTGATTTTATTGTTTCTAGACATAGTGATCTATATCTTCAGATGCTATTGTCTAATCTCATTGAAAAAAGAGTGTAAAGTTAGAGTAGTATATGAATTTGAGGACATACTTTCTTTGCAGGTGAGATATTTATTTCTGAAGAGATAGATCAGTGATACTTTGCCTTGATTTTTTACACTTCCTGGATAGGCGAAAATTTGCATAGGGTGCATCGGTCCAGGTTTTTAATTAGCTCCAAACAACCACTTAAACATGTGCAAAATAACATGCAAATTTATATCATGAGGATCAGTAAGTTATTTTAATTTGGTTTAACATTACTTTCTGTTTTGTATCTACATGATAAAGTAAGTATAATTATCTTTGGTAGCTGGTCCCAACAACCATTCTCTGTGTAATGTTTGTTCATGTAATGCAACTTATTGAGATACAAACTCATGATATATGGCACTAGAATTTAGACATGCACTGTTGAACAGCATTACTATCTTACAAATTACTGAAAATACATCACATTGCTCTATTCTTTAAGTGCTACACATATGTAGCTTTATGAATCACACAACCACCTTAACTTCATTTAATAGATGAAAAAACCATGGCTTTAAAAATATAAAGCATAGACAGGATTTGGTGTTTGAGCTCAAAAATACCACAGACTATCCCACTATCTAACACAGTGATTCTCATCAAAACATACCACACACTATTCCACTATCTAACATAGTGGTTCTCATCAAAATATACCACAGACTATCCCATTATCTAACACAGTGGTTCTCATCAAAATATACCACAGACTATTCCACTATCTAACACAGTGGTTCTCATCAAAATATACCACAGACTATCCCATTATCTAACACAGAGGTTCTCATCAAAATATACCACAGACTATCCTACTATCTAACACAGTGGTTCTCATCAAAATATACCACAAACTATCCCACTATCTAACACAGTGGTTCTCATCAAAACATACCACACACTATTCCATTATCTAACATAGTGGTTCTCATCAAAATATACCACAGACTATCCCATTATCCAACACAGTGGTTCTCATCAAAATATTCTTCAGACTATCCCATTATCTAGCACAGTGGTTCTCATTCTTCGTAATGCTGAGATGCTTCCCTACAGTTCCCCATATTGCAGTGATCCCTGGCCATGAAGTTATTTCTTTGCTACTTCATAACTATAATTTTGCTGCTGTTATGAATTGTAATTAATTATCTGATATGCAGGATATCTGATATTCATGCAACCTCTGTCCGGGTCATAACCAACAAAACCATTGACTAAGGCAACAGTACGCACTAATTGTCTCTAAGTTACCAGCTCTTACAAAGAAGGCAGAAGTTATTGGAAGTAGATAAGTATCTCATCCTAGAACGTTCTGGAACATTCATCTGAATGAAGGCTGTAGATTGTCTCTAAGTTGGCATACATGGAGAGGTTGATATGAGCAGAAGGATTGATGAATGTTTGTTATTTTTCTTGCTTTGTTTCAAATTCCAAATGCAATTATAAGGATTCTGGGATAATTGTAAGTTTCAATAATGCAAAGCAATATTTTGTAATATATTTTACATTCTGAAAAGAGCCATATAAACTGAGAATACACTAACTGTGGTCTCGTATGAGGCTAGTCCTCTAATACCTCGAGTAAAATTATTTTCCATGAAAGAAAATTAAGAAAGTGAATATGTAAATTCAACTATATGTTCTAATCATCATCCTGCCTGCTTTTATATTAGTTCTGTGGAAGTGAGAAACATGGGTTTTGAACTTTAAGTTAGTAGAACAAACCATTTACCATTCATATTTTTTACTATAAAATACAAGTTTGATAATTAACTAAGTGATGATATAAATATGGATTTAGGAATTTAAAGAAATTAAAGTAGATTTGAAACTTCTCTTTACATTATACTATGAATTCATTCACTTGACTACCATCAGGCTCTTGTTTCAAATTTGGATTTTACAATACTAAATATGATTGCTAAACATCTCCTTTATATCTTCTAAGAGTTGTTTTGTCATCTACCCTTTGTTAAAGTGGTCAAAGTCTAATGGTTTAATGCTTCTGCATGCTTAGAGTTACTGTACCAAAGTAGTAGACTACCTATGGCTTTCTAACTCTATCGTGCTCAGGAAACCCGAATCTTTGATTCCCCTTGTCTGTTGGCATGCCAGTGCATCTGGAATAAAGGATGAGGATTTAAGTTGTTTGCAAATTGCTCTTTCCAGCTCTATGAGAAATGAGACTTGATGAGATTGCAAAGTTTCTGTAAGGTTAAGGACACTGTCAAGAAAACAAAATGTCAGCCAACAGATTGGGAAAAGATGTTTACCAACCCCACATCTGATAGAGGTCTAATATCTATTATATACAAAGAACCCAAGAAGGTAGACTCCAGAGACTCAAACAATCTTATTAAAAAGTAGGCTACAGAGCTAAATAAAAAATTCTCAAATAAGAAATATCGAATGACTGTGAAGCATCTAAGGAAGCATCTCTAGCTTTTAAAAACCTGTACATGTATCTCTCTTCTTTAAATAAAGTTGTAAGAAACAAATTTAAAAAAAGATTTAAGGTCTTGATCTTACATAGTATCTATGTTGAAATTAACGAAACAGTTATTAAAAAAATAAAACCTTCTTCAGATGCATTGGACATCTGTCTACTGGGGTTTGAATTGCTTGAGTTTACTGTCATTTTGATGATGTAAAAACTGTGGGCTGTAAAACACTACCTTGTGGGTAATTAATGTATCTGGTTAAATAATGATTCCTCTACAAAGAAGCCAGTCGGCCTCAGCTGTCCCAAATGTGATATTAAGGACGACCATAAGTGAAAAAGAAGAAAATATTGATTCTTTCCATCACTTACTTTGTGATGTTAATATACTCAATAAATCAAGGTCCATTTTATAAGATACATTTGTTTATTTTTTACAGTTTAAGGACATGAAAAGTCACTTACATTTCTTTTCAAATAATTATACAATACATTATTTCTTATATCTTAAAATCTAGGTTGAAAATAACCATGCCATTGATATACCTCATAAATAGTTTCTCACAGGACAAAACAGATTGCCTATTTCAACTCCCACATTATAGTTTAAAATATCCACTTGCCTAGTGTTGTAAAGAATTATATTTTGTAAATATTTGCCAATATTATAAACTTACTTTTCTCAGACCAGGTTTCCTTATACTTATGGCAGAGTTGAAGACTATCAGTGATCTAATTCTATTTATTTTGCTTCCAAGTACAATTCAGTATACAGTGCAGACAATCTTTTTTTTTTTACCCTCTTACACTACTTGGCTCCCTTCTTTCTTTCCTCCTATTCTTTTTTTTAACAACTTTATTTTTAAAACCAAAGATAAATATACAAATTTTAAGCATTTTTGCATAAAAGTATACAAATACATTTTTCTCAGTGCTTGGCTTATTTTTCCAAAGGTTTGATAGTGTGCATTAAGGTCTAACTAGTTACAATGAGCATAAAGTACATGTAAAACAGGATGTAACCCGTAATTAGTCAAAGTTTTCTTGGTGTGTAAGAATTGAGCATTATGATCTTTTCTTTTTCTTCTTTTTTTCTTGAACTTCACACAGTCTGTGAGTTGTTTCTGAGGTGTTCAGAGCTTTCTGGAGTTAGTATCCCATTATCAGTGACTGCATATAATGTCTATTCTTTTGAGACTGGGTTATCTCACTCAGTATGATATTTTCTAGATGCATCCATTTTCTGAAGATTTCATAAAGTCATTGTTTCTGATAACTAAGTAGTACTCCATTGTGTAAATGTACCACAATTTTTGTATCCATTCATATACTGAAAGACATCTGGGTCCTTTCCAGATTCTGGCTATTATAAATAGGGCTGCTATGAACATTTGGTTCATGTGTCTTTGTTAGATGTTGGAGCGTCTCTGCGGTATATGTCCAGAAATGAAATAACTGGATCTTCAGGTAGTCCTATGTCCAAATTTTTGAGTAATCTCCAGACTCATTTCCACAGTGGTTGTACCAGTTTTAAACGCCACCAAAGGTGAGGAAGTGTTCCACTTTCTCCACATCCTTACCAGCAACTGCTGTCATCTGAGTATTGGATTTTGGCCAATCTGACTGGTGTGAGGTGAAATCTCAGAGATGTTTTGATTTGCATTTTCCTGATGGCTAAGGATGTTGAGCACTTCCTTAGATGCTTCTCAGCCATTCGATATTCCTCAATTGAGAACTTTTTGTTTAGCTCTGTACCCCATTTTTAATAGAGTTGTTTGATTCTCTGGTGTCTAGTTTTTTGACTTCTTTGTATACCTTGGATATTAGGCCTTTATCTGATGTGGGGTTGGTAAAGATCTTTTCCCACTCTGTTGGCTGCGTTTTTGTTTTCTTGACAGTGTCCTTAGCCTTACAGAAACTTTTCAATCTCATTAAGTCCCATTTGCTAATATTTGACCTTAGAGCTCAAGCCATTGGTGTTCTGTTCAGGAAATTTTCTCCTGTGCCTATGCGTTCTAAGGTTTTGCCTACTTTTTCATCTAATAGTTTCAGTGTAGCTGGTTCAATGTGGAGATCCTTGATCCATTTGCACTTGAGCTTTGTACAAGGAGATAAGAAAGGGTCTATTTTCATTCTTCTACATGATGAGTGCCAGTTGGATCAACACCATTTGTTGAATAGGCTGTTCTTTTTCTACTGAATGTTTACAGCTCCTTTGTCAAAAATCAGGTGACCATATATGTAAGGGCTCATTTCTGGATATTCTATTCCATTGATCCACGTGCCTAATTCTATACCAGTACCATGCAGTTTTTAGCAAAATTGCCTTGTAATAAAGCTTGAGGTCAGGGATAGTGATTCCCGCAGATGTTTTTTTGTTGTTGAGGATTGATTTCACTATTCTAGGTTTGTTATTCCATATGAAATTGCACATTGTTCTTTCCAACTCAAAGAAGAATTGAGTTGGTATTTTGATGGGGATTGCATTAAATCTGTAGATTGCTTTTGGTAAGAGGGCAAATTTTAAAATGTTGACTTTTCCAATCTATGAGCATGAGAGATTTTCCATTTTCTGAGATCTTCCTCGATTTCCTTCTTTAGAGGTTCGACATTCTTTTAATACAAGTCCTTCACTTGCTTAGTTAGACTCACACCAATGTAGTTCATATTTCTTGTGACTATTGTGAAGGGTATCTAATCCCTAATTTCTTTCTCCACATATTTCTCCTTTGAGTATAGGAAAGCTACTGGTTTATTTGAGTTAATTTCATAACCAGCCACTTGCTGAACTTGTTTATCTGCTGTCAAAATTCTCTGGCAGAATTGGTGGGATCACTTAAGTAAAATATCATGTCATCTACAAATTGTGATGTTTTTACTTCCTCCTTTCTAATTTGTATCCCTTTGATTTTTTTTATTTTATTTTATTTATTTATTTATTTATTTTTTTGCTGTCTTATTGCTTTAGCCAGGACTTCAGTACTATGTTGAATAGGGGAGAGTGGGCAGCCTTGTTGAGTTCCTGATTTTAGTGGGATTGCTTCAAGTTTCCCACCGTTAAGTTTGATGTTGGCTGTTGGTTTACTGTATATTGTTTTTTTATGTTTAGGTATGGGCCTTGGATTCCTGTTCTTCCAACACTTGTAACATGAAAGGGTGTTGAATTTTGTCAAATGCTTTCTCAGCATCTAGTGAGATGACCCTGTGGTTTCTTTCTTTGAGTTTGTTTATATGGTGGATTACTTTGATGGATTTCTGTATATTAATCCATCCCTGCATTTCAGGGATGAAGCCTACTACAACATGGTGAATGATCATTTTCATGTGTTCTTGGATTCGGTTTGTAAGGATTTTCTTGAGTATTTTTGCATCAATTTTCATAAGTGTGATTGGTCTGAAGTTCTCTTTCCTTGTAGGGTCTTCCTGTGCTTTAGGAATGAGGGTTTTTGTAGCCTCAAAAAAAGAGTTAGGTAGTGTTCTATCTGATTCTATTTCGTGGAAAATATTGGAGTGTATTGGTGTTAGGTCTTCAATAAATATTTGATAAAATTCTGCACTGAACCAATCATGACCTGGGCTTTTTTAGGTTTTGAGGCTTTTGGTCACTGTTTTCATATCCTTAGGTGTTATAGGATTATTTAGATGATGTACCTGGTCCTGGTTTAAATTTAGTATCTTGTATTTGTCTAGGAATTCATCCATTTACTCCAGATTTTCCAGCCTTGTTGACTATAGGCTTTTATAGTAGGATCTGATGATTTCTTAAATTTCTCCACTTTCAGTAATTTTGTCTCCACTTACATTTCTGATTTTGTTAATTTAGATACCCCCTCTATGCCCTCTAGTTAGTCTGGCTAAGGGTTTATCAATATTGTTAATTTTTTCAAAGAACCAACTCTTGGTTTTGTTGATTCTTTGAATGGTTCCTTTTGTTTCTATTTGGTCTATTTCTCCCTTAAGTTTGATTATTTCTTGCCATCTACTCTTCTTGAGTGTATCTACTTCCTTTTGTTCTAGAGCTTTCAACTGTGCTGTCAGGTTGTCAGTGTATGCTCTATCCAGTTTCTTTTTGGAAGCACTCAGCGCTATTAGATTTCCTATCAGTACTGCTTTCATTGTATCCCATAGGTTTGGATGTGTCCTGTTTTCATTTTCATTGAATTCTAGAAAATCCTTAATTTCTTTCTTTATTTCTTGCTTGTCCCTGCTGTTGTTTTATAGAGCAGTGTTTAGTTTCCATATGTATATGGGCTTTTTGTATTCTCTGTTGTTCTTAAAGAACAGCCTTAGAGTATGGTGATCTGAAAGGATACATGGGAGTAATTCAATCTTTTTATATCTATTAAGGCCCGTTTTCTGACCAATTATGTGGTCAATTTTTGAGAAGGTGTTGTGAGGTGCTAAGAAGGTGAATTCTTTTCTTTTAGGATGATATCTTCTGTAGATATTTTTAATTCCAGTTGTTTCACAACCACTGCTAGTTTTACAGTGTCCTTGTTCAGTTTCTGTTTCCAATATATGTCCATTGGTGAGAGTGGGGTATTAAGGTCTCACATTATTTTTGTGTGGGGTGAAATGTAGTTTCTGAGCTTTAGTAAACTTTCTTTGATGAATATGGGTGCTTTTGTATTTGGAGCATATATGTTAAGGATTGAGAGTTCATCCTGACAAATTTCCCCTGTAATGAGTAAAAACTGTTCTTCCCTTTCTTTTTTGATAACTTTTGGTTAAAAATTTACTTCATTCGATATTAGAATGGCCACTCTAGCCTGCTTCTTGGGGCCATTTTCTTGGAAGTTTTTTTTCCCAACCTTTTACTCTGAGATAGTGTCTGTCTTTGTCTCTAAGATGCATTTCCTGTATGCATCAAAATGCAGGATTTTGTTTATATTTCCAGTCTGATAGCCTACTTCTTTTTATTGGTGAGTTGAGTCCATTTATGTTAACAGATATTAAGGAATAGTGGTTGCTGTTTTCTGCTATTATTGCTTTTGTAGGTTGAATTGTGCTTTTGTGTCTTTCTTCTTTTGGTTTTCTTGCTTAGGAGTTTTCTTGTTTTTACTAAGATGTAGTTCTCCTCATTGTATTGGGTTTTTCACCTCAACTCATTATAGTGTTGGGTTTTGGGTCAGATATTGTGTAAATTTAGTTTCGTCTTGAAATATCTTAGTCTCTCCATCTATGGTGATAGAGAGTTTTGCTGGGTATAGCAGCTTGGCTTGGCACTTGTGCTCTCTTAGGGTCTATATGTTGTCTGTCCAGGCTATTCTAGCTTTCATAGTCTCTGTTGAGAAATCGAGTGTGATTCTGATTGGTCTGCCTTTATATGTTACATGACCTTTTCCCCTTACTGATTTTAGTGTTTTTTTTTTTTTTTTTTTTTTTTTTTTTTTGCTTTGGGCACTTGGTGTTTTGACTATTATGTGTTGGGAGGAATTTTTTTTTTTGGTCCAACATATTTGGAGTTCTGTAGGCTTCTTTTATTCCTGTGGTCATCTCATTCTTAAGGGTAGGGAAGATTTCTTCTACGATTTTGTTGAAGATATTTACTGTGCCTTTTAGTTAATATTCTTTACTTTCTTCTATTCCTATTATCCTTAGGTTTGGTCATCTCATTGTGTCCTGGATCTCCTGGACATTTGTGGTTAGGAGCTGTTTGGTTTTTGCATCTTTGACTGTTTTTTCTATGTTTTCAATGTTCTCTTTGGCCCCTCAGATTGTCTCCACCATCTCTTGTACTCTGATGCAAATGCTTGCATCTGTGACTCCTGATTTCTTTTTAGGTTTTCTACCTCTATGGTTGTCTCTTTTAGTGTTTTCTTTATTGTGTCCATTTCTGTTTTAAATTCCTTCTTCCATTCCTTCATCTCTTTGGTTCTGTTTTTCTCTAGTTCTTTGTGTTCTTTGAGTGTTTTTCTTGTTTCTTCTTTAAAAGCTTCTAATTCTTTACGCTTTTCCTCTTGTTCTTGTTTAAGGATTTCTATAATCATCTTGAGGTAGGATTTCTTGTCTGAGACTTCTTTTTCTGGAGTGTTTTGCAGTCTGCTGTTTGCTGTGATGGTAGAGCTGTGTTCTAGTGTTGCCAGTTTGTCTTGGTTTCACCAGGGTATGTTCTTTTGCTTTCCTCTTTCCATCTTGTCAGTGATTGGTTCTCGCCTTTCCTTTGTTCCTGGCCTGTGTCTCTGGATCTTCTCTGTTCCTGGTCTTGGACGGTCTGAGCACCTGTTTTGCACCCAAAAGCAGCCAGCTGGGTACAAAGAGCCCAATGCAGGGTTCCTGGTTCCCTTGATCAAGTCAGTCAGGGGTGCACTTTCCGAGTGCTTGGCAGAAATCTCTCTGCCCACTGGCTACACAGAAATCCTTCTCACAAGCAGAAAATATCATAACTGAGTTATGGAAGATGTTCTGATTCAAAATGCACTTTGTTGGGCATGAAAACTTAGGGCCTATTGGTTCAACATGATAAGCAATAAGAAGTATCTTAATAAAACTGGAGCAAACTCTATATCCACAAGATTACTTCTGTTTTCTTTACTGTGCCTGTTTGTCATTTCTTCTACTGTGAGATCACTTCTCATTTTTGAATATGAATATTTATAATATATTTTATTCTACTTTTAAAACACACCTCAGGAACATAAGAGGGCAATGGTGACCACCACAGAGCCTAATGGTGTCTTAAATTGACTTCCAAATCCTAACATGTTACAAAGAAGAAGAGTCCTCCTTAAATTTGCATCTGCTTTCCATATACATCTTGTGACACATATATGAGAACACACACATAGATAGAAATGTAATAATAACAATATAAACCAATTATTTTTATGATTTTGTCATATCTCAAGACATCACTGAAGTAGAATAACTTATATAATAGCCCTATCAACTCATATGTATGTACCAACAACACATATGGAAGAAACATGAGAAAAATGGGAGTTTACAATTTGGGGCTCTCGAGATGGATTTGTTTGTAAAGTGATTTGCTTATAAACAAAGGACCTCTTTGGGATTTCCTCTATCCACCCCCAACACCCACAAAATCCTGAAGTGATAACTTATCATTCCAATTCTACTATCTGAAAGCTGGGACACTGGCTAAGTAGCATCAGATGGTTGGTAAATTGCTGGACAGTGAAAAAGCATATCCAAAAGGATGAATGATTTTACTTGATGAATGATGCCTAGTGTTATGCTATATGTCCTTTGTAGATGAGTGCATACATATGCATCTGCAAACACTTTCACAAAATATATTCATACATGTGCATACACAAGTATACAGCCACATACACACATGTTTATGTAAATGCACACTAAAAATCTTTAATATTGATTATGTACTAAAAAAAACCCTATATTTAGTGATGTAAGAAATATGATTTTTTTGAACTTTCTTCTCTAGCCAATAATTTTTTTGAAAATAATATGCCAAACCCTTAAATTCAGCATAATGTTATTAAAAAGAAGGGGTCTTTGTGAAATCAACAGGTAAGAACTTTTATGAATAAGGTTTCATTGTGTGTGTACACATATGCTATGTTACATGCAATGAATGTGTGCCATCCATACATGAGGAAGATGACAGTTAGGTTTCTTTATCATACTCTACCCTATTATCATGTAACAGGGCTACTCACTTTATTGAGTTCTCCAGATCTACCTACTTCCCCATATTTTTCAATTCTGAGCTTAAAGGTTTACACCACTCATGCTGCCATGTATAGCATTATTGTGTGACTGACCACCTGTCTCTCTACCTACTTTCTTCATGTTTGAAAAGAAAGCCTTTTGTTCACTAAGCCACCCCTTAATCCCTACAATGTGGGCTTTATAAAACAATGGTTGGCCTGCTTTTTATGTTCTCTACTAAGTACTAAAACACAAAAGACTATATAAAATCTTAAATCATAAGACACAGAAGAAGCAGAAATAAGCTCTCCCACATAGTAGATTTGATAGCATCTTGATATTTTTTTTTTAGTTTCTAAACCATGGGAAATATTAGTGAAGCTTTTTATTTTGACAAAGACCAAAAACAATAGGGAAAGAACAATAAAATTCTCTATATTCTCCACCCCCAGATTAAATTCTATATTCTAGAAAATAGCCTCTCATTTACTAGCTGAGTATGAGTCTAAATTAAAATGTCTTCTATTGTCATGAGAAATGATGAAAAACAAAAAATAATTAGTAATAAGACTGGACTACCCAGATGATTGACATTATCGACCTTCATCAATTGTTTCCAAGGCTATAAGATAAAGATGTTGAAATTCAGCAGTTTCAAGTGATAGTGACTTAAATTTTAGGAGTCCCTAGGTTTTTCACAATATACCTTCATAATTTATGCATATACCTAGTGAGCAAAGAATGTCAGAAAATACCCAGAAACTTCATTTTAGACAAGTCAATGTTTTATTCACACTTGTGAATAGTCATTGTCAAACATATAGTGCTTTCTAAATTGAACCATATTTGGTATTACAATCTAAAGTTGAAGTAATGGGTTGCATTTTTCAACAATTATGGAATCTGACTATCCTATGAGAAAATAATGTTAGTGTGAAATATTTTGTTTCTCTAATTGCAGCATTTCTACCATATTGTTCTTCCATCAGTAACCTGGGGGCACTCTAGCAAGACAGACACTTTGTGACACAGTTTTTGTTACCTTCATAATTCTACATAATAAACTTTTGTCTTGTTATTTTCTGTAAAATAACTTTTGTTTCCCATATCTAATTGTCCTCTAAGAGGTTTACTGCTAAATAAAGTCAACTTTTCTATTTCTTTCTGAATATTGGCTGCTGGTTGAACTCAATTGTTTTGCCTCAACTCTTCTACAAACTGACTGATTCAAAGTGGCTTCTCTTGGGTTCTCACTGAATTGTTCTATTTGAAACACAAATGTATCTGAATTCTTTAACTGAACTACACTGACAGCATTGAATGCACAAACTGAACAAAAGTGAATGGAGGTACACGAACTCAACTGAACTCAACTGCATTCAACTGAATGTCACCAAACTGTACAAAACAGAATTCAACGAAAATGAGTCCACTGCATTTTCATAATTCAAGTGAACTGTACTCACTGAACTATCCTCAAATTGTAACTCATTCTAAGCTGCTCTCAAGTAGCCCCCTTTTCTTCCCTGTCCTCATATATTTGTGCATATCATATATCTCACTAATCCTATAAAATCATTCCATGATTGGTTACTTTTGCCTCTCATTTTTATATCATTATCAAACATGGCTTGCTCCTTCCACAAACTAACTTTACCTTCATTGTTTTAGTGTTTACTAAGAGTGTATCTCCATTCCATTAAGAGGTATTTTAAAGGTGTGTCGTTCTACCTGATATCACAGACATAGTAAGTTCTTGGAAATACCCTTCTTGGAGAAGAAATGGAGCTGGATAAATTTCTTCTCACACAAACACACACACACACACACACACACACACAAACACACACACACACACACACACACAAACACACACACACACACACACACACACACAAACACACACACACACACACACACACACACACACACACACACACACACACACATATTGTCCTCTCTCAGCTCTATTTTCTGGTTGAAACCTGTCTTTCCAACAAGTGCTCTTGCTTGAGATCTTTTTGTGTTTGGCACACTGAGTTTAAAATTAATTGTAGAAACACAGGTCAAAGTTTATTTACTTGACTGTGGACAATTAATTAGCATTTATACTGCTGAAAGAAATGATATCCTCAACAGCTATTAGTTAGTAGAGAGTGTGAAACCTCACAGACCTCATTTCTTTCATGATGTAATAATATTGGCCAGGCTTGTGTTATACAGATTTTGCCAGATAATCACAGTTGTAATGAGTTCATGGATGAAATAGATTTGTTATATACAGAAGTCATATTTAATACCCATCTCCACCATGACTTATTTCTGTATTCTCTACAATGATTATTGTTAGTTCATTTCTTGAGTGAAATGTTAGTTTCAGTTCATTCTAATTATTTTCCATATATCATTTCAAAGTCTACCTTAGGTACTTATTACATGTGTCTCTACCCACAAGGCAAGTAGAGATAGGGATAAAGTTAAGCTGTATCAAATTTTATTTCAGTAGTTCTTACCCGCATTATTGTGTTAGAACTTCCAGAGTGACATATCATATTTTCCACGCTCTCACCTACTCTCAGCTGTAACTATGACTGCTGAGGTAGTACAGTGGGTCCATTCTGAACAATATCAAACTTAAGTAAGAATAAATTCATTGTGTTATGTAAAAGGAAGCCACAAGGAGCTTCAGGAGAGTTTAACTTCTTCCCAGTGATGCTGAGAAAATGCCTTACTATCACTGAACCCAGTTCTTTCTCTAAATATAGAAAAAGGATGGTTCAGTTCAATGTTAAACCAGAAATCATTTAATGTGGAATCTGCTAACGATTTAATGTAATTTTTGGCTAAAATTATATATATATATATATATATATATATATATATATATATATATTTAGCCAACTCTTTCTCTTCTAAAATATAACATTTGTTTCTCATCTCCTAAGTTTTCTGTTCAAGATGTTTCCCTTCTTTAGCTAATTTTTTTATTCATACAATCATTGCAAAGCTCAAGGTAAGATTTCTATCACAAGACTGAGATTATAGGTCATACAGTATATAGTCCCTGAGTATTTGTAGCATACACAATAGATTCAGTTCTGGCACCAAATAAAGTATGGTGAAATGCTTCCTATAATCTTACCACTCCTGAGATGGAAACAAGAGGATCAGAAATCCAAGTTTTTTGGGTTCTTAGTAAATTTGAGGCCAATTTGGGATTTATGAGATCTTTTTTTCAGAAAATGGAATGTACATGAATTTGTGTGTGTGTGTGTGTGTGTGTGTGTATGTATTTGATATTACACTCCTTTAAGTTACAATAGTTATGTTACAATAGTTATCTCTAAAATTATTGAACATTCTTTTTCCTGCATTTTCTAAGTTTCTTCCACCGTGCTAGATACACAGTTTAATTTTTGTCTAAATTTGTCATGAAAATATATGGGTAACAATAAAAACCATCACAATGAACTTGGTATGCTGATTTTTCTCATTAACACATATGATAACAAGAAATACAATGTGAATATATTTTTATACATATATGTATAAAATGAAATGTTTTCTCAAGGCAAGAAACCAGATAGAAGCTATGTACTTTCATGCGGCACGCTCCTCGACCAGCGAGGAAAGACGACCACCACCAGAGGATTCTTCTCAGATCACGCTTTATTGTGGGAGCCTCTTGGTTGAAGGGGAGATCACGAAGCGAGGGGCCCCGAACTACCCTAGGTGTCCGCTTATATAGGGAGAAGCGCATAAGGGACTTGCCATGATTGGTTGTCACCAGTCTGCTGACACCAGAGGCCTCGGGATTGGCCGTAGATAGGTTATGTACTGCACATGTGCAGGGTGCAGCGCCTTAGCTGACAAGAGCATTACTATATATGGAGTTGTTTACCTTAAACCATGAGGGAGCCAGCGCCATCTTGTAATGGTGTCCCGCATTCGGCTCCCCACACTTTCAAGTCAATTAGATAGTGAATTCTAATGTAGAATATAGCACTCTCCAACAGTATAAATTTGAAAAATGTGTTTTACTTCAATCTCTTTGTATAATAGCTTTATAAGTTGAACATGCTTTCAGAATTGTGAAAATGTAACAGTTTCTACTGCAATAAATGTTTGGATTGGAATACGTTACAGATCATATAATTTTACTTATAAAGTTTCTTTTTAATTCACTGCCACATCATCTATTATTGTAAATTGTCTTTTATCACATAAATCCATATTTACAAAGTGATAGAATGACATAAATATAATAAATATAGTCACAGAGAGTACCTAATTTTAGGTGATTGTTTATTTTTCCATTTTATTTGTATAGAAATTTATTTTTATAGTAGCTTTTACAAGTATATGGTCAACTAGTATGGATCAAACACAATATAGTTCACCATATAGTAGTAATCACAGATTCCTTGCCTCAAATGGGAGATCTTTAGCTTTATGAGTGAAATATTGCCTGGGCTAGGCTGAAGGCTAGAAGTCAGACTCCTCACTTCCCTTAGAAGAGGCTTATTTTATTCAACAGAAAAAAAATTATTTTCAAAATAACAAGAAGAAATACACACTGACCCTTAAAATTATCACTCATTTATATTTAGTGGTCAACCGCATTGCTCAAAACAAATAAAGTATTAGTTACCATAAATAAAATTGATGAACTCATGACATTTAATCAACTACAACTGTGAAAGACTAATATTTTTGCAATGTAAGCTAGTATCTGTGTAAGCCTTATAGAAAGAATATGCTATGACATCTCCACTCCTTTTCAAACATAATGGCATTCTGCAATAGACAAAGAAACAACTTAAATTTATTCTGAGCCCAAGATTGAAAACTTCATCAGAAAATAATATGCTCATTTCTAATATGTGGGAAATGAGCTATCTATAGGCTGTTTGCTGACTATATGAATGAGATGAAGCAATAACACTTCTTGAGAAACCATTGATTTGCTGAATATATATAAACTCAATGAGAAGTGTGGCAATATGCACTGAGCCCACTTGGGTTCAAGCTAGAACTGATAGGATGGGTCTCCCAAATGTGAGAGAGTGTGGACTCAAGCATACATCCCTAACCCAGAAGCTCTCTCCAATTGGTAACCACTCACAAATGATAAAGTAGTTCTCACCAGCATAGTCTCACTTGGGAACAGAATACTTTGGCCCAGAATTAGATGGCTAACACATAACTGTCTGATTAGCATCTTTAGAGTTTCTTTGTCTCATAATGTTTTGTCAGGGAATGTTTTTAACCTTCCAGGCTTTTCACATGTGCATTATAGCTGCAGGGTTTTTTGTTTGTTTGTTTGTTTTGTTTTGTTTTGTTTTGTTTTTGGCATTATGGGACACTTGTGAGTATGAACATGTGTTTGAGTATCTATATTTGTTGTTGTTGTTGTTGTTGTTTCCCCTTCTTGGCTCTTTTTCTTCTGTTTGTGTTTTGTCATAATCTGCTGGAGCTTGGGGGGTCTTATTTGATTTTATTTTCATTCTTAAATGCCTGTTTGTCTTCCAGTGAGAGATAGAAAGAGTTTGGATTTATATAAGAGCAGAAGTGAGGAAATCCTAGAGAATTTCAGGATGAGACACCATAGTAAGAATATATCATATGAAAGCAACTATTTTAAGAAAAGAAATGAATCAGTCTGTCACAGACTGCTGCATATGTGTTAGGAAGGCTAATTCTTTAATACTTTTCAGGTAGAATTACATAGTCAAAGTTTATAATATTGACAGGTTTATTTCATTTAGCTATTCAATGTCAGGAGTAATGAATTTTAATAAATTGTTTCTAAAAATCAATACATTTAGCTAAACACCAGTATACTACTCAATTATTTTAATGTCTTACTTTCTCACCTGAAATTAAATCTTAACCTCTGATCATCAGATAGCATACTTTATTAAAACAGAATTTTAAAAAGTGAAATATAAGTATCATCTGGACTGGCGATGATTGCTGGGCACCCAGAGGAGCCACAGGAGCACTCTCACTTCTGACCCCATGGGAGAGTACACACCTCCTCTCCACTAACTATCCAGGAAGAGAACACCTGGAACTCTCAGGGCTGGGGTAGCTCAATGCTGCCTTAGAAAGAACTGTATAGGACCAAATCCAGAGCTACCTAACTACCACTAGAACTAACAGCTTACTCAGAGAGACAAACACCCAGGGAAATCTACCCTCCAGAGCCCATGGTCTCACAGACCCACAGGAGAGACAAGCTCCAGTCAGAGACAAAAGATCACCTAGCATCATCTATAACAAGATAGCATGAGGCAAGCACAGGAATGTAAAAAACATAAACCTAGACAACCTGGCATCATTAGAACCCAGTTCTCTCACCACAGCAAATAGCATATATCCTAACTCACAAAAAGAATAAAAAAGAAAAAAAAAAAAAACAAACAAACAAACCCAAAAAACAAACAAAAAAAAATCCCCAACTCCCACCCCCAATATTTAGACTAAAAATCCTACTTCATGATGATGATGGAGTTCCTAGAGAGGAACATAAAAAACACACTTTAAAAAGTACAGAAAAGCTAGGAGAACACATGCAAAAAAATTGAAGCCATTAAAGAAGAAGAAAAAAAAACACACAAAAATCACTTAAAGAGCTACAGAAAAGCAAACCAAATAGTGGAAAGAATTGAAAATGAAAATAGAAACAGTGAACAAATCACAAAAGACATCCCAGAATTGAAAAACCTAGAGAAGACAACAGGAGGCATAGATGCAAGCATCACCAACAAACTAGAAAAGATGGAAGATGGGATCTCAGGAGCAAAAAATAGAATAGAAAACATTGACACAAAAGTCAGAGAAAATGCAAAATCAAAAAGCTTCTAACTCAAAACATTCAGAAAATCCATGATAGAATATAAAGACCAAACCTAAGGATAATAGGTGTAGAAAGAGCAATGAATCCCAACTAAAAAATACAGTAAATATATTTTTTAAAGTTAAGAAAAAAAAAAAAAAAAACACCAAAAACTTGCCCAATCTAAAGAAATAGATGACCACACACATACAAGAAATGAAATTTTTACCGACACATAATAGTCAAAACACTAAATGTTAAAAACAAACAAAAAATACTAAAAGCAATAATGGAGAAAGGACCAGTGACATATAATGGCAGAACGATCAGAATTACACCAGATTTATCAACAGAGACTATGAAAGCTAGAAGTTCCTGGACTGACAATATACAGACCCTAAGAGAACACAAATGCCAGACCAGGTTACTATATCCAGCAAAACTTCTAGTTACTATAGATGCAGATACCATGAGATTCCAGGACAAAACCAAATTTACAAAAAAACATGCCCACAAATTTAGCCCAACAAAGGATAATAGATGGAAAACTCCATCACAAAAAGATAAACTTCACTCTGGGGAAAGCAAAAAATTAATCTTCTTGCAACAAATCCCAAAGAATAAAACACACAAACATAATTCTCATTCTAATAACAAGAAACAACAATCACTGTTCCTTAATATCTTCTTAAATCAATGAACTCAATTCAATAAAAAAATATAAACTATCAGAATGGATATATAAACAGAATTCAGCATTTTGCTGCATACAGGAATCTCATCTCAGCAATAAAGACAGGTACTACTTCAGAGTAAAAGGTTGAGAAAAACTTTCTAAGCAAAGGGTCCCAGGAAAAAAGCTGGTGTAGCCATCCTAATATCAAATAAAATAGATTTTCAACCAAGTCATCAAAAAGTTAAGAAAGGACAGTTTTTACTCATCAAAGGAAAAAATCTTTCAAGATGAACTCTCAATCCTGAACATCTATGCTCCAAATACAAGAACGCCCACATTCATAAAAGAAAGTCTACTAAAACTCAAAGCATATATTGTACCATACACAATAATAGTGGAAGACATCAACACCCCACTCTCATCAATGGACTCTCATTATTGAAGCAGAAATTGTACAAAGACACAGTGAAATTAACAGAAGTTATGAAACAAATGAATTTAACAGACTTCTATAAAAATGTCATCATAAAACAAAAGAATATATCATCTTCTCAGCACCTCAAAGCACCTTCTCCAAAATTGACCATATAGTGGGTTGCAAAATAGGCCTCAACAGATACAAGAAGAATGAAATAATCCTATAAAAAGCCAACATACACTTGGAAACAGAACAATGCTCTACTCAACAATAGCTTAGTCAAGAAATAAATAGATAGAAATAAAGACTTATTAGAATATAACAAAATGTAGTTACAACATACCCCAACTTATAGGATACAAGGAAAGCAGCACTGAGAGGAAAATCCATAGCTCTGAGTACCTTCAAAAAGAAACTGGAGAGAGCATACATTAGCAGTTTGATAGCACACTGAAAGCTTTAGAACAAAAAGAAGCAGATACCCCTAAGAGGAGAAGACTGCAGGAAACTCAAGACAGAAATCAACCAAATAGATACAAAAAGAGCCATACAAAGATTCAACAAAACCAAGAGCTCATTCTTTGTGAAAATCAACATGACTGATAAGACCTTAGCCTGACTAACTAGAGGACTCAGAGTGAGTATCTAAATTAACAACAACAAAAATGAAAGTAGAGGCATAACAACAGTAACTGAAGAAATTCAACTCATCAGATCATACTACAAAAGCCTATACTCAACAAAACTAAAAAACCTAGAGGAAATAAACAATTTTCTAGAGAGATACCATGTACCAACCTTAAATCAGGACCAGACAAACCATCTAAACAGTCCCATAACACCTAAAATAATAGAAGCAGTCATCAAAAGAACTCCCTCCAGATAAATAGACCAGGACCAGATAGGCTTAGTGCAGAATTCTATCAGACCTTCATAGAAGACCTCATACCAATACACTCTAAATTATTCTATAAAATATAAGTAGAGGGAACACTATCCAACCCATTCTTTGAAACCACACAAAAACCCTACAAAGAAAGAGAACTTCAGACCAACTTTCCTCATGAACATTGATGCAAAAGTACTCAATAAAATTTTTGTAAATTGAATCCAAAAACAAGTCAAAATGATAATGTAGCATGATAAAGTAGAGTTCATTCCAGGGATGTAAGAATTGTTCAATATACAGAAATCTATAAACATTTATAGTAGTCTTATTTATAACAGTCAGAAGTTTGAAAGAACCCAGATGTCCTTCAACAGAGGATGAATACAGAAATTGTGGTACATTTACACACAGGAGTACTACTCAGCTATTAAAAACAATGACTTCATTAAATTCTTAGGCAAATGATGGAACTTAAAGCTATCATCCTGAGTGATGTAACTCATTCACAAAAGAAAACTAATGGTATGTATTCACATAACTGGTTACTAGCCCAAAAATCTCAGAATACCCAAGAAATAATACACAGAACTTATAAAGCTCAAGGAGAAGAAAGGCTGGAAGGTGGATGCCTTAGTCCTTCTTAAAAGAGAGAACAAAAAATTCAAGGAAGGAAAAAAAGGGGCAAGTAGAGGAGCAGGGATTAGAGAAAAGATTATCCAGAGACTTATTCACCTGGGGATCTACCCCATATGCAGCCACTAAACCCAACCACTATTAGTGATGCTAATTTGTGCTTACTGGCAAGAACCTAATGTGGATGTCTCCTCAGGGCCTCTGTCAGAGCCATACTGATACAGAGGATGATGCTTGCAGCTAACCATTGGACTGAATGAAGGGACACCAATGAAGGAGCTAGAGAAAGGATTGAAGGAGCTGAAAGGGTCTGCAACCTCATGGGAAGAACAAAATTATCAATGAACCAAACCCACCACAGCTCCCAGAGACTAAAAAACCAACCAATGAGTTTGAATGGAGCAATTCATGGCTCCAGGTGCATATGCAACAGATGATAGCATTCTCGACATCAATGGGAGGAGAGGCCTTTGGTCCAGTTCCAGTGTAGGGTAATGCCCAGGTGCTGAGGTGAGAAAGGGTGGTTGGATGAGGGAGCACTTTCATGGAGGCAATGTGTGGCAAAGAGGGAATGGGATTGAGGGAAAGGGATAACATCTGAATTTTAAATACAGAGTATATCCAATAAAAATTAAAAAGTGAAATACATAGTCATGAAAGCATATTATGTGAATTTCATGAGAAAATCTTTCTACCTTCAAATTTAGATCTACAGAGCTTAAAAATTTATGAGTATTATTTGATTTGATCTTTCAGCAAACTGTTTATTCTTGAATAACATTTTTTCTATTAGATAGATATATCATTGTTCTAGAAGGAAAAGACATTCACAGATATCTGAATTATATAAAATACAGTGAATTTCTGTGAGAATAACCTATCTGAGTCCATCTGGCTGCTACTTGGGGGCATATACTCTCTATGTTGATCAAAGAGTTTATGGTGAATGTTGGTGATCTCTAGTGTTGACATGTTTTCCACGGCCATACATTATGTTCACATAGCTTTAAGGCAAAAAAAATAACATATTGGGCACCCTTATGTAATGTTGAAATCTGTAATAGCAATGACCACATTAAATAAAAACACTTCTGTTTATAGAACAGAGACTGTAATTAAGAAAAAACAATTCCTGAAACAAAACCACATGATATTTCTTTTGCAGCTATTTTGAATACTGTGCAAATGGAAGTTAATGAACTTTATTACTTTAATTTTCAATTTTAATGCATATGTACATATGTGTCACTTCAAACACTTGACAATGATGCATTCTTAGATCCATCCTTTGTTTACTGTCACACATGAAGATGTGGGTCTGCCATAGTTTTAAATCAAATTTCACAGCACTTTTCTCAGATATTTGTTGTTTATTTATCCAGGTTTTGATTTCTTTTATATAAATACATTTGAAAACATTTTAAGTGTCGAAGGATCCTAAATTTAGTATCCACATGAAACTCTAAAATCAACCTTTAGTTATAACTCTCAAATTCCTCTAATGAAAATTATCTTGGAAGCTCATATTTTTGTAATAATATGTATTTGAAAGATTATTTAATAGTATTTGACAGATAGCTTCCTACTGGGCTCGAATGTAGAGTTGAGAACATACCAAATGTAGTCAGTCCCTGGGTAGTAATACACATATTTTAGTATTTCTTAGAATTCTTTGTAAGTATGCCCTGAAGAAATGCAATGCAGGAAACAAGCATAAAAGCAATCAGCTAAAAGCCTGATTAAGCAAGTGAGTTTCAAGCAAGCATTCCAAACCCTCAAGATTGATCCCTGAAGTTTCTCAGAATGGGAGCTGCCTACAAACAATATGCCCATAGAGACAGACTCAAAAATCAAATGCAAAAGTGGGACTATCAATATGTCAGAAACGCAAGAGTGAGGCATGATTCCAGCAATCTAAACAATGGAGTGCATGATTTAGAATGTTTGCCTTATCCATAGGGTAACCCATGTCTACTCTGCACCATCTGTGTACCCTAGGGCTATACAGAACAAGAGAGATATGAACAGACAGCAAGGTACAGTAAAAAACATTAAGTGTGCTCTCCTTAACTAGATTAACACATTTCAGACATGAGCATGTAATTTAAATATCTAAACACATGTGGGGCATAGTGAAGCTATATTGTGAATTAAAAAAAATACATTAGTCTTCTGTTATCTTTCAAAATCAATGGTTTTTTCTATTCCACCACACTCAGAACCATGCCCTCAGTACAACTGTTATGCATATGTGTGCATGCACACAAAAAAATCCATAACAGAATTGTGGTTAACACTAGCCTAACTAGTTAATGAAATTATTCATGTGTTGATGTTTTTTCTTGAAACTTTAATGTGAAAAACAACCACTTAAATTTGGTACAGCATTTTTAAAAATATATTATTGAAGAAAATTATTAAGTAAAAAGCTTTGGATACATTAAGAACAAAAAGTAGCTAGTGAAAATTAAAACATTTATGTACTTAATGAATGGAAATGATAATTAATATGCTTTACATCTTTAATATTTATTAACTATTAGAAAATTATTGTACAGTACCAAGATAGTCATCTCCATCTTCACTAGTGCATGACGTTTATGCCTGTTACAACAAATATAAAAGTTTATATCTACAAAAGTTGATTAAGAGAAAAAAGAACCTTTTGTATTCATTTACAGTTGTCCATTAAAGGTATAATTTTAAGTTTTTGGAGCCATTTTTAAAACATATTAAGTTACTTGAAAGATGTAGTTTCCATATTGTGGCTAAGGCAGTATGTCCACATAAGGAAACCAGTCGGTTTTTCCTATCCACATACAGCAATGGCTATGCTGCTTTGGTTGCTCCTCTGCGGCTCAGTAGAAGGATGACACCAGTAACAATAAAATGAATAAACTCATCAGTTCCTACGAGTCAGAGCACTATGGAGAGTCTTTAGTATATAGATTAGAGAGTCTTAATAGTGATGAATTCTGTAATTGGAATAACATAGGTGAGATAAGACACTATCATTGCTTTATGGATGAGAAGAACTCTGCTTTTTTGGCATGAAGTTGTTTAAGAACAGAAAGTAATCAAGGAATTTCTTCTACCCATTGTGCACCTAAAATTATTTTAATTTAAAAGGGTTCTATTTCTTTTTCTTTTCTTTTCTTTTCTTTTCTTTTCTTTTTTTTTTTTTTTGAGATAGAATCTAAGATATATTCAATCTGGAATATTGTACTATTTTTACTATATAACCAAAATCATGTAGAATGCAAGGCAATCTTCTGCCTAAACTAGTTTTAATACTTTTAATCACAGAGTTTCTGTTGATTAACTATTTATTTTCTGTTTTTTGCTCTTCCTCTGGCTAAATGAAGAAAAAAAAATTGCAGTATATCTGATTATTGCATTTCTGAATGTAGAATTATAATTCTACATTCAGAACTAAACTTTCAGCTGGAACTTAAGAATTATTTAAGCATCAGGTTTCATTATTTTCATAAATATAGATGTGTTTGCCTCCAGAGGTGAAGTAAGATATGGAGAAATTTTAAAGTAACTAAGTTTATTTTTTTTCCTTATAGAAGTGGAATATACATTAAGAAAAATGTCTCAATTTTGGAGAGAATTAACTATCTTAAAGGGTAATTAATTTAAGTAATGAGGGTTAAAATTATGTAACAGATCAAATTTCCAAATGTCATGTAGAACAAAAAGACAAAGGTAAGCAGGTCCAGAATATTTCTTTGAAGTAGTTTTATGAAAACAGAGTTGCAGGAAAATGGCCATGTCATCAGTGATGATAAACAAAATGTGTGTGGGATTATGTGGTTTATAGCCTAACCTGAAAATCTAAGAATTACTTTAATCATCTGATTATGATAGCTAAGACTATAATAATAAATAATGTGGAAAAGTTTAAAATTGCATGTCAGTTTGACAGATCATAAATACAAACTAATAACACAGCCTAAGTTAGTATAGTTTCTTCTAGTATGCACCATTTCAAGACCAGATAAAAATTAAAGGGACCACAGAATTCTATGTTTTTTTTTTTTTTGAAATGGACTGACTGACACAAGGCAACTTAAATCTAGCATGTAACAGTTCAATTTTGCTTTAAAGGAGATAATGAGAAATTATATCTATAATCCCCCTTCAAGACCTGTGCACCTTGAATAAAAAAATGTATCCACCATATGTCCTTTCAAATAAATCACCAGATGTATATATTATAACAAAATTTTTTAATTATAATACATAAAATATGTTTTGGCCAATAACTGAAGTTTTCCATGTTTAAACTAGTAAAACAGAGGAATACTTTAAAGAAAACCGCACCTCAAAAATTCTTTCCTCTGCTATATACTGATGAGCTTCTTCCTTATTGGATACTTTTTGTTGTTGTTGGCTATATTTTACAAGCATGAACTAACAAAAATAAAGAAAGTGAAAAATGTCCTTCCAAACATATTACATTTTAAAAAATACTTAGGTAAGATTAGACAGAGAGTTGCATACGCTACCCTTAGCTTCTCCAGTATTAGCTTCCCACCTCCATTGTATAGCTACTTAGACCCAGCAACTGATATTGAGAGGTCTTCTCAATTAGACTTTATTCAGATTCATTTATTTCCTATACAACTCTATATGATGTTTAGAGATTATTGTTGCTTGTTTCCATGTCTTTGTCTCTCTCACTTACAATTCCTGTAAATTTTCTTTTCTTGTTGTTTGTGTTTTCACGTGGGGGGGGTATTGACACATTTAAAGAACAGATGTCAGGAATTCTCAGTATTTTTCTATGAATTAATGTTTGAGTACTCCTGCTGGAATTGAACTGTGGATACTTAGAAGTTGTGACCCTAGATTACATGCTCTCATTCAGTCTTTTCTTAGCTCTCGTGAGATTGCTGTTTTATTTGAGGTTTTTGTTTGTTTGTTTGTTTCTGTAAGCTCAATTTTCTATAGTTTTAAGATATTATTGAACTATCTACAAGGAAGTACACTAGTCACTTTGACAAGAGAATCGAGTAAAAGACTTTCACTTTCATTCTCTAGTTCTCGAGAATTATCCTTAGCATGGTAGCAGATCATTTTCGGCAGCCTTACCTTTGTATCTGTATCTATTTCAAGAGATTTATAAAAAATTATAAAATTAATATACACAGAAGAATATTCATCTTATATACAAAGGTGAATAGTTTGTCAAGGAAATAAGGGAAAGAACTCCATATAATATTGACTGTACATGGGATATTTCTCTACCTGGGCTGCCTGGCCTCATTGGGAAAGGACATGCTTAACTAACTATGCAGAGTCTTTAAGTGCCAGGGTTAGGGGATAGCCAGAGGATTGGGGTTGAAGAGCTGCTCACTTGCTCAAAGAAGAAGGGGCCTATAGTTGAAGGATTGTGAGAAGGGGTGACTAAGAGCAGGGCAATGAGCAAGATGTAAAGTGAATACACAAAATAAAAAGGAAAGAAAATAAAGGAAGGAAGGAAGGAAGAAAGGAAGACAGGCAGGCAGGCAAGAAGGAAAGAAGAAAAGAAGGAAAGAAGGAAGGGAGGGAGGGAGGAAGAAAGAAGGAAAGAGAAGCCATATCTTATAAGAATCAACAGTACAGCTATTTGTTCAGATAAAGATTTGAAGCTAAAGTTAATAATAATAAACTTTAGTCAGATCTATGAATTATCTTAACAAAAAAAAAGTACTTCATTACTCTACGTAACTGTTTTAGAGCAAATTTTCTTTAAAAGACTTTTTGTCCAGTTGTATTTTACTTCTTACCTTTCGAAGCTTTAAATTGATAGAACTATTTTTTTACAAATATCTTTGCACTATTTTTCACATTTGCATATTCCAACATTATATATGTAAAATATGTGATATTGTTAGAAAACATTAATATTCTGGGACTTAAAAGATGGCTTAATGATTAACAGCACTGACTGCTCTTCCAGAGGTCCTGAGTTCAATTCCCAGCAACCACATGGTGGCTCACAACCATCTGTAATAGAATCTTCTAGTGTGTGTGTGTTTGTATTTGTGTGTTTGTGTGTGTGTGTGTGTGTGTGTGTGTGTGTGTGTGTGTGTGTGAAAAGAGTTACAGTGTACTAATATAAGTAAAAAGAGATTTATAAAATTAATATCTATAATATGATTTTATAGATTTGACTAAACAAGACCACTGTTACAATGTTAACTTTCTGTTTAAGAAAGGGATGGCCATTTGTTCATAAGCACCTATGACTGAATTTTCTGTAATTAAGCTCTTTGGGTGATGACTTACTCATGTCATGTTGCTTCTTGTTTGCTTTCACAACTCAACTTATTATGAAAACGAAATTATGGTACTTACCATTATATTTGAAATTTTTATCAAATAAACTTCCTCTTTACATGTAAAAAAAACCTCTTAATTTTTAGATTTTTTTTCTTTAAGATTATATTTTCTGGATTTTGCAGTTCCAAATTTTTAGACTCAAGGTTTTGACTTTTCTAGATATCTCTATTAGTCCCTAAGAAGTTCATATGCAATATTTTTATTATCTTCAGACCCCAGTTCTTTGCAGATTCACCCCTTCTCACCAAATTTTGTGTCCTCTTTTGTTACATTTCTAAAAACAAAATTTATTATACATTATTTGAAAATAATGAACCTTATATTTCAAAATTAGCCAGACCCAACCTCTGTATAACTCAAAGAAGTTCTGTACAATTAGAACGACTATTCTGAAGCTGTAGAAAATTCAATTTCATGTATACTTTTATGCATTTAAATATCACCAAAATAAAAATCTAAATGAGAGTCCAAAATCAAAACATAATTAGCCTTGTATTTTCTTTTATGACTCATTTGTCCATTACCCACATCCATTTCGTCTGTACTTACCCTTTCTTATTCTCTATTGTAGACTTTTTGTTTGTTTCTTTCATCCAAATTGTTTTACTCATATAACCTGAATATTTTGCCTTCTTCTGGATCAGTGGCAGCTTACCAGGAATTGCACTCTTAAAGAATAAAAAAAAAAAAAAAAAAAAAAAAAAAAAAAAAAAAAGTGTGCTTTTTCCAGAAACTGTTCATTGTCAATTCCTGCTCAGCTACACTGGAAGTATCTGTGCTTGAAAGACCAGGATAAAGCCTGACCCCCTAATAGGTAAAGTAGAAGACCCCTAGCAGATAGAGTAGAGCCAAAAATATAGGCTAGCCTGTTCTGTAATACTATCCTTCTATTCTAGGAACTGGCTGACCATAAAAGAATTAAGGTCAAGGTGACTCTGTTTCAGAAACTGACTAAACATAAAAACATAAAAGTGAAATAACACATTATAAAAAATATTCAGAAACCAGATGTTCTTCTCTGGTAATTTTCACCTTTTAGGCAATCTTGAGAAACCAGGTATTTTCCTTACAATTCTTCACTGGTATTTTTGGTATTCTCCGATGACGAACTCCCTCCCACTTTGGTTGGTTGGTTTTTCTTTTTTTCATTTAAAACACCCCTCTGCCAGTCACTTGGGGTCAGACTCCTCTACCCCTGTGTGGGATATGAGTCTGGACCCCAGTGAACTGGTAATTAATAAACCTCATGTAATTGCAGCAAGGATGGTCTCTTGTGAGTTCTTGGGGGGTCCTGTTATCCTGAGACATGAGTGAGGGTCCCCTTTCTGTGGGGGTCTTTCATGCTAAGTCCACCACTCTATTCTGAGATTTGTCTGCCCTGGGTTTAAATGGTTCTTGTGCGAGTTTTCTAAATTATTGTGGGTTTATATGTACCACTGCCCTGAAGTGTCCAGAGAAAACGGTTTCTTTATTGTGTTTCTTCTTCCTCTGTCTTTCACATTCTTCTCATGCCCTCTTCTACAACAGATTGTTGAGATTTGGGGACAGGAGTATGATATAGACATCCCATGTTTGACTGAGAATTTCAGTCTCTTATTTTCTTCCCCACAAACATTTATTGGTCTCTATTAATCACTATACTGTAATCAAAATTTTCTTTTTCCAACATTTTTAGATTGATTGATGTATTGGTATAAGGATAAGTAATTAAGAATCAATTTAATACCATACTTATTTAGCAGAATAATAGTAGCTGGTTCTTCTCTATGGCCTAATTATGACCTTTTATCTAGGAGTTTCTAAGGCAAAAACTGGAACCAGCTATGGGTTTCATCTTGTGAAGATGGAAATAATTCCAATCAGAAAAGTATTTGTTACTCCAATGGAATTCAAGTCACTATGGAATAAGTGACATGCTTTACAATTAGACCATGAGAATTACAACAACCAGAAAGAATCAAAAATTTTTTGTGTGTAATATTCCCTCGATATTTGCAGAAGTCTAATGAAATAAATATTGTTTGCTTAGAAAATCAAAAAACTATCCCAGTTTTGTATTTTGATTATCTAAGTAAGATGAATGCTAGATCAAAGCCAGATCATTCAATTTTGTTCTGCTTCACATTATTTTTTGATATCATACAGAATGATTGCCTGCAAAACTCACACATGAATGAAAGGAGTTCACTATGCCTAAATCTTTATATCTGCCACCTATTCACAACTCAGTGTCAATTCTCAGAGACTGTAGCACCTGCACCAAAAAAAAAAAAAAAAAAAAAAAGCTACTCAAAATCAGGCAAAGGCCTGAGGATTTGAAAGAAAGACAGAACTGGAGTATTCCTGTTACCAGAAAATACTGTTCTACTCCTTCTCTCTCTGAAATACAGTTCTTATACCTCTACAAAGGCAGTATGCAAATTCCCTAGGTGATTGGTGGAAACATCACCACTGGAGTGAGTCTGTAACCTGAGGCAGTAAAAAACAATAGGAACATAGCTGTGAATTAGCTTGTGACTGGGGCCATCTAAACTTGAATGGAGGGTGTGTCCTATTTCCTTATAAGCATGCACTTCAGCTAACCCTTAACTGATGGGGTTGGGCCTGGCTTCCAACAAGAGACAATCTAATTAATGTAATGAATGTAAGAGAACAAAAGAGAGGAACTGGAAAAATTGAGGAAGCAGAGGCTTCTCTTAAAAATATTGAATTTCATTGTCTACAATGTTGATTTAATGCCAAAAGAAGATATGAATAATGCAGATTTAAAGTATCTTAAAATAGAAATTGCCCCTGCAAATAGTGTACTTGACTTTATGATCTGCTTAGGGTGACTGTGGCTTAACTCTCTATGCCTTTGCAATAAGATTTACATTAATTTACAGTAGTTGATAAGTTTGTCATAAGTAACATCCAACAAGAGTACAATTAAGCAGGTACTCTTAATAGGATCTGATTTAATTGGTGACATTCTTAAGTAGAGGGCACTTAATGGGGTTATTCCAAAACATGCCATCTTGGACTGTGATTAAGGAGAATTTTAAAGGTTCCTCATATATTATCATTGGTAGTATAAATTTAAAACACTGAAGAAATGTATATACAACAAAGAGAATGTATATAGAGAGATCAGAATTAAGATGAGAGATTTCTATTTAAACTATTTGCTGAGTTGAGTGTCCCATTAGTCTGTTCGATCCTTAAAGCGAGGACCCCCATGCTCTGTCCTAGGAAAGGTGACATCCCAAATCACTCACGAGAAGTGGTCTTGATGTAAACTGCAAGGGGATTTTTATTCCAAGCTCGCTGGAGCCCACAGCCGTACACCACGCAGGGGTAGAGGACTGTGGACCCCAAGTGCAGGATAAGGACATCTTTTATGGGGTTCACAAGGCCTGCAAATTCTAAACAAATCATGACGAAGCCTGCGGATCACAATCCAATTATTTTAAATTATCTAAGCCCATGCTTGTTGGCATTAGGATAGCCCCCTCCCCCAGCAATGGCTCCACCCACAGGTGACAGGAACCTAGCACATCAATTGCCATGGAAACAGCCAAAGCATTCCCAGAAGACATCAGTTCTAAATCCCATCTCCACCTGGGAGCAAGTGACGTCACTACCCCTACAAAAGACCGAAACCCTTCCTCCTCTCTCTCTTTCCTCTTCCTCTCTTCGCCCGGCCTTGACCCCTGCCCTATCCCGTTCTATTAAACCTCTCCACGTGGAACCGTGTTTGGTGTGGTCTGTCTGGGCCTAGGCGAGAAATCTAATTTACAACATTGGTGGCCCGTACGGGGAGCCAGATTTTCTCTCGACCAGTCCTTGCCGGCCACTCCAGCACACCCCGGCCCACCCCATTGGGCTCGGCATAGCGGCAGCTGCATGGCGGGCACTGTGGTTGCCTATTCCTCTTAACCGAGGCCACTGCCTCGAGTTCCCATACTGCCTCTTGTTCTGCTGACTGCCGCAGTGACTGTCTCCCGCCGCTGCCGCCGCCGCCGCCACGTGCAACCCGTCTGCCGCCACAGCTGATCTACCAACAGCTGCCCGACTCACAGACTTCCAGCACGGTGAGTTGTCGCCATTACTAAAGCTCTAGACACTTGCTGGCCACTGCTCTGCCACGTGTGCCAATAGCTCCTGCCACGTGGGCTGCTGAGATAGATCAGCCACACGCCACACGGTTTCACTTTTCCTGATACCAGATCGTGGCTAAGGCTCCCGCACAAACATCGGCAAATTGGTAGGGATTGTCACTCCAGTTGGTGGAGAGAATCCCCGATTTCCCAAAAAGGCCTGGCCAGCTTTTTCGGGCAAAGAGGGTTACTTCTCTATAGCCACAGTTTTGAGACAGACATTGACCATTGAGAAGCTCGTAGGGAGTGCCCTTCACTCTTTTTCCCTTCCCCCAGGGCTCTAGCAGCCGGTTCACTCAGCCGAAGTCCAGGCCTGGCAAGGGCACTCTCTGCCAGATCCAGGATCTGGCGAAGCCACCAGGAGTCCGAGTGACGACTCGCGACCCCTGCGCATAGGCGAAACTTTTCTACCGAGTTTCATCCACTGGGACGCTGGATTGGATGGCTCCGTAGCCCCCTCCCTGTACCTTCCCAATGGGCAACTCAATGTCTCAAAACGTGTCACCAGGCTCCCCACTGGGATGTCTCCTGGAAAATTCCAAATCTCTAAAACTAACACCTCAGCTAAAGACATCAAAATTGATACACCTCTGCAACAATGTTTGGACTCAATATCCACTAGATAATAACTCAAAATGGCCGAAAAATGGCACCCTAGACTCGTTAATTTTACGAGACCTCCACTCATACTGCCAACGATCTGGTAAATGGAAAGAGGTTCCCTATGTACAGGCATTTACCTACCTCCGTTCTAATCCTTCTCTGTGTTCTTCCTGTAATCCCACTCACCTCCTTTTAGCAATGAAGAAAACACCAGATGACACTACAGCTCTTGACCCAGCCAATGAGCCACCCCCACTTCGCCGCAAAACCCAGACTACTGTTTCCACTCCTCCACAGCCGGTACCAGCTAGAGGCCACTCTGCCTTGGCACCTAGTTTTACTCCTCCCATTACTCGTTCCAAGGCCATGGCCAAACTTCCACCTGACTCTTCGTCACCAGAGACGCCAGGCCCAGCATCAGTCCTTCCACTAAGGGAGGTGGCTGGCGTCGATGGGCTAGTCCGTGTCCATGTTCCTTTCTCGCTAAATGAGCTCTCCCAAATAGAAAGCAGGCTGGGTTCCTATACCTCTAACCCATCTGCTTTTATTAAAGAATTCCAATACATTACCCAATCTTACAGTCTGACATTCCATGATGTATATATGATTCTTACTAATAATTTACTTCCTGAGGAACGCCAGCGAGTTTGGGAGCAGGCAAAAACGCATGCAGACGAAATCCATCAAACAGATACAACATACCCAATTGGATCTGAGGCAGTACCTGACCAAGATCCCCGATTGGATTACAATTCCACGAGTGATATCTTGGCCAGAGACAGGTTCATAACCTGCCTCCTGGCCGGTCTCCGCAGAGCAGCCTTAAAACCGGTAAATTTTGAAAAGCTACAAGAGGTTTTCCAAGACAGACAAGAAAACCCATCCCAATTCCTAGAGCGCCTCACAAAGGCCCTGTTACAGTACACTAACTTAGATCCTGAAAACCCAGAAGGTAAACAACTGTTAATGACATATTTTTTTCCCAGAGCTACCCTGACATAAGAGACAAGCTTAAATGGCTGGAGAGGGGGCCCCTAACTCCACAGGCAGAAGTCTTGGCGCTGGCCTTTAAAGTGTACCATGGGAGAGATGAAAAGGCTCGCAAACAAAAGTACCATATGCTGGCACAGGCTGTCCGACCAGCCACTGCTACAAACTCCCGGCCTCCGAGGGCAAAGGGACCACTGGCTCCCTGCTATAAGTGTGGTCAGAAAGGTCACTGGGCAAAAGCCTGCCCTAGCCCCCGCAAACCAAAGGGGCCATGTCCTAGATGCCATCGAGAGGGACACTGGGCTGTAGACTGCCCTTATGTCGCGCAAGACAGGGGGGCATCACACCCAAATAATTCTCCAGCCGATCTCCTAGGCTTGGCTATGGACGATTGACGGAGCCTGGGCTCCCTTGACCCGACCACTACCATTACAAACAGGGAGCCACGGGTAGCTATCATGGTATGTGGGCGGCCCATCTCCTTCCTCTTGGACACTGGGGCCACTTACTCGGTCCTGACGGAGTCTTGGGGACCCACTTCTCCCTCCCGTTTTCCTATTGTCGGGGTAGGAGGACAACCCTATCTCCCTCACCAAACCCCACCACTTAATTGTACCTTCAGGGGCATACCTCTCACCCATTCCTTTTTGGTAGTGCCTACATGTCCTGTCCCCTTATTGGGAAGAGACCTTCTAGTAAAGCTGGGAGCTTCCATTTCCTTTGCTCCCCCCACTCGCCTAAACCCAAGCTCGCCAGCAACCCCTCTGTTTCTCCTCCTAGCCAGCCAACCTACTGACACAAACATGCTGCTTCCTTTACCAGCTTCTCAGGTAGACCCCCCAAGTCTGGGACGTCCAGAACCCCTCTGTTGCTAAACATCATTCTCCTGTTGTCGTCCAATTACTGGACGCTACCAGGTACATAACCCAAGCTCAGTACCCTCTCTCCCTCCAGAGCCTTAGGGGACTTAAACCTATCATTCCTGACCTCTTAAGGAAAAAACTTCTTCGCCCTACCACTTCTCCTTTTAACACCCCTATACTAGCAGTTAAAAAGCCCAACGGAACCTATCGTCTGGTTCAAGACCTCAGGCGCATCAACTCTGCAGTGGTTCCCCTTCATCCTGTTGTGGCTAATCCTTATACTCTTCTTTCCACTATCCCCTCAGGGACCTCCCATTTCTCAGTCCTAGATCTCAAAGATACGTTCTTCTCCATCCCTCTAGACGCACAGTCACAGGACATATTTGCCTTTACCTGGACAGATCCAGACACCCATTTCTCTACCCAGCTTACCTGGACTGTTCTACCTCAGGGGTTCCGAGACAGCCCACACTTGTTTGGCCAGGCTCTGGCTTCTGATTTGTCATCTCTGCCTCCTCTCAGATCTAAGGTCATACTTTATGTAGATGACCTTCTTCTCTGTAGTCCTTCCTCAGAGATCAGCCAGGATGACACCTCCACTCTCCTAAACTTTCTTTCCAGTCGAGGCTACAGGGTCTCACCTTCCAAAGTCCAACTGTCCACTTCTCAGGTCACCTATCTGGGACTAACAATTACCCCAACCCACAAAGCTATTACCTTAGATAGAAAAAACCTAATTCAGTCCCTAACCGTTCCTTCTACAAAGGAAGAAATTTTATCATTCCTAGGGATAGCTAGCTTTCTACGCTCCTGGGTTCCTTCCTTTTCCCTCCTCTCTCGCCCCCTATATGAAGCAGCATCAGGTTCCATCCATGAACCTCCCCTCAAGCCTGTTACCAGGCCCTTTCGAAGGCTCCAACAGGCCCTCCTTAAGGCTCCGGCCTTACATCTCCCTGACCTGACTCGCCCCTTTTCCCTCTATGTAACTGAAAAGGAGGGATTTGCCCTTGGAGTCCTAGGTCACCAACTGGGGCCATCTTTTGCACCCGTAGCATATTTGTCAAAAAGACTAGATCTAACCGTCCAGGGATGGGCACCCTGTATTCGCACCTTAGCAGCTGCTGAACTCCTCATTAGAGAGTCAAAAAAGCTAACCTTTGGTTCGCCCATAACTGTTTTCTCTTCTCATAACCTGTCGCAGCTCCTGACTTACAAAGGCCTACAGACCCTGCCCCCTTCCAGGGTTCTTTCTCTCCAGGTAGCACTAATCGAAGACTCTACGCTCACCTTCCAATCATGTCCACCTCTTAACATTTCCAGCCTTCTTCCTCCGCCAGATACTAACTACTCCCTGTCTCACTCTTGCACTGAAACTTTAGATGAACTATTACCTCATCCCTCACACATACAGGAGGGCACACTGCCTCAGGCTACCCACACCTGGTATACAGATGGCAGCTCCTTTCTACATGAAGGGCACAGAAGAGCTGGCTATGCCATAGTGTCAGACACAGAGGTGGTAGAGGCGCAGGCCCTCCCTGCTCATACCACCAATCAACAGGCTGAATTAATAGCCCTTACCCGTGCTTTTCAACTGGCACAGGGACAATCCCTCAATGTCTACACAGATTCTAAATATGCTTTTCATATCCTCCTGTCCCACGCTGCTATCTGGAAGGAACGTGGGCTACTTACAACAAAAGGAGGATCAGTAACTAATGCAAATCAAATTATGGCCATGCTAAAGGCTTCCCATCTCCCCACGGCTATTGGGATTATTCATTGCAGATCCCACCAGACCGATGATTCCATTGTTTCCAAGGGAAATAACCGGGCCGATGAGGCAGCTAGGGCTGCAGCCCTTAGGGGCTTAGGCTCTACTCACCCTCCCCAAGACATTCTTACACTGCAGCCCACAATCCCACCTTCACCCCCGGACATTTGCCAAACTCTGTCCTATCTTCATCAACTCTTCCATCCTAACAGCCAGGCCTTGTCCTATTTTGTTAAGACCCACTTGCAGCCTACCCCTGAAGACTTAAGTTTCTTAAAATCTATCACTGCTTCTTGCAAAATCTGCCAGGCGTCAGACCCTAGCTCAAAATATCGTAGTACTCCTTTTCCTACCCATCAAGCCCGAGGTTCTCTTCCTGGAACTGACTGGCAACTTGATTTTACCCACATGCCCACTGTCAAACGAGTCAGATACCTCCTGGTCTTGGTAGATACTTTCTCAGGGTGGGTAGAGGTATTTCCCACAACCAACAAGAGGGCTCAGACAGTCTCTGATCTCCTCCTCCGAGAGATAATTCCCCGATTTGGTGTCCCAGCTTCCTTGCAATCAGACAATGGTCCTGAGTTTACCTCTCAAATCTCTCAAAACCTGTCTAAGGCTCTAGACATCCCCTGGCATTTTCATATCCCCTACCACCCTCAATCTTCAGGGAAGGTAGAGAGAACTAACGGCTCTTTAAAAACCACCCTTGTCAAGCTGTCACAGGAACTTCACCTTGATTGGGTAAAACTCCTACCTCTGGCTCTTTTCAGACTACGAGCTCTTCCCAAGCGACCTCTTCAGGTCTCACCATTTGAACTCATGTATGGGCGTCCGGTCCTAACTCCTGGCCTCTCACCTAAATGCTCTCCCCTCCCAGACCATCTACTCACCCAATTACTTTGCCACCTTCGCTCTCTCTTGTGGAACTTCGCTGACCACCATCTACCCCGACTACACACTGAACCTTGCCCACTGCCTGTAAACACTGGAGACCAAGTTCTTCTATCTCCTCCAGACAATCGGCCCTCATCACTGTCCCCTAAATGGCAGGGCCCTTTTAAAGTGATTCTCGCGACACCTACAGCAGCCAAACTGGAGGGACTCCCTCACTGGGTCCACCTGTCCCATCTCAAACCTTTTATTCCCCCACCTAAACATTCTTCATACACATCGACCCTAACAGGACCGTGCTCTGTCAAGCTCCAGAGGACGTCGAGACAATCCACGTTACCCTCGCTTCCAGAAAATGAGACCCCAACACCACTGGATTAGACATGGGCTTCTTATCTTCCCTTTACTGTTTGTCTTTATCCAGGGAAGCCCATATATCTGGAGATTTGAGGTTCAAGAGACTTCTGCAGATAACAAACAGTCCTTCCAAATAGGTTCAGGAAAACTGCTCTATAGCTGGATGTCAAGAACCGATTCAAATCGCTGTCGTCCCTGTGTCGGTCATCCCATCCAAGTACTATGATCTCTTTACCTGCTTTCTCTTTGACCAGACAGCAGATGTTTGTAAGAAATGGCCAGATAAATATGGGGGTTGCCCATATTGGTCTTGCCAGATACACATGCTAGGATCACGGCCCCACCACTTCTTCTACCAACAGCACAAGAAGCTCTTTTTCTACATAGAAGATCCATGGGATCCCAGGTGGGAGACTGGAGTTGTCGGTAAGCTCTACCGTAAAAACCAACCAGGATCCCCAGTGAGTACTATCAAAATTCAGAGAAAATATGTTTCAATTGCCCAACCCCTAGATATAGAAGGGGTAGGAAAAATAATCAAACACTCCTCTGAGGTCCTTACTTCCTTAACATCCCCCCTCATAAATGGCACCAGCTTGTCCTTCCGCCTTTTGCTCCAGACTTTGACATTAGCATACAAGCTCCTTAATATCACCCGACCTGGTCATTTTAAAGACTGCTGGCTATGTGTTCCTCCTGGAACAAACTCACAATTGCCGCTCACAGCTTCTCCAGTAATGTTGCCCAATAACCTTACCTCACCCTTCGTCAGCTGTCCCGACTCTGATGTTGCCATGACCCCTTACCTCTCCTCTATCTCTCTTCTTGGCATGGCAAACTGTTTTAAGGCATCTGGGACACATCCTGTAGGAATGTTAGGCTCCTTAGACTGCAATATGACCACAACCCTTGATACCCCATCTCTGCCACAGTGCCCAATGATCCAAAATACATCAATCCTCTGTGGCACGCAGGCATATCATCGTTTACCTGGCAGCTGGTCAGGAAGCTGCACTTTGGTTCTCCTTTTCCCCGAACTAGGAGTAATCCAGGGAAACGAGCCCCTGCCAATCCCAGTCGTCAATATGATAGCCGCCCGACATAAGAGAGCAGTTCAGGTCGTGCCACTTTTGGTAGCTGCAGGAATAGCAGTAGGAACTAGCACTGGGATAGCAGGAATAACTACTTCCATGACCAAATATAATGAGATCACTTCCACCCTCAACAACAGGTTTCAAGAAGTGTCTGAAACTTTGCTCACCATCCAAAAACAGATAGATTCTCTGGCAGCTGTGGTTCTTCAAAACCGACGGGGGCTGGACCTTCTAACAGCTAAAGAAGGTGGCCTTTGTCTGTTCCTCCAAGAAGAATGCTGCTTCTATGTCAACCAATCCGGGATAGTGAGAGATAAGATCCAAGAGCTACAATCTGACATACAAAATTCCAGGGAACGTGAGACCTCCAGTTTCTGGACCTTCGAAAACCCTATATGGAAGTGGATACTCCCCTTCGTAACCCCTCTTCTAGTCATCTTTCTAGCATTACTATTTGCTCCCTGCCTTATCAATCTTGTCTCTACATTCCTTCAACGACAGATACAAAAAATTTCTAACCAAACCATTAATCAGTTTCTGTTGCAGGACTACAAGCCATTGCCTATAGAAAATCCTGATGTTAATGATTACCAAGTGGAACCCGATGGCGAAAACCAGCTACACCCCTACGACGCCCCAAGACAGCAGGAAGCAGTTTAAGAGACCCGACGCCCCTATTCCCTTTTCACCATCGGCTTCCCTACCCTCCCCTTTTCTCTCTTTTTATATAAGAAAAAAGGGAGGAATGTTGGCATTAGGATAGCCCCCTCCCCCAGCAATGGCTCCACCCACAGGTGACAGGAACCTAGCACATCAATTGCCATGGAAACAGCCAAAGCATTCCCAGAAGACATCAGTTCTAAATCCCATCTCCACCTGGGAGCAAGTGACGTCACTACCCCTACAAAAGACCGAAACCCTTCCTCCTCTCTCTCTTTCCTCTTCCTCTCTTCGCCCGGCCTTGACCCCTGCCCTATCCCGTTCTATTAAACCTCTCCACGTGGAACCGTGTTTGGTGTGGTCTGTCTGGGCCTAGGCGAGAAATCTAATTTACAACAATGCTTTCTAGGCCAATCATTGTAGACCACATCTAAGTCCAGGCTCCATGGACCAATCAGTTCCCTATAGTCTCGGAGGTCTGTATTTGCATGGTCTCCTGGTTGCGGGTGACAACAGCAGTCAGAAGTCACAGGAGCTGGGGGTTTCTATGGTGCAAGTGTAGGACCTCTGTTCAGGAATCCCCACTTGAGTCTCGGGACACAGGGTTACACAATGAAACGTGAGAGACCTTCTTGCTGCAAAGTATGAGGTAGTTTAAAGACAGAGCTCCAGGCCGATACATTCCTCATGCAGGAGACAGAGGTAACGACCCTGAGATTTGAAAGCTAGGGGTTTTTATAGAGAGAGGGTAGGGGATGGGAAGTACAAGGTTCATCCACAGCATGACTATGCTTCAGAAGAACAGTATCTGCAGTCAGGAAGTCAGGAGACTGGTGGAGCAGATGCTTATCTAAGTCAGGATAACCCGAGGTTAACATATAACTTTTAAATAGACTCGGGAGGGGCTCATTTAACCGAGGACTCAGTTGTAAAAGACAGCCTGGATAAGCTTCTGCATTCCTATCTTCTCTTTAAGGTCTGTTAACCTAGCCTCAGGAAAGTTTTTAACCATGGGCTTAGCTGAACACGTCTGGACTTGTTTTACAACAGACTACCCTTTTTATGCCCCAACTTACAGGAGTTTTCAGACCTTGAATTTAATTTCTTTTCACAAGTAGTTTGCAGAAGCCAGATAAGCAGTTAAATCAGCTTATCTCCTGTTAACTTACTAGGCCTGGCTCCTGTATCAAAGGGCCGGTCCTACACCCTTTTACCCAGTTTCCTGCAAAAAACAGGCTCCAGAACTTTGTATTTGCTTACTAGCAGAGAGCAGGGTCTGGAATTTGAGTTATTTAGGGGTTCTTAGGCATGGGGATTAAGACTCCTTTAGCTTGGGGTCCTTTGAGGAGTTAGGCTATATATTTTATCCTTTCAATTCCAGTACTTGTGACCACTGATTTTTTTCCAAATAGACTCTTCTTCATTCTCCACTAAACATTGAATGTGATGGTTTCATTAAAATGGCTAGTGAAATTCCTTGGGAAATTTTTCAGACACTCGAATGAATACATAATCTCTTAAATTATAGATATGTAGCTTTGATAAGTTCACTTTCCCAAGCTCTATCTCTTCTAGTCCCTTGGTACAAACTCAGCTTAAGGCACTTAAAGTTAACATGGCAGAAAAATAATGGAATTCATAAAATATACCAATAGATAGTAGTAGACTACAGCGGACAAGACATTAATTCATAAGGAAACAAAAGCATGCTTCATTTCATTGAATGACCAAAAAGAGAGAAAGATTCAGACATGTGAGCTGATAACTAGCAGGAAAAAAATAAATGGGAAAGCACTAGAGAAAAGACTACATAACACTATGCTGTCCGTCATGCTGAGGCACTAAGGCCTATTAGGCAAAGCTGATCTTAAGAATACTTACAGTGCCTTACAGAATATTTATCAGAGCATCCTGGGAAACTCTCATGTCACAACAGTGTGCTCATTGATTTCAGAAAGCAATTACATAAAAAGCAGGTCAGGTCATATTCTACAAATAAGAAGCTGACATACTTAATCCAACATTTCTGCTCTTTTACTTGAGTAAGGAGTAGTAGTTCATAATTCCTATTCAACTCCAAATCCAAACTATGGATTTGTGCACTACCATTGAAGTCATCAAGATGTCAGGGATATAATTTTTGAAAATTAACTCTAACTCTTTTCTAAAAGAATAACCCATTTTAACATCTCAAAGTAAGTTTTCTAAACTGAGTTCAAATTATAACTCTGTTTTTAACAATTCTTATCCTGGCTTAGAAAATTATATAAAGATTCGAAAGAAAAGAAAAAAGAGTACACAGCACAAAGCAAAAAAAAAACTTTATTGTAGTGAGAATTGTGAATAATAAGTAAATATTTTATGAAATACATTTAAGTGGATTGAAAAAGAAAATGTTTGATTATGAAATTCAGAACAAAGTGCAGGTTACAGTTAACCCTGCATATTGTCTGCACGTGTACCACATCAAACTGCACTAAAACACTGATTAATATATGTTAGTTACTAGCTAGAACTTTACATTAGGACCCAAGTGAACAAGACAGCACATGATCACATTAGAGAGAGTGAACATCAAAGGAAATTAAAACCACATGATAAACACATAAAAATATTTTCATTATTACAGACAGGCCACCATAGAAGAGGGAAATTTCATGGAGCCATAATCCTAGAAAAAGACTGTAGGCCACAAAAAGATGCAAGAGTAGAGTAATAGAGACTCTCATTAAATAAGACAATACATGGATAGCTAACATAAATGGTCTGACCTGAAATGACATTATAAGTATCATAAACTAACTAATCAGGACAAAGCAGGTTGTATTATAATATTTGGGAATATGCAAAAATGGACCGGAGAGATGGCTCAGCAGTTAAGCGATTGTTAAAGTGTTCTTTCAGAGGTTCTGAATTCAATTCCCAGCAACCACATGGTGGCTCACAACCATCAGTAATGGGATCTGATGCCCTCTTCTGGTGTGTCTGAAGACAGCTACAGTGTACTCATATAAAATAAAATAAATAAATTTTTGAAGAAAGAAATATGCAAAAATTATTAAAGAAGAACAGGTTTAAATTTAAGAAAGAGCAATGGTGGGGTCTATGGGAGAAGCATTAGGGAGAAAGAAGTGGCTAAGGTGAGATTATATTTTAATTTGTTAATATTAAATTTGAACAGCAGAGCATCAGTTATATCATAGTTATTAATTTTTATGCCTTTAGAGGAGTTTGGATTATTTCCCTCTATTTTCCTTACAAGTGGTGTTCCACTAAAAAAACCTTGGGTAAAATAATTAATAAAAGAGTTATTTTAAAAAGGATTATATATTTTTGAAATTTACTTTTTCATAAGCATTTAAGCCTCCCTTTTACAAGAAAATTTATTTTTAATACATTACACAACTAATTCATAGACCACTCATTAGTTTTTATTTTAAATACAACTTGGAGTCATACACAGTATGTGTCATGACTTAGGTACTTTCTAATGATGCATTCTAAGGGTACATATATTATTTTTGCAGTTGTTTTTTATATTATGACATTCTTTACATGTTTTTATCTGAAAATATCTGATGCTACTGTACATAATTGAGAACTACAATAATATTTATATATTTAATATTTAAAGTGAAAAGTATACTCTCAATACTCAGCAATGAAAAGAAAACAATACAATGAGATAATGAGGAGAAAAAAAAGAGAATCAGAGGCTGTTAGGCAAAAATACATACCAGATAGATACCAAATTTGGGAAAATGTTCACTCTCATTATCTATCAAAGCTATACAAATTACACCTATAACACTCTACCTATTTTAATTAACAGGCTATGCTATGGATATATATATATATATATATATATAGTGAGCTCTGGTAAGGGTTTTGGTAATCTACTTTATTTATTCAATGATGGTGAGAACGTACATGGTATGAAGATTGTAACACACAGGGTGGTAATTATGGAGGATAATTTCAGCTGTCAACCTGAGAGGACAGAGAACAGTGGAGCAGATATGTTTGTGGATATGAATGGCACAGTCACATGATCTGAGTTACAGATTAAATGAGAAGCAGAAGCTCACAATACACTTTTCTCTTTGCATCCTGCTTGTTTACATATGTGACCAGCTATCTCACAATTCAGTAACAGGAAGTGTCCTCCTGTCCATGGCCATGGCTGCAGAGTAGACATTACATGATTGTTTCACTTTTGGATTGTTCATGTTACAGGAAACCCATACTAAAGATTTGTTAAAAGGGTTTATGGGAGTGGGTTGTTTGTTTTGTTTATTTTTGTTATTTACACAAACCCAAGCTTCTATTTCTTTGAAACATGGTGAGTTTTGTGGTATCTGAGTATTAAACTTTAATATTTTATATCATTTTAATTAAATCATTTCTTATCACAAAGCACTATTAAACCATGTATAAAACACTGTCAGTGATATAATGAATTTTTTTTAGCTTTATCACCCAGTGAAATGGCTAATCTATTATTGCAATGGAGGCTGGAATATGCATGTACTGACTTAAATTTTGTTTGTCTGGAATCTTTAAGTTTTAAATCTCCAGACATTAAATATTCCTTAGTAGGTGAATGTCAGAAAATTGTGGTATAATAAACACATCTCAGAATATTACTTGGCAATGATAAAAAGCAATATGGACTTAATACAAACTACAGTTAGGTTAAATCATAAACAGGTATAGAAAAATATTCAAATAATATGATGCAGTGCTGTCTGGGGATGGTCTGTTATAGCAAAAACACAGAGCTGGGCCACTGCCATCAGAACTTACTTCCTGCGTGCAGAGATCTGACCCCCCAGGAACAAACTCCCTCCTGAGACCACAGGCCAGCAGACCAACAGGAGAAACAAGCTTCAGTCAGAGACAACAAGATCAACTAACATAACAGATAACAATATGGCAAGTGTCAAGCACAACATGGCAACATCAGAAC
This sequence comes from Micromys minutus, assembly GCF_963924665.1. Lineage (NCBI taxonomy): Eukaryota > Metazoa > Chordata > Mammalia > Rodentia > Muridae > Micromys > Micromys minutus. The sequence continues at coordinate 44,921,359 of NC_137960.1, read as the reverse complement.
CCAGTTCTCTCACAGCAGCAATTAGTGGATATTCCAACACATCAGAAAAACAAGATATGGACTAAAAATCATGCTTCATAATGATGATGAAGGTCCTCGAGAAGCACATGAATAACTCACTTAAATAATTAGAGGAGAACACAAGTAATCAGGTAGTGTCCCTTAAAGAAGGAACACAAAAGTAAAGAACTACAGGAAAACAAAACCAAACAGGCAAATAAATTGAAAATGAAAATAGAAACAATAAAGAAATCACAAAAGGAGACAATCCTGAAATTAGAAAACCAAGGAAATACAGCAGAAGATGATAGATGCAGGCATCACCAGTAGACTATAAGAGATGGAAGAAAGGATCTCAGGGGCAGAGGATAACATAAAAAATATTGACACAGCAATCAAAGAAAATGCAAAAGGCAAAAAGCTACTAAACCAAAACACCAAGGATATCCAGGACACAAGGAGAATACCAAAGCTAAGGATAATAGGTATAGAAGAAAGCAAAGACTCCCAAATAAAAGGCCCAGTAAATATCTTCAACAAAATCATAGAAGAAAATTTCCCTAACCTTAGGAATGAGATAACCATAATGATGAACATACAAGAAGCCTACAGAACTCCAAATAAATTGCACTAGAAAAGAAACTCCTCCAACTCAGCATAGTCAAAACACCAAAAATTCAAAACAGAGAAAGAATACTAAAATCAGTAAGGGAAACGGGGCAAGTAACATATATAGGCAGGCTGACCAGAATCACACCCGACTTCTCAGCAGAGATTATGAAAGCTAGAAGATCTTGGACAGGAGACAGTTCCTAAGAGAACACAAATGCCAGCCCAGGTTACTATATCCAGCAAAACTCTCAATTACCATAGATGGAGAGACCAAGATATTACAGGACAAAACAAAATTTATAAAATATTTGTCCACAAATCCAACCCTACAAAGAATAATAGATGGAAAACTCCAAAACAAGAAGGGAGACTACACCCTAGGAAAAGCAAGAAAATAATCATCTTGCAACAAACCCAAAAGAAGAAAATCAATGAATATAATTTACCTCTAAGAATAATAATAATAGGAAACAATAATCACTAGGTTTTAATATCTCTTGGTGTCAATTGACTCGATGTCCCGAATAAAAAGAAATAGGCTATCAGATTGGCTACAGAAACAGAATTCCCCATTTTGATCCATACAGGAAACTCATCTCAGCGACAAATGTCAGTCTCAAGAAGACAAAATGGCAGCCAACAGATGGGGAAAGCTTTACTAATTCTGCATCTGATAGAGGCTAAATGTGCAATATAAACAAAGAACTCAAGAAGTTAGACCCCAGGGAATCAAATGATCCTTTTAAAAGTGGGGTACAGAGCAAAGCAAAGAATTCTCAAATGAGGAATACTGAATGGCCACGAAATACCCAAAGAATTGCTGAACATTTCTAGTCAGCAGGAATTGCAAATCAAACCAAGCCAAGATTCCACCTCATACCAGTCAGAATGGCTAAGACCAAAAACTCAGGTGACAGTAGATGCTGATGAGGATGTGGAGAAAGGAACACACCTCCATTGTTGGTGGGATTGCAAGCTGGTACAACCACTTTGGAAATCAGTTTGGAGGTTCTTCAGAAAATTGGACATAGTACTACATGAAGACCCAGCCTTTTCACTCCTGGACATATACCCAAAAGATGCCCCAACATATAACAATGACACATGTTCTACCATGTTCATAGTAAGCTTATTTATATTAGTCAGGAGCTGGAAAGAACCCAGAAGTCGTTCAACAGAGGAATGGGTACAAAAATCCAACGAATAATGCACTTTTTAATCTTAGCCATTCTGTCTTGTATAAGATAGAATGTCAGGGTTATTTAGATTTGCATTTCCCTATATGACCAGAGTTGTTGAGCATTTCTTTAGAAACTTCTTAGTCGTTCATATTTCTCAGTTGAGAATTCTTTATTTAGCTTTGTACTCCATTTTCAATAGGATTGTTTGATTCTCTGGAGTCTCATTTCTTGAGTTATTTGTAAATATTGGTTATTAGACCTCTATTAGATGTGAGATTGGTAAAGTGACCATAGATATGTGGGTTCATTTCTGGGTCTTCAATTCTGTTCCACTGATCTACCTTCCTATTATACCAATACTGTGCAGTGTTATCAATATTATAATGATCTGTAATATAGCTTGAGGTCAGGGATGGTGATTCTCCCAGAAGTTCTTTTATTTTTGAGATTAGTTTTCACTATCCTAGGATTTTTGTTATTCCAAATGAATTTTCAAATTGCCTTCTTTAACTTCATGAAAAATTGAGTTTGAATTTTGATGAGGATTGTATTGAACCTATAGATTGGTTTAGGCAAGATGGCCATTTTAACAATGTTGATCCTCCAAATAATGAGCATGGATATTATTCCATCTTCTGAGATGTTCTTCAATTTTCTTATTTCGCGATTTAAGTTCTTGTCATAAAGATCATTTACTTGATTAGTTAGTGTCACTCCAAAGTATTTTGTATTGTTTGTTACTCTTGGAAAGAGTGTAATTTTCATAATTTCTTTCTCAGCATGTTTATCCTTTGAGTAGAGAATGGCTAATCATTTGTTTGAGTTATTTTACAACCAGTCAGTTTTCTGAAGTTCTTTATCTGCTGTAGAAGTTCTATAGCAGAATTTTTGGGGTCTCATAAATATACTATCATATCATCTGCAAGTAGTAATATTTTGACTTCTTCATTTCTGACTTGTATCTCTTTGAGTTCTGTTTGTTGACTAATTGCTCTGTCAAGAACTTCCAATATTATGTTGAATAAGAAGGGGAGAGAGAACAGCCTTGTCTATGCCCTGATGTTAGTAAGATTGTTTCAACTTTCTCAACCTTCAGGTTGATATTTGCTACTGGTTTACTATGTTTAGGTATATGCCTTGGATTCCTGATTTTTCGAAGTCTTTTAACATGAAGGGGTGTTGGATTTTGTCAAATTCTTTCTCAAGATGTAGTGACATGATCCTATATTATTTTCCCTCCTTTGAGTTTGTTTATATGGTGGATTACATTGATGGACTTCTGTATGTTGAACCCTCCCTCTATCCCTGGGATGAAGCCTAATTGATCATGGTGAATGATTGTTTTGATGTGTTCTTAGATTCAGTTTACAATAATTTTATTGAGTATTTTTATGTTAATGTTAATAAGGGAAATTGATCTGAACTTCTTTTTCTTTGTAGGATCTTTCTGTGGTTTAGGAGTGAGTGAAATTTTGGTTTTGAAGAACAAATTTGGTAGTTTCATTACTATTTCTATTTGTGGAATACTGTGGAGAGTATTGATATTAGGTCTTCTATGAAAGTCTAATGGATTTCTGCATTGAAACCATCTGGCATTTTTTGCTTGGGAGGCTTTTGATGCTTCCATTACTTTAGATGTTATGGAACTGTTTAGATGGTTTATCTGAATATGATTTAAATTTGGTACCTGATATTTGTCTAGAAAGTTTTCTATTTCCTCCAGATTTTTCAGTTTTGTTGAGTATAGGCTTTTGTTGAAGGATCTGATGATTTCTTGAATTTCCTCAGTTTCAGTTGTTTTGTCTCCACATTCATTTCTGATTTAGTTGGTTGGATATTCTCTGTGCCCTCTATTTAGTCTGGCTAAGGGTTTATCAATCTTGTTGATTTTCTCAAAGGACCAGCTCCCGAATTTGTTGATTCTTTGTATAGTTTTCTTGTTGTTGTTTTTGTTGTTGTTTCTACTTGGTAAATTTCTGCTCTGAGTTTGATTATTTCCTACTGTCTACTTCTCTTGGGTGTATTTGCTTCTGTATTTTTTCTAGAGCTTTCAGCTGTGCTGACTAGCTGCTACTGTATGCTCTCTTCAGTTTCTTTTTGGAGTCACTCAGAGCTATATGATTTTTAATTAGTACAGCTTTCATTGCATACCATAGGTTTGGGTATGTTGTGCTTTCATTTTCATTAAATTATAAACTATCCTTAATTTCTTTCTTTATTTATTCCTTGACAATAATATCATTGAGTAGAGGATTATTCAGCTGCCCTGTGTTTGTGGGCTTTTTGTTGTTTTTGTTATTATTGAAGTCCAGCCTTATTCTATAGTGATCAGATAGGCACTATTTCAGTCTTCTTATATCTGCTGATGCCTGTTTTGTCATCAACTATATTGTTAATATTTAAGAAGGTACCATGAGGTGCTGAAAAGAAGGTATATGCTGTTGTTTTAGGATGGAATGCTCTAAAAATGTCTGTTAAATCTGTTTCATTCAAAACTTCTGCTAGTTTCACTGTGTCTCTGTTCAGTTTCTGCTTTCATGATCTGTTCATTAATGAGAGTGTTTTTTTTTTTTAATCTCCCGCTATCACTGTGTATGGTACGATGTATGCTTTGAGGTTCAGTAAGGTTTATTTTAAGAGTGGTGATGCCATTGTCTTTGGAGCATAGATGTTCAGGACTGAGAGCTTGTCTTGATGCATTTTTCCTGTGATGAGTAAAAGGTATCCTTCTTTCTTTCTTTATTTTTTTTGATAACTTTTGGTTGAAAATCAATTTTACTTGATGTTAGAATGGCTATTCCAGCTTTCTTCTTGTTGTCATTTGTTTGGAAAGTTTGGCCTTTTACTCTTAGGTAGTGTTTGTCTTTGTCTCTAAAATGAGTTTCCTGTATGCAGCAAAATGGTGGATCTTGTTTTTGTATTCAGTCTGATAGTTTACGATTTTTTATTGGGTAATTGAGTTCATTTATGTTATATATTATGGGATAATTATTGTTGTTTCCTGTTATTTATTTGTTAGAGGTAAAATTATGTTTTTGTGCATTTCTTCATTTAGTTTTCTTGCAAGCAGTTTATTTTCTTGCATTTCCTAGGGAGTACTTTCTCTCCATGTTTTGGAGTTTTCCATTTATTATCCTTTGTAGGGCTGGAATTGTGGACAGATATTGTGTTACTTTGGCTTTCTCCAGGAATATATTGGTTTCTCCATTTATGTTAATTGAGAGTTTTGCCGGCTATAGTAACCTGGGCTAGCATTTGTGTTCTTTTAGGGACTGTATATCATCAGTCTAGGATCTTCTAGCTTTCATAGTCTCTGTTGAGAAGTAGGGTGTAATTCTTATCAGTCTGCCTTTATATGTTACTTGAATATTTTTCTCTTACTGTTTTTAGTATTCTTTCTTTATTTTGAACATTTGGTGTTTTGATTATTATGCTTTGAAAGGCGTTTCTTCTCTGGTCCAATATGGAGTTCTATAGGCTCCTTATATGTTCATGGTTATGTTTTTCTTGTTCTTAAGTGTCGAGCGCCCTATGTCTCGTTAGCAAGAACAATGCGCAGCAACAGGATCCTTCTGTAAACAACCTTTATTGTACAGTACTCTTGAGCAGGGGGACCCATGTGGAAGAAAAGTGCACTGATTAAATATGCCCAGGAGACTCTTGTCGCTACCTGATTGGTGTGCACTCCAGTATCTCATTAGCATGCCCCGAGAGCTGGCTGTGACGTGCGTGGTATATGCGCACTATGTCCCTCGGGCTGGACAACAGTTCTGTTTGCTGAAACATCGGCAGGAAGCCGGCGCCATCTATTGGTGAGGCACAAATTGTTTCCAACATCTCCCCTTTTTTCTTAAATAAGACATGGCTGATCAATCATCAGGCTCTTGTTGGACCTTTAGGGTTCGAGACCATGATCAGCAATAAATTTGGGTAAGACACCTTCCTGCGTGCAATGGGAATGAGCCCTGCTGGGTGCAAAGGCTGCCTATGTGTAGGACACCCATTCCTGGTGCAATGCCTCAAAGGCTCAGGGCGCAAGGGCTATCCAGACACAGACCCATTACTTTTACTAAGCCAAACAGAGGGAGAGGTGCCCATTTCGAGTGCAGCAAGAGCTTGCACTATGACCACTTTGTTAAGTTGTTGTTGGGTACGGAGTTTGCACACCATCCAGAGCAGAAACACAATCCCTCCATACAAAAGCATGCCAAAAACTGCCTGATAAGGCAAAAGTTCTATTTTCCCCTAACCCTGCTATCTCAGTGTCTAAGAGCAAGTACGGTACATCAAAGGTTTTATTGGTGCCAAACAAACGAGGAAATAGTTTTGCATTAAGGCGAATGGGCATCGGTATTGGAAACACCAACAGAATCCCCCATCACGGTTCCGCTTGAATTGTCATGCAGGACAGGCTCATCAGAAACAGGTGGAACAGCATCTTGTTCTGGTAGCACTCAACATGTTAGACGTTCTGGGATCCAAATTGGGCTTTCTTCTCCCTGTGGAAACACACAAATAGCTCCCCTGGATCATATTAAAATTGGATCCAGGCCTTTCCAATCACAAGTGAGGACATCTTTCCATTTTACTAACTCTTTAGGTGGAACAGGCCATTGTCCATGGCGCTCGGCAGCTGAATGGCCTTAAGCATCCAAATTAAAAAAAAAAAAAATTAAGGTAAGAAGTATAGTAGAAATGTCCATTTTGGGTGTAGGGGGCACCTCTTCAATTCCCCCTTTTTGTTTGTTTAAATAAACCTTTAGGGTGCGATGAGCACATTCAATGATGCCTTGACCCTGAGGATTATAAGGCAATCCTGTCAGATGTGAAACTCCCATGTGATGGCAAAATTGCTTGAATTTTGCTAAAGTATAGGCAGGACCATTATCTGTTTTTAACACTTTAGGTTTGCACCATGCACTCCACGCTTCAAGACAATGAATAATAACATGAGAAGCCTTTTCTCCCCATAAAGGAGAAGCAAAAATTACTCCTGAGCAGGTATCAATGGACACATGTAAAAGATACTGAGATAATTGTTTAGAATAATTTGCAGCTTTAGTAAAATTTTCATACTGAATACTGGTAACACATAATCTTAAGAACTTCCATTGGCAGCCCAGCTGGGCAACCTGCCACAATATATCTATCTTTTCTTGAACCAGATCAATTCTCTAAGGTATTATTATTAACAGTTCCTATATTAGGAGAAAAGGTAAAGAGGCCCTTAACTGCCCAACGTACTCTCCGAGATTGACAGCCAGTCCAAGGAGGCAGGGCTGCATCTCTTCTTTCTGTACAGAAGAGTGACTACTTAGGTTGGGATGGAACAGACAAATTACCCTTTGGCTGGGAAATAGGCCAGTGACCGGCAATCCAGGTGGCATTAGCCTCCCCAGGTTTTTCGTATAATTAGCAGTGACTCCATACATTTGGACCGACTCTGCCAGCTCTTTAACTTCCTTATGCTAAAGGGGCTGATGACTACGGGCACCATTATCATTCTCGAAAACAGGAAACATTCGCCTGATGGCATGGCGTGTCTCCGGTGAACAGAAGGAGAACTCACACTTCCTTTCTGGATAAAGCGGAGGAGCAGCGGCCACACGGCGGCTGCTTTAAGAGTGTTCGGTTTTCGCTACAGGAGTCCTCCAACCCAGATGATATTGCTCTGCTTCATATTCCACTGCCTCCTCCTCTAAATTTTCCTCTTCAGACTAAGACAATTCATCCTCTAACTAGTCTGCCAGCTCTAAAGTTTTTTTGCTCTTTTAGCGGATACAAAGTATCCTCTCTGGGGAACTTGTACTTCCTGTCCCAGGGCTGAATTATTTCCTCTCCCAGCAATCTTTCCGGGGTTTCTCTCGGCGATCCTTCCGCCTTTCAATTTTCTTTCACTTTCATTTTGTATTCCACTCCATTTCTGACATGCTCTGGACATGCCTCTTGGAGCCTACCTGTTTTAATTTTTGTTCCTTGCATGCTCCCAATTTCATTCCGCTCTGTTTCTGACATGCCCTCTTGGTGCTGCATGATAACTTTCTGTCCTGCCTTAATCATGGCCTTGCATTTCTGATCCCGCAAATAAGATCTAACTAACTTCCACAGCGATATTGTCACAACAGTCACCACGAATGCAAGCAATAACCCTTCTGCTGCCGGAGAGAATCTAAAGAGGGACATGCCTCACGGCGCTTACCTATTCAATTTACCTTTTTGCAGTTCTGAATCCACTTCAGCGGACTGAAGGTTCCCCTTGGCACCAGCGATGTTAAGGCACCACTTGTCATGCGCCCTAAGTCTCACCAGCAAGAACAACGTGCGGCAACAGGATTCTTCTGCAAAAAACCTTTATTGTACAGTACTCTTGAGCAGGGGGACCCACGTGGAAGAAAAGTGCACTGATTAAATATGCCCAGGAGACTCTTGTCACTACCTGATTGGTGCACCCTCCAGTATCTCATTAGCATGCCCTGAGAGTGGGATGTGACGTGTGTGGTGTATGCGCACTACATCTCTCGGGCTGGACAACAGCTCTGTTTGCTGAAACATCAGCAGGAAGCCGGTGCCATCTATTCGTGAGGCACAAATGGCTTCTAACACTTAAGGTTAGGGAAGATTTTTTTTGATTTTTTGGTTTTTTTTTTTTTTTTCATAATGTTCTTGAAGATATTTACTGGGCCTTTTATTTGGAGTCTTTGTCCCCTTCTACACCTATTATCTTTATGTTTGGTCTTCTCATTGTGTCCTAAATATGCTGGATGTTTTGGGTTATTATCGTTTTTATTTTTGCATTGTTTTCTGACTGTTGTGTCAATGTTTTCTATTTTATCTTCTGCCCCTGAGATCCTCTCTTCCATATTATATAGTCGATTCGTTATTCTTTCATCTCTGACTCCTGATTTCTTGTTTAGGTTTTCTATCTCCAGGATTGTCTTCTTTTGTCATTTCTTTATTATTTCTATTTTCATTTTCAATTTTTTTTCTGTTTGATTGTACTTTCCTGTAGTGCTTTAAATGAGTTTTGTGTTTCTACTTTAAGTGCTTCTACTTGTTTATGTTTGTTCTCCTGTAATTTTTTAAAGGAGTTATTCATGTACTTTTTGAGTCCCTTCATCATCAACTTGAAATATGCTTTTAAGTTTATTTCTTATTTTTCTTGTGTGTTGGGAAATCCACTACTTGCTGTAGGGGAGGCCTGGGTTCTGATATTATCAAGGTTGCCTTGGTTTCTATTGCAAAACCACTTGTGCTTTCCTCTTGCCATCTTGATATCTGTGATATTAGGTGATTTTGTTGTCTCTGACTGGAGCTTGTTTCTCCTGTATGTCTAAGGGCCCATGAACTCAGGAGGGAGATTGCTCCCGGGTGTTTGGTTCTTTGCAGGCAGGCAGTGAGTTCTGATGGTAGTGATTCAGCTCTGTCTCCATGGGCTTGGGTGAAAGATCACTTCTTAGGCTCATATGGGTGTTCAGCAGTCTGCAGGCAGGCCCTAAGTCCTAATGGCACTGTGCTGGAATGGACCTGTTTCTAGATAAAATCATGCTAGCAGGGAGTGAGAGCACACAGTGGTCCCTCCTAGGATAGCTGTTGATGGGGGGAGGGGGCAGGAGGATTGTGGCAGGCTCACTGTGGGCTCAGGTAGAAACATGCTTGTAAAACACTTCTGAGTGCTTGGCATTCTGTGAGCAGGGACTGAGTCCTGATGGTGATGACCTGACACTTTCTCTGCCTCTGGTTATATATTGAAGAGGAGGAGACTTCTGGGATAATTGATGCTCATTAGCTGGAACTAAGAAATTATTGATGATTAAGAAGAGACCCAGCATCACTGAGGTGAAATCTTCTAGGAAGTGTTTTCTGAGAGCACAGAAAAACCTGTTTTAGAAATTTCCAAGATTGAACCTTGTGCTGCATCTGTTTTTGGTAGAGTGTAATAATCACCCTGGTAGAACTCATCTTGAAGGCATGAAGTTGGCATGAAGAAGAGCTGAAGCTTAGTACCGTGAGAGGTAAATGGAAGGCCATTGATGAATGTACAGCCTCAGTTGTAGTTTACAATTCAGGAATGAAGGGGTCATACAATAAAGTTGGGGCTTGGCACCATGAAGGGTGCCTATGAGAACCTATTGGTGAAGCTTAGTTTCAAAGGAGAACCCCAGTGTATTGGAGATGTATGTAACATGGGATAATCACCAAGAACAACAGAAACAGTGTAGTGACTCAACCTGAGTTTATAGTGCTACAAAGGACAGTACTGGAGAAATGAAGACAATTCTTTGGAAAAACCCAGAAGGTCTTCTGTGGACCCTAGATATTGAAACAATAAGCTGTAATATTGGGAATGCCTTGGGGACCCAAAAATGTTAAAGATGCTAGGGAGCTGTGGGATACTCCTAATTGAAAGCACTAACAGAGAGTAGAACCAGCTCAAGAAAAAAAAAGTTTGTTGTAGTCAAAAAAGATGAAAGAGGGGTTGAATATCAGAAGACCACTTTGACATTACACATGGAGATGCAGTGTTTGGAGTTTGCCCAGCTGGCTGCCTGTCTTAATTTTGGAATTACAGATAGTGATTGAATGGATCTAAGAAGAGACATTGAACTTTGGAATTTTAAGATTGTTGAGACTACTAGACACTATAGAAACTTTCAAAATTGAACCAAACATACTTTTTTATTATGCTATGTGTAGGTATTGCTTTTATAGACTCATGAGTTTAAACAAGCCTATGGGGGCCAGGGAGTGGAAGGTGATGGTTTGCATATGCTGCTCCCAGAGAGTGACTCTTTCTCAGAAGGTGTCGCCTTGTTGGAGAAAGACTATTACTGTAGTATTAGGCTGGAAGACCTCCTCTGAGCTTTTTGAGGATGCCCAGTCTGTTCTTTGCTTCATTTAGATGAAAAAGTAGAACTCTCAGCCTCTCTTCCACCATGCCTGCCTGATGTTTCAGTGTTCCTGCCTTGATAATGTATTATATCTTTGAAACTGTAAGCCAGCCCTACTTAAATGTTATTTATAAGATTTTCCATGGTCAAGGCAACTGTTCACAGTAGTTAATCCTGACTACGACAGGTGGGAATTATATGAAGACTGGCTGGGTGATCAGCAAAGTCAGAAGATAGTGCATGCAAATTGCATCCAGATTGTCAAATTACACATTTATTTAAAGTTATTTTAATAACTTTTTGTATTTGTCCACACCATCACAAAAAACTGTTCATTGGCTTTCTTCTTTAAATTTGAACATATAACTCAAATGACCAATCTGAATAGAATATCTCACTATTAGAATGATTTCTTCAGTCTTACAATGTGTTTTTGTGATATGTTTTAGGCACAAAAAGAGTGTTCAGTTCTTAAAACTGAAAATCTCCAAGGCCTAGTGTTATTATTTGAAACTATCATGTTCATCCAGAAATATGAAATCTGAGACCTTGTGGCAATGTTTTTCAAGACATATTGTCTAAACTTTAATATAAATGGAATGTTTTATCGTTGATTTGACATTTAGAATACATCTTAGCTGGTTATAAAACACACTGAATTACAAAGTTTTCTCTGTCAAAACTATAAATCTTTCCCTACCAAAATCTTGTATTTGTTGTAAAAATGAAGACTAGGTTTATAGTGATTTTTATTCTTATAAAGATAAACAGAATTTTCTACCAGAGTGACTGAGAATTGGCTTTTGTTTTTTTTTATTAAAACAGAAAATATCTCAAGTGCTTGTGTGTCTCATCTTATATTTTTTTTCTTAAACAATGTAATTTGTATTTGTATCCTGAGTGCTATAAAACATTACAAGCAGATCAGTTTTGTATTACTGCATCTGTGATTATTTCGGTATTATCACAGCGACTCTGCCAACTCATAGATTAAATCTTTCTTTCAGACACCATATATGCTGTATCATCTGTCATTGTTTTGATATTCTTTCTGACTATTCTGGAGAAGTGATGCTACAAAGGAGATTTGCCGTTGAACAGAATCAGTATGATTTGCTCTTTGTTCTGCTCCTGAAATTCTCATTTCTGTGAGAACATTAGAATTGATGTTTCATTGAACTATGCTCTCTTTTTCTTAGGGTCTTATCAGCAAATTGCCAGTCAGTTACTTCTAAGAGACCATTAATTAAATTCCTAAAATTCATTTGCGAAGTACTGCATTGGCAACAAAGTAAAAAGTTTCCTAATCAGCATTTAAGGCTTCAGATTTATTACTGTGAAATATTGGTTTTAGAAGAATGCACAGAATATCCAGTTTCTAATAGTAGTTTGATCATGAGGATGTGGAGGGATAGTATGAAAAATGAAAACTTTTCAAGTATTTCTTCATTTAAATTCATGTACAGCATTCATATATACCATATTGTCCCATGATAGAAACTATTTCTTATACAATATATTCTATTCTAGTCAAGTTTCCCCATTTTCCTCCTGTCCTCTCTCCAGTACTACCAAATGCTTTTTCCCAGTTTCCATCCTACTTCCTTGTCTGTTTTGTGTGTGTGTGTGTGTGTGTGTGTGTGTGTGTGTGTGTCCCACGTTGAAGTCACAACATAGGTTGTTTGAATGAGGATGGCTTCAGAGGTTTAGATATTTGAATGCTTGGTACTCAGTTGGTGGATTCTTTATGATGAAGTAGGAGGCAAGGCCTTATTGAAGAAAGTTTTTTATTGGGGGTCAATTTGCAGTTTTCTGTTCAGTTTCACCCCTGACTCCAACTTGTAGATCTGATGTGAGTTATCACACTTCTGATTGCTCTGACACCATGCAAGCTGGCCTGATTTTGCAGTCCATGCCATAATAATCATGAACCTAAGACTTGAAACTGTAAGCAAGTCCCAATTTAATGTCTTCCTTTATATGTTGCTTTTGTCATAGTGTCTCTTCACAGCAATAGAATTGTAACTGGATATACCTGAAAGATTCACATTTCCTTGTCCACATGAAGCATGGCTTCTACTGAATTCTTGGTTATTTTCTGCCATTTTTTGCAAAGAACTCCTATGTGGATGTTTATTGGACAGGGTGCATGATGATCTATTGTAAGAACAGAGACTATTTTGGAATATATAACTTCTATAGTTCCACTTCTGGTTACACTGAGCACTATGGTATAGTCAATTATTGACTATTTACTTGAGGCCAAAAGACTTGATCCTTTCCTGAAAAACACATTGGCATATTACAAAACTTAACCGCATCTGGCCGCTTCTATACATTACTGAAGGTTGATATCTACACATTCTCAGCCTAGAATTTTTCGTCTCGGTCTGCATTTTATAAGTTATTTTTCTAATCTAGGATATATTAGGTCTTACTCTGATGCAACCTAATCTAAGAGATGAGAATATTTTGAATTTGACCTTCAAAATAAAATTTTGAAATACAGTCCACAAAATGGTCATTGGCTTCAGAATACCTGGAGAAATATTTCAGAATATCTGTCAAGAAGTAACTCAAATCATTTATGCAATTTCAGATTCAAGAATATAGTAATATGCTTCTCCCTATATATTCATCCCCTTTACCTATCCAACTTTATTTTAAAAAACAAAGATAAATGTACAGATTTTAAGCAATTTTTTGCATAAAAGTATATGAATATATTTCTGTCAGTACTTGATTTCTTTTAAAAAATTTGACAGTATGCATTAAAATCTTACTAGTTACAATGAGCATAAAGTACATGTAAAATAAAATGTAACCTGTAAATAGTCAAAGCTTTCTTGGTGTGTAAAGATAAAGCATAATGGTTTTTCATTTTCTTTTTTGCTTTTTTTTTTTTTTTTTTGGCCTTTGTATTTTCTTGAACTTCATATAGTCTGTGAGTTGTTTTTTGGGTGTTCACAGCTTTCTTGGGTTAGTTTCCAATTAACAGTGATTGCATATTGTGTCTGTTCTTTTGTTACTGGGTGGTATTTTGTTACTCAGGATGATATTCTCCACATGCATCCATTTTCTTAAGAATTTAATGGATAGAGGCTGAGCAACTGGCGACTTCAGGACGCAGAGCGGAGCCTGGCCCACCTGCCACCCAGAACAGAGGCTCATAGAGGCTGAGCAACTGGTGGGTGGGAGACCTGGGCTGCCGGGGAGTAGAGAGATCTCTGTGGAGTACACAGGGAAAGTGCACCCCTGCCTTGCCCTGCCCTGCTGTGCCTGATCCAGCAACCAGAAACAGAATGTTGGAACTTCTGCTCACACCCGACAACTCTGAGGCATAAAACAGGGCTTGGCCCATCTGACACCTGGACCAGTGGAGAACCAGGGACACAGACCAGATACAAGGAAAAGGCAAGAACATATCACTGACAACAAAATGGCAAGAGGAAGGTGAAAGAGTATATCCCAAGGGAACCAAGACAATCTAGCAACACCAGAGCCCAGCTCTCCCATAACAGCAAACATCAGAATTCCAAACACTCCAGAAAAAGAAGACACAGACCTGAAATCATACCTCAAGATGCTGATAGAGATACTTAAACAAAAACGGGAGGAAAAGCAAAAAGATTCAGAAGCTTTTAAAGAAGAAATAAGAAAAACACTCAAAGAACTCAAGGAACTAGAGGAAAACAGAACCAAAGAAATAAAAAAATGGAAGAGGAAAATTAAAACAGAAATTGTCACAATAAAGAAAACGCTAAAAGAGATAACCCTAGAGTCAGAACACCAAAAAAAGAAATCAGGAGTCACAGAAGGAAGCATTTCCAATAGATTACAAGAGATCGAGGAGAGAATCTCGGGGGCAGAAGACAACATTGCAAACATAGACAAAACAGCCAGAGAAAATGCAAAAAAACAAAAAGCTCCTAACCCAAAATGTCCAGAAAGTCCAAGACACAATGAGAAGACTAAACATAAGCATTATAGGAATAGAAGAGGGAGAAGAGTATCAACTAAGAGGCACAGTAAATATCTTCAACAAAATCATAGAAGAAAACTTCCCTACCCTCAAGAATGAGATGACCACGAGCATAAAAGAAGCCTTCAGAACTCCAAATAGGTTGGACCAGAAAAGAAATACCTCCCGACACATAATAGTAGAAATATCAAGTGCCCAAAGTAAAGAAAGAATACTATAAGCAGTAAGGGAAAAAGGTCAGGTAACATATGAAGGCAGACCAATCAGACTCACACCCGATTTCTCAACAGAGACTATGAAAGCTAAAAGAGCCTGGACAGACATCATGCACTCCTTAAGAGAGCACAAGTGCCAGCCCAAGCTGCTATACCCAGCAAAACTATCAATCACCATAGTTGGAGAGACGAAGATATTTCAAGACTAATCAAAGTTCACACAATATCTGACCACAAACCGAGCACTACAACGAATTATAGGTGAAAAACCCTATACAATGAGCGAAAATACAGCCTAGTAAAAACAAGAAAACTCCTAAACAAGAAAACTAAAAGAAGAAAAAACACAAACACAACTCAACACAAAAAAGCAATAATGGCAGGAAACAGAAACAACTATTCCTTGATATTTATTAACATAAATGGTCTCAACTCCCCAATAAAAAAACATAGACTATCAGACTGGATACATAAACAAAATCCAGCCTTTTGCTGCATACAGGAAACTCATCTCAGAGACAGAGACAGACACTATCTCAGAGTAAAAGGGTGGGAAAAAAACTTCCAAGAAAACAGCTCCAAGAAGCAAGCTGGAGTGTCTATTCTAATATCGAATAAAGTAAATTTCCAACCAAAAGTTATCAAAAAAGATAAGGAAGGACACTTTTTACTCATTACCGGGGAAATCTGTCAGGAGAAACTCTCAATCCTTAACATATATGCTCCAAATAAAAAATCACCCACATTAATAAAAGAAACCCTACTAAAGCTCAAAAAATACATTTCACCCCACACAATAATAGTGGGAGACTTTAATACCCCACTCTCACCAAGGGACAGATCAGGGAAACAGAAAATGAACAAGGACACTGCAAAAGTAGCAGAGGCTTTGAACCAACAAGAATTAATAGATATATACAGAACATACTATCCCAAAGTAAAAGAATACACCTTCTTCTTAGCACCCTATGGAACCTTCTCGAAAGTTGACCACATAATTGGACACAGAACGAGCCTCCATCGATATAAGAAGATTGAAATACTCCCATGCATCCTCTCAGATCACCATGGTTTACGGCTGGTCTTTAATAACAACAAAGACAACAAAAAGCCCAAATACACATGGAAACTAAACAAGCTCTGAAAAAGGATAGCAGGGTCAAAGAAGAAATAAATAAAGAAATTAAGGATTTTCTAGAATTCAATGAAAACGAAAATACAACATACCCAAACCTATGGGATGCAATGAAAGCAGTATTGAGAGGTAAACTCATAGCCCTAAGTGCTTCCAAAAAGAAGCTGGAGAAAGCTCACATCAGCAACCTGACAGCACAGCTAAAAGCCCTAGAACAAAAGGAAGCAGATATACCCAAAAAGAGTAGACGGCAAGAAATAATCAAAATTAGGGCAGAAATAGACCAAATAGAAACAAAAAGAACCATTGAAAAAATCAGCAAAACAAAGAGTTGGTTCTTTGAGAATATCAACAAGATTGATAATCCCCTAGCCAGAATAACTAGAGGGCAAAGAGAGAGTATCCAAATTAACAAAATTAGAAAGGAAAGTGGCGACATAACAACTGAAACAGAGGAAATTCAAGAAATCATCAGATCCTACTACAAAAACTTATACTCCACAAAATTGGAAAATCTGGAGGAAATCAACAAATTCCTAGAGAGATACAAGGTCCCAAAGTTAAACCAGGACTAAGAAAACCATCTAAATAAACCTATAACACCTAAAGAAATAGAAGTCATCAAGAGCCTCTCAACCAAAAAAAGCCTAGGTCGAGACGGGTTCAGTGCAGAATATTATCAGACATTTATTGAGGATATAATACTAATACTCGCCAAACTATTTGAAAAGAAAGAATCGGATGGAGTATTACCAAACTCATTTTTTGAGGCAACAATAACCCTCATACCTAAACCACACAAAGACCCTACAAGGAAAGAGAACTTCAGACCAATCTCACTTATGAACATTGATGCAAAAATACTCAACAAAATCCTTGCAAACCGAATCCAAGAACACATCAAAATGATCATTCATCATGACCAAAGAGGCTTCATCCCTGGGATGCAGGGATGGTTTAACATAAGGAAATCCATCAACCTAATCCACCATATAAACAAATTCAAAGACCAAAAACACATGGTCATCTAACTAGATGCTGAGAAAGCATTCAACAAAATCCAACACCCCTTCATGTTAAAAGTCCTGTTAAGAACAGGAATCCAAGGCCCAAACTTAAAGATAATAAAAGCAATATAAAGCAAACCAAGAGCCAACATCATACTTAATGGCAAGAAACTTGAAGCAATCCCACTAAAATCAGGGACTCGACAAGGCTGCCCACTCTCCCCCTACCTATTCAACATAATACTGGAAGTCATGGCTGGAGCAATTAGACAGCAAAAGGAGATCAAGGGGATACAAATCGGAAAGGAAGAGATAAAAACATCACTCTTTGCCGATGACATAATATTGTACTTGAGTGACCCCAAAAACTCCACCAGAGAACTCCTACAGCTGATAAACAAGTTTAGCAAATTGGCTGGATACAAAATTAACTCAAACAAATCAGTAGCCTTCCTATACTCAAAGAACAAACATGTGGAGAAAGAAATTAGGGAAAAGGTACCCTTCACAATCATCACAAAAACTATGAAATACCTTGGTATGACTCTAACTAAGCAAGTGAAGACCTGTATGACAAGAACTTCAAACCTCTTAAGAATGAAATTGAGCAGGATCTCAGAAAATGGAAAGATCTCCCATACTCATGGATTGGAAAAATCAACATCTTAAAATTGGCCATCCTAACAAAAGCAATCTACAGATTCAATGCAATCCCCATCAAAATTCCAACCCAGTTCTTCATGGAATTGGAAAGATCAATGTGCAATTTCATATTGAATAACAAAAGACCTAGAATAGAGAAATCCATCCTCAACAACAAAAAAACATCTGCGGGAATAACTATCCCTGACCTCAAGCTATATTACAAGGCAATTGTGCTTAAAACTGCATGGTACTGGTACAAAAATCGGCATGTGGATCAATGGAAGAGAATAGAAGATCCAGAAATGAGCCCTCAGGTATATGGTCACCTGATTTTTGACAAAGGAGCAGTAAACATTCAATGAAAAAAGGACAGCCTATTCAACAAATGGTGCTGGTCCAACTGGCACTCAGCATGCAAAAGAATGAAAATATACCCTTTTCTATCTCCTTGTACAAAGCTCAAGTGTAAGTGGATCAAAGATCTCCACATTAAATCAGATACACTGAAACTATTAGATGAGAAAGTAGGGAAAACCTTAGAACACATAGGCACAGGAGAAAATTTCCTGAACAAAACACCAATGGCTCAAGCTCTAAGGTCAAAGATTAATAAATGGGACTTAATGAGATTGCAAAGTTTCTGTAAGGCTAAGGACATCGTCAAGAAAACAAAAGGGCAACCAACAGAATGGAAAAAGATCTTTACCAACACCACATCAGATAGAGGCCTAATATCCAAGGTGTACAAGGAACTCAAAAAGCTAGACACCAGAGAATCAAATAACCCTATTAAAAAATGGGATACAGAGCTAAACAAAACGTTTTCAGTTGAGGAACACTGAATGACCGAGAAACATCTGAGGAAGTACTCCACATCCTTAGCCATCAGGGAAATGCAAATCAAAACAACCCTAAGATTCCACCTCACACCAGTCAGATTGGCCAAGATCCAAAACTCAGATGACAGCAGATGCTGGCGAGGCTGTGGAGAAAGAGGAACACTTCTCCACTGTTGGTGGGGATGCAAGCTAATACAACCACTCTGGAAATCTGTCTGGCGATACCTCAGAAAATTGGATATAGTACTACCTGAAGACCCAGCTATTCCACTTCTGGGCATATACCCCAGAGACACTTTAATACACAACAAAGATATATGCACCACAATGTTCATAGCGGCTCTATTTATAATAGCCAGAGGCTGGAAGGAACCCAGATGTCCTTCAGAAGATGAATGGATACAAAAATTTTGGTACATATACACAATGGAATACTACTCAGCCACCAGAAACAATGACTTAACCAAATTCTTAAGAAAATGGCTGCATCTAGAGAAGATCATCCTGAGTGAGATAACCCAGTCACAAAAGAACAGACATAATATGCAGTCACTGATAGTGGGATGCTAACCCCAGAGGCTTGCACTCCTCCAGAAACAACTCACAGACTGTATGAAGTCCAAGAAATAAAGAAAACAAAAAAAAAAAAAAAATATATATATATATATATATATATATATATATATATATTTACAAAACAAGAAGACTTTGACTATTTCCATGTTTCATTTTGTTTAGCATGTACTTTATGCTTATTGTAACTATTAGGTTTTCAATGCATACTGTCAATCCCTTGAAAAAAATGAAGTACTGACTAAAAAATATATTCACATGGTTTTATGTAAAAATTATTTTAATGTCTGAAAAAACAGTACTGACAAAAATGTATAATTTTAAGCAAAAAAAAATGTTTAAAATCTTTATATTTATCTTTGTTTTGTAAAATAAAGTCGTTTAAAAAAAAAAGAAAATGGCTGCATCTAGAGAATATCATCCTGAGTTAGATAACCCAGTCACAAAAGAACAGACATAATATGCAGTCACTGATAGTGGGATGCTAACCCCAGAGGCTTGCACTCCCCCAGAAACAACTCACAGACTGTATGAAGTCCAAGAAATAAAGAAAACAAAACAAAACAAAAAAAAATCTTTACACAACAAGAAAACTTTAACTATTTCCATGTTACATTTTGTTTTACATGTACTTTAGCTCATTGTAACTATTAAGTTTTCAAGGCATACAATCAAACCTTGAAAAAAATCAAGTACTGACTAAAAAATATATTCATATAGTTTTATATAAAAATTATGTTAAAATCTGAAAAAAAGTACTGACAAAAAATGTATAATTTTAAGCAAAAACTGTTTAAAATCTGTACATTTATCTTTGTTTTGTAAAATAAATTTGTTTAAAAAAATTTAAAAAAGTAAAAAAAAGAATTTAATGAAGCTATTATTTCTAATAGCTGAGTAGTACTCCATTTTGTAGATAAACCACAATTTTTGTATCCATTCAGCTACTGAAGGACATCTGGATTCTTTCAAGTTTCTGGCTATTATAAATAGGACTGCTATAAACATTGTGGTGCATATGTCTTTGTTTTATGTTGGAAGTTCTCTGGGATATATGACTAGAAGTGGAATAACTGGGTCTTCAGGTAGTACTATGTCCAGTTATTTGAGGAATCGCCAGACTGATTTCCAGAGTGGTTGTACAAGTTTGAAACCTCACCAAGAATAAAGAAGTGTTCCTCTTTCTCTACATCTTTTCCAGCATATGCTGTCATCTTAATTTTTGATCTTAGATATTTTGACTGGTGTGAGATGTAATCTCAGGGTTGTTTTCATTTGCATTTTCTTCTTGAGTAAGGATGTTGAGCACTTCCTTAGATCCTTCTCAGCCATTCGATATTCCTCAATTGCGGACTTATTTTTTACCTCTGTATCACACTTTTTATAATAGGGTTGTTTGATTCTCTGGTGTTATCTTCTTGAGTTCTTTGTATACCGTGGATGTTAGGTCTCTATCTGATGTGAGGTTGGTAAATAAATTCTCCCACTCTGTTGGCTGCTCTTTTGCTTTCTTGACAGTGTCCTTAGCCTTACAGAAACTTTGAGATCTCATTAAGTTCCATTTGTTAATCTTTGACCTTAGAGCTTGAGCCATTGGTGTTCGGTTCAGGAAATTTTATCCTGTGCCTATGTGTTCTATGGTTTTTCATAATTTCTCTTCTAATAGTTTCATTGTACCTGATTTGATGTGGAGATCTTTGATCTACTTGCCCTTGAGCTTTGTACAAGGAGATAAGAAAGGGTCTATTTTCATTCTCCTGCATGCAGAGTGCCAGTTGGACCAACACCATTTGTGGAATATGCTGTCCTTTTTTCATTGAATGTTTACAGCTCCTTTGTCAAAAATCAAGTGACCATATAAGTAGTGCTCATTTCTGGATTTTCTATTCTATTCCGTTTATGCACGTGCCTATCTCTGTACAGGTACCATCCAGTTTTTAGCAAAATTGCCTTGTAATATAGTTTGAGGTCAGGGATAGTGATTCCCACATATGTTTTCTTGTTGTTGAGGGTGGATTTTGCTATTCTAGATCTTTTGTTATTCCAGATGAAACTGCACATTGCTGTTCCCAATTCTATGAAGAATTGGGTTGGAATTTTGATGGGAATTGCATTGAATCTGTAGATTGCTTTTGGTAAGATGGCCATTTTTAAATTTTTGATCCTTCCAATCCATGAGCATGGGAGATTTTCCATTTTCTGAGATCTTCCTTGATTTCCTTCTTTAGAGGTTTGAAGTTCTTGTCATACAGGTCCTTCACTTGCTTAGTTAGTGTCACACCAATATATTTTATATTGTTTCTGACTATTGTGAAGGGTATCTTTTCCCTAATTTTTTTTTCCACATTTTTGTCTTTGAGTAGAGGAAGGCTACAGATTTGATTAAATTTTATATTCAGCCATTTTGTTGAACTTGTACATCATCTGTAGAAGTTGTCTGGTGGAATTGTTGGGGTCACTTAAGTACACTATCATGTCATCTGCAAACAGTGGTGTTTTTATTTCTTCCTTTCTGATTTGTATCCCTTTGGTTTCCTTTTTCTGTCTAATTGCTCCAGCCAGGAATTCCAATACTATAATTAGGGGGAGAGTGGGCAGCATCATGGAGTCCTGAATTTTAGTGGGATTGCTTCAAATTTCAAACCATTAACTTTGATGTTGGCTGTTGGTTTGCAGTATATAGCTTTTATTATGTTTATGTATATGCCTTGAATTCTTATTCTTTCCAAGACTTTTAACATGAAGGGGTGTTGAATTTTGTAAAATGGTTTCTCAGCATCTAGTGAGATGACCATTTTGTTTTTTCATTGTGTTTGTTTATATGGTTGATTACACTGGTGGATTTCCACATATTAAACCATCCCTGCATCCCAGGGATAAAGCCAACTTGATCATGATTAATGATCTTTTGATGTGTTCTTGGATTTGGTTTTCAAGCATTTTGTTGAGTATTTTTGCATCAATGTTCATAAGTGAGATTGGTCTGAAGTAATCTTTCTTTGTAGGGTCTTTGCATAGTTTAGGAAAAAGGGTTATTGTGGCCTCAAAAAAAAATATGAGTTAGGTAGTGTTCTATCTGATTCTATTTTGTGGAATATCTTGGGAGTATTGGTATAAGGTTGTCAATAAATGTCTGATAAAATTCTACACTGAACCCATCTAGTCAAGGGCTTTTTTTGGTTGGGAGGCTTTAGATGACTGCTTCTATTTCTTTAGGTGTTATGGGATTATTTAGATGGTTTACCTGGTCCTGGTTTTACTTTAGTATCTGGTATCTGTCTAGGAATTTACCCATTTCCTCCAGATTATCCAGCTTTGTTGAGTATAGGCTTTTGTAGTAGGATCTGATGATTTTTCATATTTCCTCAGTTTCAGTTATTATGTCTCCACTCATAGTTCTGATTTTGTTAATTTGGATACTCTCTCTTTGCCCTCTAGTTAGTCTGGCTAAGGGTTTATCAATGTTGTTAATTTTCTTAAAGACCCAGTTCTTGGTTTTGTTGATTATTTGGATGGTTCTTTTTGTTTCTATTTAGTCTTTTTCTGCTCTAAGTTTGATTATTTCTTGTCTTCTACTCCTCTTTGGTTTATTTGCTTCTTTTTGCTTTAGGGTTTTCAACTGTGATGTCAAGTTGCTAGGGTATGCTCTTTCCAGTTTATTTTTGCAAGCACTCAGAGCTGAGTTTTCCTCTCAGTACTGTTTTCCTTGCATCCCATAGGTTATGTTGTGTTGTCATTTTCATTAAATTCTAGAAAATCCTTCTTTTCTTTCTGTATTTCTTTTTTGACACCGCTATCATTTCATAATGCTTTGTTTAGTTTCCATGTGTATATGGGCTTTTTGTTGTCTTTATTGTTTTAAAGACCAGCCTACAACCAGGGTGATCTGTTAGGATGCATGGGAATATTTTAATCTTCTTATATCTATTGAGGGTTTTGTGACTGATTATATGGTCAGTTTTGGAGAAGGTGCTGAGAGGTGCTGAGAAGAAAGTGTATTCTTTTGTGTTAGGATCATGTGTTCTGTATATATCTATTAATTCCAGTTGGTTAATAACCTCTGTTAGTTTTACTGTGTCTTTGTTCAGTTTCTGTTTCCGTGTTGTCTCCATTGGTGACAGTAGAGTGTTGAGGTCTCCCACTATTATTGTGTGGTATGTAATGTATTTTTTGAGCTTAAGTAGTGTTTCTTTTAAGAATATGGGTGCTCTTGTAATTGGAGCATATATGTTAAGGATTGAGAGTTCTATCTGACAAATTTTGCCTGTAATGAGTAAAAAGTTTCTTTCCTTATCTTTTTTGATTTCTTTTGTTTGAAAATCTACTTTATTCGAAATTAGAATGGCCACTTCATCTTGCTTCTTGAGGCCGTTTGCTTGGAAGGTTTTTGCCCTACATTTTACTCTGTGATAGTGTCTGTCTTTTTCTATGAGATGAGTTTCCTGTATGCAGCAAAATTCTGGGTTTTGTTTATGTATCCAGTCTGATATCCTATATCTTTTTATTGGGGAACTGAATCCATTTATGTTAACAGATATTAAGGAATAGTGGTTGCTGTTTCCTGCTATTTTTGTTTTAGAGGTAAAATTGTTCCTGAGTGTCTTTATTCTTTTGGGTTTCTTGCTTAGAGGTTTTCTTATTTTTACTAGGATGTAGTTTTCCTCCTTGTCTTGGCTTCTCCACCTTTAATTTGTTGTAGTGCTGTGTTTGTGGTCAGATATTGCGTAAATTTAGTTTTGCCTTGGAATATCTTGGTCTCTCCATCTATGGTGATTGAGAGTTTTACTGGGTATAACAGATTGGATTGACACTTACATTCTCTTAGGTTCTGCATGATGTCTGTCCAGGATCTTCTAGCTTTCTTAGTCTCTGTTAAGAAGTCGGGTGTGATTCGGTTTGGTCTGCCTTTAGATGTTACATGACCTTTCTCCCTTACTGCTTTTAGTATTCTTTCTTTGTTTTGGGCACTTGGTGTTTTGACTATTATTTTGGGGAGGAATTTCTCTTCTGGTCCACTCTATTTGGAGTTCTGTAGGCTTCTTTTATTCTCATGGTCATCTCATTCTTAAGGGTAGGGAAGTTGTCTTCTTCAGTTTTGTTGATGATATATACTGTACCTCTTAATTGAGATTTTTTGCCATCTTCTATTCCTATTATCCTTAGGTTTGTTCTTTTCATTGGGTCCTGTATCTCCTGGACATTCAGGGTTAGGAGCTTTTTGGATTTTGCCTCTTTTTTGACTGTTTTGTCTATGTTTTCAATGTTGTCCTCAGCCCCTGAGATTCTATCTTCTATCTCTTGTAGTCTGTTTGAGATGTTTTCATCTGTGACTCCTGGTTTCTTTTTTAGGTTTTCTACCTCCAGAGTTGTCTCTTAGTGTTTTCTTTATTGTTTCCATTTCCGTTTTAAATTCCTACTTCCTTTCCTTCATCTCTTTGGTTTTGTTTTCCTCTAGTTCTTTGAGTTCTTTGTGTGTTTTTCTTGTTTCCTCTTTGAAAGACTTTATTTCTTTAGGCTTTTCCTTCCATTCTTGTTTAAGGATCTCTATCATCATCTTGAGGTATGATATTGGGTCTGAGTCTTCTTTTTATGCAGTGTTTAGCATTCTGCTGTTTGCTGTGATGGGAGAGCTGGGTTATGGTGTTACCAGGTTGTCTTGGTTTCCCTGGGTTACATTCTTTTGCTTTTCTCTTCCCAACTTTTTGTTTGTGAATACAGGTGGTCTTGTTTTCAGTGATTTGTTCTTGTCTCTCCTTTGTACCTTGCCTGTGTCCCTGTATCTCTGCTGTTCCTGGTGGCAGATGGCCTAAGCACCAGTTCTGCATGCCCAGTCTGCTTTCTAGAAACAGATACCCTGAAGCAGGGTACCTGCTTACCTCAACCAATCAGGCTGGGGGTGCACTTTCTGTGGGCTCGCACCAACCTCTCTGCTCCCCGGCTACTCAGAATGCTGTCTCACCAGGCCTTTGTCCCTGGATCTCTGATGTACCTGGTGGCCGATGGCCTGAACACCTGTTCTGCATGCATGGGTCGCAGGCTGGAAACAGTCACCCTAAGGCAGGGTTCCTGCTTTTCTGAACCAGAGTGTTGGGGTTCACTTTCCATGCTCTCTGCTCAGACCTCTCTCTTCCCTGGCTACTCGGTGCACCATCTCACCAGGCTTGTGTCCCTGGATCTCTTCTTTTCCTTGTGGGAGATTCATTTTACTGATATTTGATACCATTGATCAACAAATATTTTATACCTATACTGTGTGGTTTTCTATTACTACAGCTCTGCACTACTACTCAAAATCAGAACTGATGCTTCCTGGGAAGCAAAACATTGTCCAGGTCTATCTGGTAGCAGATGGGAATTTGTGCAAAGATCCACAGACCGACATTAGGCAGAAAGGGTCTAAACTCGATGTTTCCATGGGGTCAATTTCCTTGAGATCAAGAAAGCCAATAGAAGAGAGAGAAAGAAATATTGTAAGAGTGAGAGGGAATGGAGAATGAAAGCAAGAAAACATGGTTCACCGAAGCAACTAAGCAGGGCTCATATGGGTTCACAGAGACTGAAACAGAAAGTTTGGGGTCTGCATAGGTTTGCACCATGTCCTTTATTTATATACTATGGCTGTTAGCTCTCTGTCTCTCTCTTTATCTGTCTCTCTGTCTCTCTGTCTCTCTGTTTCTCTGTCTCTCTCTCTCTGTCTCTCTGTCTCTCTGTTTCTCTCTCTCTCTCTCTCTCTCTCTCTCTCTCTCTCTCTGTGTGTGTGTGTGTGTGTGTGTGTGTGTGTGTGTGTGTGCCTTAACAGTGGAAAAAAGTGTATCTCTGACTCTTGTTGCTCTTGACACACTTTTCCTTCCGTTGGTTTGCCTCGGCCAGCCTTGTTATGAGGGCTTTTTCTTGTCTACTTTATGTGGTTTTGTCCTGTTTTCCTGTAATTTATCGGAGGCTTGCTCTTTCCTACCTTTTGGTACAACTTACTTCTTTACACTAATAGGAGTAGATGAAGAAGAAACTGTAATAGGCATGTACTATATGAAAGAAGAATCTATTTCAATTAAAATGAATGAAAATATTTATCAACCAAATGTAACAAATTGAATAGCTATGAAGATAAGGTACATATATGTTATTGCACTAGCTTCAACCTAACTGAGGCTTACATTCTTCAGATATATGCCTCTCATTTCAGTACAACTTACTTCTTTACACTAAACAGTAACTTCTGAAAAATTTACTAAGAGAAAATTTTACTTAACTTGTCATTTCAGAGTCATGGGAGGGTTTAATCATAAAGAACATGATTACAATCCTTTCCAGACATAGAAACTTAAACTTATGGGACAAATCATGGAGCTTTGTTACAAAAAAAAGACAAAACAAAACAAAACAAAACAAAAAAAACCCCTCAAATACACTTAAATCTGCAACTCTGAGACCTCACATGAAGGTCACATCTCAATGCTACAGATACTATTTGAATTAGAAAACATATCTCTTGATTGTTTACTTTAGTTATGTTTCTTCACAAAAAAAAGAAAAAAATGTGATCACTGCTTTATCAGAAGGTGTTATTTAACACTCTAATGTCCACAAATTAAAATTGATTTTCTATTTATCTTGATTGAGAAGACATATTTTAAAATTCATATATGGACTACAATGCTGTGGAAATTGCTTATAACTTTTCTATTTCACTTTAAAATTTCTAGCCATTATGAAGTTCTTTATAATATTGGCTCTAAAATAGAATGAACAATGTTCGTTTAAAAAGACTGTTTTTGTTTTAAGTACTTAGAATGAATAAGTTTTAAATTTTAAGAAATGCTCATATTACCATAAAGGTTTAGAAGAAGCTGGGATTAAGAATTATGCTAGACATGTGTTATCAGATTAAGATGTGAGCTCATTCTTCTGCAACCAGATTTTATTGAGTCCTGTTCCTCAAGTGGAGACCTTCCTTAGACAACCACTCACTGACCTGGGCTCTTTCCTACTTTTATGTTATGTATTTTTATATATATATGTATCTCTATCTATCTATCTATCTATCTATCTATCTATGTATCATCTATCTATCTATCTTCTATATATATATAGAAAATTTATATATATATATATTCTCCTTACCATACTCTAATTCCCTCCCATTCCCCCACTTTCTCTACAATGTCTAGACTAATTTAGAATTAATTGATAGCTTCCTTATAATGTTCTATTTAGACTACATTACCACAATAATAAATAATGTACTACCATATTTTAATATCAAATCCCAGCTAAGAAAAACTTAGACTTTTGTGTGCTTAGTTTCCAAATACAGGTTATATTAAGAATGATAATGACGAATTATTTGATACAAACATTGAGAAATTTTAGGAAGATTGTCTAAAAGGTTCGAATCTGTGGGCACAATGAATTATTCACTCCTTACATATATTCTACATTTCCTTCCCGAAGCCAGAGACAGCAATAATGGCTAGCAACAACTCAGATCATTTCTTGGGCTTCTTCTATTTTTTTGAAACATAAATTAATAATACCTAATACTTACTAAATCTTCTAATTGTATCACAATATTATGAATATTGATCTCAGTGTAAATATTGGGAAAGTTAATAAACACAAGGTAAATAAAAAGAAAAAGTACCTGATTTTTCTTCTCACAAGCTAGTTTACAGTATTGTAATATTTATTGGCACCTGTACCAATACCTGTAGTAACAAGACTATACATGCATTTATAGGTACTGAGGCATTTCATCACGTATCTTAGAAACAAACTTTGTTTAAAAATATTCATTTATTTCATTTGATTTATGTGTCTCTGGGCATATGTATATGCACTGTATGCTTGCATAAAACTATGAAGTTCAGACAATGCATCACATTCTATGGAACTTAAGTTATAGATAATCATGAGCTGCAAAGTGGGTGCGAGAACTCAAACTTGAATCCTCTGCAGAAGGAGTAATCATTCTTAAGCAATGGGACATCTTTCCATCTTTTTTGAACCAAGTTTGACTTAGTAGACTAGAAAATCTTACTTGCTAATTAGTAATATTTTCTGATGTTTCCCAGTATTGGAGACACAATGTAGAACCCATTTACCTTGAAAACACTTGTTTTTTCTTGTCACGGAAGAGGTGAAAATGGCTCTATGAAAGACAAAATGTACCAAGCACCCAAATCAACTTTGTTAATTATCCTTCCTATGAGTTCATATAATTTGATAATTCAGGAGTTCTTAATTTTCAAATTTTCAAATATTTGCAATGAAGAAGAACATCAGAGAGATTCAATAATGTAGAGCAAGGGTCTCTAGAAAATTTCATGTTGATGTGTTTGTATCCACTAAATAGCTCTAGTAGGCAGATAACACTTCTGTTACTGATGACACCCATGATAGGGATTCAGCTCTCCCAGTGGCCAACCTTTGGTCTGCACACAAGTGCTTCCAAACCTCAGCCCCGTGGTTTCTAATGTACCAGCAGCCTCTGAAATGTACCATATGCAAAGAACATAGGTGGTATGATCAATCCTTCTTGTATGTAAATGTGGCTAACAAGAGCACCTTGTTAGTTATCAGCTACTATTGAAATTGTATGATGTTTAGTCTTTTCATGGACTAGAGTAAAATTTTGGCTGTGAATGCAGAATTCCTGTTTTCTTCAATATTAACTTTTTTATCAGTTTATTCTTGAATTTGAGGCATTACCTTTGCATATTTTAAGTATTTTATAGAAAATAAATCTTGGATTTAAATATTTCTGAATTAGAAACAAGTGATAAGTGACAGTCATTCTTCTATTTAATTGTGCCTCACAAATCTTCTCTCAGAACTCGTTGGAATGTATGAACTACCTACCACCACACTTTGTTAGCTATTAGACATATTTCCCTGTATGATGTTTAATCGTTTTCTGGTATAAATTACAGTGTTGACTGGACATGCTCAACTCTAACATTATTTGTCCTTGAAGTGACCAAACATTTACATAGCAGATGATGCCAAAACCTCAGATATTTAAACATATACTTGAATAATAAAGCTATCAAAAATAAATAGTTTGACATTATCAATAATTTCTGTTTAAATATTTGCTGCATGCTGATGATGTAGTATTTAGTGAAGTCTCATCAGCCTAAATGACTCACTGAAGACCATAAACATGATGAGTGTGACTTTTATCAAATGTGAACATGTACAGGACTAGGCAGTTTTTACCCTCATTTTTTTGTTAGAAATGGGTCCTTAGTCATATAAAGGTATTTATATTGATTTAAAATTATTCAGAGAATAATTCATTTGTGTTCCTAACATTCAGTTTCCACTGTAAAACTCAATAGTTTGCATGTGATTAAGCAGGGTGAGTAAAGCAAGTGACAAATTGAATAGTGATCAGCACTGAGAGGGACATGACCGCAAATAGGGCCACGCCTTACAGTGACAACTTTAGGAACAAGGGAGTGACTGCTGACAATAAAAACCTGATAAGTGTATTTCTGCACTTCAGAGACAACTGATTGGGCATACAGTGCATCTTATAATCTTGGTAAAAATAACTTCTGCATATAGACACTTTTCCTGAGAATATAGAAGACCTGAGGCATAATGGTTGTATGCTGCTCTGAACATTTTGAAAAAGTCCATTGGAACATCTGCACACTTGAAAACACAGTCTATAAACCTCATTCCATTTTCAATATTTGTGACATTAAATTTTAACAATAAAAGCATAAAGACAAGGGGTTAGTTTCTACCCATACTAGCTCACTTCAATTTTAGCAATATATACAAAATAATAGACAGATTTTCTACTGATTCTTCTTGTCATGTACCCTGGTTTTTAATCCATAACCTTGTCTAACTCAGTTTACTTTCCTTTTCCTAGGACAAAGTGTCACCAAAACCAATTAATTCATGGAAGGAAAATGTTTTTTTGCTTTATGAATTGCAGTCTATCCTCAAGAAAAAATAGGGCAGTTATTAAGAAACAACTTGGATGAAAAGTACGAAGCAGAAAATATGGGAGATTGCTGCTTACTAGGTGGTTCATTGGGCCTCCTCTCCACCTCTTCTTTTGCATTTTAAGGATAGCATCACATCAACCAGTGACTTTTAAATTGTGCCACAAATATGGCTACTGGTCAATGTATTGAAGGCAACTCTTCAGCTGAGGGCCTCTTTCTTTAAGTGTCAAGTTGACCATCAAAGTTAACTATCACAAAACAACCTCTTGTCAACTCAACACACAAACTCTTATCTGTTAAATCACAACCCTTTCTTATCTTCAAGATCTCTTGTTAATGTCATATACACAACAGTTCAACTATAAGAGTTTCATAATCTTTAAAAATTTAATACATAAAAATACAAGGTTCTTTTAAAAATCAAATCTGTAAGCTGAGTTACTACAAAATCTAAAATAAATCCCATTTTCTGCCAGTTAGCATTTTGTAAACTTGACACAAACTAGAAACTTCTGCAAAGGTATTGCGTCAGAGTAAATGTCTTCTTCAGATTGACCTCTAGGCCTTTTTTTATGATTAATGAGTGACATGGCTCAGGCTACTGTGGACATTGCCAGCCTTGGATAAGTGGTTCAGGGAGGTATAAGAAAGCTAGCTGAACCAAAGCAAAGAAAGCAATCTAATGAAAAACTTTTGCAATGGTTTTTACCATTTATCCTGCTTGAGTTTTTGTCCTGCCTTCTCTACATGATTGCAACATGTAAGAACAATAAACTTTCTACTTCTCAATTTGGTTTTGGTTGATGTTTTTATATAGCAATAGAAACCAAACTAGCACAATACTCCTGATTCCAAGATGAAATAAAGGTTCATTTAAAATCACACAAAAACATATCTAAACATAACAGTGTAAATAGCTCAATATTCAATATCTGGTACTCACTAATTTTCTGCCCTCAAAGGATTCCATTATTTCCAGCTCTGCCATCCACAGCACACTCAGCTTGTCTGCTAGATTAGTGTCAACTCCAAGCCAAAGCTGCTGCTATTCTCAGCACATGCAAGAGGTATAGAAAAGTTTTCAAAACCTACTTTAATAGTACTTCTCAAATGTTTTAACTCAACTTCTAGCCCCCTCCAAATATAGGGGAGAAAAGATGGTAAGTAGGACAAGGGGATATGGACCTGTCCAGAAGGACTTCTACCATCTGTCAGGATACCAGAAGTCTAATTCAAAGGTGTCATCAAACAGGAATTGGTAATGGGAGCATTACTGCGCTAACACAAGCTGTCAGGCCTCTGCTGAATTGGCACATGTCAGCAGAAGTGACCAGGACTCCTTCTTCAGTGCCATTCTCCAAAAAGGGAATACCAAGTAGATAAGTAAGTACCTAGTCACTGTCCATTGACTCCCATTTATAATCTCTCTAAACATCACCTGTCCTACGTCTGTGTTGTTTCTCAGTAAAACAATAAGTGACTCTGCATCATGTGACACAAATAGAAACATCATCTTCACTGAGATTTTCATTTAAGCTCAGCATGTACTACCTGAACCCTTTGCCATGTTCTCTAATGTTGTCTGTCCAGATGGATTTGGAGATAACTAAACATGGAAACTGGAGGTTACATTAGGGTACAATAAAAACACGAGGATATTTAAATCATAAAGTGGTATAAGAGTTACAAATTCAGAGCCAAGATAGTTTTGAGATCTCCAAACACTCAATTGCTTTTGAGGTTCCGAGTTTCAAAAACTTCCATAGCTGTCCCATGAAGCAAGTCTTCAAGTCCTTCCCAGTAATACTCCACATCCAGTACCAATATCTGCTTTGGTTTGCTTTGGTGTTACTGTGATACACATATGAATGTGGGTCCAGTTTTATTGTCTTCTCCACTTCATGTCAGTGAATTCTAACACCCAATAATGCATATAACAATTCTGTCAACATTCTTAGCAGATACATGGTAGAAAACTCTGTATACAATTTTTTAAACTTGAAAAGCATGGCATAATATTTTGAAAAAGGGATGGAGAGATGGATTAGAGCTTAAGACATGTCCTACTTTTTCAAAAGTCATAGGTGGCATTACCAGCATGCATAACAGACAGTGAACAAAGACTTTTAACACCAGTTTTAGGGTATTTGACACATTGTCCTGACTTTTTTCCTTGATCACCTGCAAACATCATACACATAAAGAGAAACACAGGCAAATACATAAAAAACTCATAAACAAAAAGTAGACATCTTTCAAATGCATAAATGGGAAAAAGTCAAGATTAAGTTTTATCAAGTCTTTTGAAATGACACACATAGTTATGTGTCACCAACTGGAAATAATAATTTTATATGATATTATTTGTCAAAATGCAGATAAGCTGATAGTACCAAATAAATAATGTGTTCAGTGTTGATTACAATATCATGATAAAAAATGAATAAGGTAGAAAAATCATATTTATATATAAAGTAAAAAAAAGTGTTGAATTTTTAAAGTTATTTGAAAGACCATTGTCACATTTAACTGGCTTTATCTACTCTCTAGTTGCTTTCCTAAGTGTTTTTTTTTTCACATGACACTAACCAAATTGAAATACAATGTGGAGAATACAGCTAATGTAGCATTGATGAAAAAGGGAAAGCAATTTGAAAGTAGTCTGGACTGGTGCACAAAAAAATTTATGTTAGACCTTTAGATAATAATAAAAAACATTTTCTTTTGTACTTTCTGTAGTTTCTAATTTTCTACATGTATGCATTATTTATTTAATAATAAAGATTTGAAATATTTTAAATCAGAACAACAGTTTTTCCTGAAATTACACTCTAGATTTTATTCACTCCTGGTCTACCCTCTAACTGCTTCACATCCCATACCTTCTCCCTGTTCTCCTTGAGCGTGTTTCTACCTCACATACCCTGCAAGATCTGTAAACTCCCTGGGCCCCCACTCTCTTGAGGATTATGTGCGTCTTTTCAGAATGAACCCCAATCTGGTAGTCCTCTGCTATATATGTGTTGGGGGCCTCACAGATGGTATGTGATCCCTGGTTGGTGATCCAGTATATAAGAGATCCTGAGGTCCAGGTTATTTGAGACTGCTGGTCCTATTACACCATTACCCTCCTCCTCAGCTTCCTTCAGCATTTTCCTATTTCAACCACAGGAGTTAACAGCATCTGTTGATTGACTTGGTGCAAATATTTGCATCTTATTTTTTTTTTTAGCTGTTTGTTGGATCTTTCAGAGGGCAGCCATGATAGGCCCCCTTTTGTAATGAGCACTCTATAGCCTCAGTAATAGTCTGAGGCCTTGGGGCCTCCTCTTTAGCTAGATCCCCCTTTGGGCCTGCCAGACTGGACCATCTGTTGCTCAGATTCTTCTCCATTTCCATCTCTATTGTTCTTTCAGACAGAAACAATTATGGTTCAGACATTTGACTGTGAATTTCTCTCTTTCCACTGTAGGGTATTTTATCTTAAGTTCCCCCCTTTGGGTCCTCAGGGACTCTCAACTCCCCTGTCTCTGATTCATTCTGCAGTGTCCTCCCAATCTACTTTCCAAGGTTGCCAGCTTCCTTTCTTTCTGCTGGCCCTCAGGGCTTCAATCCTTGTTCTCCTCATAATACCAGATCCTGTTTTCCTCTCCTATCCATCCCTTTACCTCCCAGATTACTGCCTACTTCACATTTCTGGTTGTTTTCTTCTACCTCTCAAGAGGGACCGAGACAACCGTACTTGTCCCCTTTACTTTGTTGACTTTTTTGAGCTTGGTGAATTATATCTTGTGTATTCTGTACTTTGATTTGGTCAATATCCACATATAAGTGAGTATATACTATGCATGCCCTTTTGGACTGAGTTACATTGCCCATGATGATATTTTCCAGTTCTATCCATTTGTCTGCACAGTTCAGGATGTTCTCAAAATTAATGGCTGAGTAATATTCCATGTGTAAATGAACCACATTTTCTGTATCTGTTCTTCTGTCATTGAGTATCTGGGTTGCTTCTGTCTTCTAGCTATTACAAATACAGCTGCTATGAACATAAAGGAACACATGTCCTCTTGGCATGGTGAGGAATGTTTTGGGTATATTCCCAAGAATGGTATTGCCTGGTCTTTAGGTAGATATATTTCCAATTTTCTGGGAAACTTCCAACTTGATTTCCAGAGTGTTTGTACCATTTGTAATCCCACCAACAATAGAGGAGTGTTCCTTTCTCCACATACTTGCCAACGTGTGTTGTCACTAAGGATTTGAACTCAGGATTCTGGTAGGCATAAGATGGAATTCCAGGCTCCTTTTGATTTGTCTTTCTCTGATCATTAGGGACTCTGAACATTTCTTTAAGTGCTTCTTAGCCATTCGAGGTTCCTTGTTGTGAGTTTTTAGATTAGTTCTATACCTCATTTTTTATTGGGTTGTTTGGTATTTGGGGGATTAGCTTCTTGAATTCTTTATATAATTTGGTTATTAGCCATCTATTATATGTGGGGGTTAGTGAAATTTTTGTCACTGTCAGTGGGTTGCCGATTTGTCTTATTGACTATGTCTGTTGCCTTACAAAAGTGTCCAATTTCACATGTCCCACTTATCAATTGATAAACTTACAGTTTGAGCCATAAGGGTAGAATTTAAGTAATTTTCCCCTGTGCCAATGAGTTCAAGGCTCTTTCACACTTTTTCTTCTATTAGATTCAGTGTGTCTGTTTTGATGTTGAATTCCTTGATTCACTTAGACATGAGCTTTATGCAAGGTGACACATATGAGTCTATTTTCATTTTTCTATACATGGACAGCCAGTTAGACCAGAACCATTTATTAAAGATGATTTCTTTTTTCAATTATATATTTTTGTCTTCTTTGCCAGAGATCAAGTGTGCATGAGTATGTGGTTTTATTTCTGGGTCTTCAATTCTATTCCATTGATCAATTTGTCTGTCTCTGTACCAATACCATGCAGTTTTTATCACTATTGCTCTGTAGTAGAGCTTGATGTCAGGGATGGCGATTGCTACAGCCATTCTTTTATTGATAAAAATTGTTTTCATTATTCTGGTTTTTTTTTGCCTTTCTAGATAAATTTGAGAATTGCTTTTTCCATGTCTTTGAATAATTCTGTTGTAATCCTGATAGGCATTGCATTGACTCTGTAGATCACCTTTGGTATTGTGGCCATTTTACTATGTTAATTCTGCCAATACATGAGCATAGGAGAACTCTCCATTTTCTGAAACCTTCTTCAATTTCTTTTTTAAAGACTTAAAGTTATTGTCCTACAGATCTTTTACTTGTTCGATTAGTGTTATCTCAAGATATATTATTTGTGGTTATTTCCCTTAATTTCTTTCTCAACCTGTTTATCATGTGTATAAAAGGAAGCTACTGACTTATTTGAATTAATGTTACATCTGGCCAATTTGCTGAAGTTATTTATCAGCTGGAGTTATGTGGCAGCATTTATGTGGTTCTCATGTATACTATCATAACATCTACAAATAGATACCTTTATTTCTTTGCCAGTTTGTTTCCTCTTGACTTCTTTTTGTTGTATTATTGTTCTAACTAGTGCAAGATTGAATAGATAGGGAGAGAATGGCCATACTTTTCTTGTCGCTGATTTAATGGATTCAACTATCTTTTCATTTCAGTTGATATTGGCTTTAAGTAAATTGCTTTTATTTTGTTTAGCCATGTGCCTTGAATACCTGATCTCTCTAATACTTTTAACATGAAGGGGTATTGCATTTTGTCAAATGCTTTTCTGCATCTAAGGATATGATCAAGTGACTCTTTGATTTGTTTTCACAGTGGCTTACATTAATGAATTTTCATATATTAATTCAACCTTGCATCTTTAGAATGAAGCCTACTTGATCTTGTTAAATGATAGTAATGATGTGTTCTTAGGTTCATTTGCAAGAATTTTATTGAGAATTTTTCCATATATATTCATAAGCAAGACTGGTCTGAGGTTCTCTTTTATGGTTGGGTTCTTGTTTGATTTAAGTATCAGAGTAATTGTGGCTTTGTAGGATGAATCAGGTAATGTTCCTTCTGTTTCTATTTTATGGAATAGTTTGAAAAATATTGAAATCAGATCTTTTTTGCAGGTCTTGCAAAATTCTGAAAGAATTCCATCTGGCCATGCCCTTTTTTTGGTGGGATATGACTATATTTAGATAGTTTACCTTATTTTTTATTTAACTTTGATATGTGGTATCAGTGTAGAAAACCATCAATTTCATCTAGATTTAAAGTTTTGTTGAGTATAAGCTTTTGTAGTAAGATCTGATGGTTTTTTGAATTGCCTCACTTTCTGTTGTTGTGTCTCCCTTTTCTTCTCTGATTTTGTGAATTTGGAATCTGGGTCCTTTAATTAGGTTGACCAGGGGTTTATCTATCTTGTTGATTCTCTCAGAATTAACATTTGGTTTTGTAGACTCTTTGTATTGTTCTTTTTCATTGATTTCAGCCCTGAGTTTGACTATTTCCTGCCTTCTACTTGTTGTGAGTGAATTTGCTTCCTATCAATCTAGAGCTCTCAGATGTTCTGTTAAATTGCTAGTGGATGATCTGTTCAGTTTTTCTGATTGTTGTTTAAAGCCAGGACACTTAGTGCTATGAATTTTCCTCATAGCACTACTTTCATTGTGCCCCATAAATTTGGGTATGATGTGTCAACATTTTCATTACATTCCAGAAAGTATTTAATTTATTTCCTTATTTTTTGAACAAATTATCATTGAATAGAGCATTGTTCAGTTGTCTCACGTATGTGAGCTTTCTCTTGTTCTTGCTGTTATTGAAGAATAGCCTTTGGCCATTGTGGTCTGATAGGGTGCATGGGATTATTTCAATATCCTTATATGGGTTGAGGGTTGTTTTGTGACCAATTATATGGTCGATTTTGATAAAGGTAATATGAGTTGCTGAGAAGAAGCTATATTCTTGTGTTTTAGGATGAAATGTTCTGTAGATAAGTGTTAAATTCATGTGGTTTATAACTTCTATTACTTTCACTGTGTCTCTGTTTAGTTTCTGATCCAATGACCTGTCCATTGTTAAAAGTGGAATGTTAAAGACTTCCACTATTATTGTGTGGGATACAATGTGTGTTTTGAGATTTAGTAAGGTTTCTTTTATGAATGTGGTTATACTTGCATTTGAGGCATAAATGTTCAGAATTGAGACTTTCTTTTGGCCGATTTTCCATTTGATGAATGTGAAGTATCTTTCTTTATCACGCTTGGTAACTTTTGATTTAAAGTCTATTATATTGGATATTAGGATGGCAACTCCAGCTTATTTCTTGGGACCATTTGCTTCGAAGACCTTTTTCCAACCTTTTACTCTGAGATAGTTTTTGACTTTGTTATTGAAATGCATTTCTTACATGCTGCAAACTGTTGGATCTTGTTTGTATATCTAGTCTGTTAGCTTATGTCTTTTTATAGGTGAGTTAAGTCCATGAATATTGAGAGATATTAAAGACAGCTGACTGTTGGTTCCTGTTATATTTGATTTTGTAGGTGACTTTATGTGCTTTTGGTTCTCTTTCTTTGACTTTGTTGTGGGATGCTTAATATCTTATCTTTTCTTTGGTGTAGATATCTTCCTTGTGTTGAAGTTTTCCTCTTAAGATTCCTTGTAGGGCTAGATTGGTAGATAAAAAAATGTTTGAATTTGGTTTTCTCTTAGACTATTTTGGTTTCTACATCTATGTTCATTGAGAGAGTTTTGCTGGGTATAGTTGTCTGGGCTGGCATTTGTGTTCTCTTAGAGTCATCATGACTTTTGACCAGTCTTCTGTAGCTTTCATAGTCTCTGTTGAAAAGTCCGGTATAATACTGATAAGTCTACCTTTGTATGTTACTTATCCTTTTTCTTTTGAAGCTTTTAATATTCTTTCTTTGTTTTATGGGTTTTTGTTGTGATAATTATGTGACTAGAGGATTTTCTTTTCTGATTACACATGTTTTTCCTTGGTGTTCTACAGGCTTCATGTACCTTTATGGCCATCTCTTTCTTTAGGTTGTAGAAGTTTTCTTCTATGATTTTGTTGAAGATGTTCTCAGGTCCTTTGAACTGGGAAGCTTTGTTCACCTCTACTCCAATTATTCTTAGATTTTTGTCATTTCATTGTGTCCTCCATTTCCTGAATGTTTGGGTTAG
Organism: Micromys minutus; assembly: GCF_963924665.1. Lineage (NCBI taxonomy): Eukaryota > Metazoa > Chordata > Mammalia > Rodentia > Muridae > Micromys > Micromys minutus. The sequence goes on along the minus strand of NC_137960.1, from coordinate 44,883,133 downwards.
GAGATCTCTTCTAAGGTATCTTATACACTTGAGATTCTTTCTCTTATCTCTTGTATTATCTTGGTGATACTTGCATCTGTGATGCAATACTCCTGATCTCTTTCCTGGGTTTTCTATCTATTGTTGTCACCCATTGTGCTTTCATTATTGTTTCAGTTTCTATTTTTAGATCCTTAATACCTTTGTTCAATTCCTCCACCTGTTCATTTGTGTTTTCTTCTAATTCTTTAAGGGATTATTGTATTTCCTCTTTAAGGGCTTCTACCTGTTTACCTGTGTTTTTCTGATTTCATTCAGTGAGTTATTTATTTATTTCTTTTTAGTAAAAAAAAAAAAAAAACATTGCATTTACTTATGCATTCAGAATGTCAACAAAATATCCACAATTCTTTTTTCAATTACAGAGTGGTATTCACTTAACAGAACAACAGTTATCTTAGGGTAAGCTGCATCAGAGACAAACTGAATGTGGAAAAAAAATAACAAAACCAAAAGGGGGGGGACACAGAAATTACAAAAACAAAAAACCCAACCAAACTACTGTTCCCATATATAACTAATTTTTGCTGTGCACCAAGAACCTGCTTTAAATTTCCATGCTAATTTACAACACCAGACTGTATCAGACAAGGTTAGTGGTTATTGAAAATTACCACCAAGACAGGGCTATCTAAACACACATTTGGTAGTGTGTTAACTATACAAAAAGACCCTACAGTTTAAAAACAAAAAGACAGCCTTACATTTCATTTTTTTTTAAGGAGTGAATTGTGTACAGGGGGGTTAAATGCTTTATAGAATAGAAAAAAAACAACTGTGCTAGAACCAACTTATTTATCATCATCTTCACTTCCTCCTCTTCCTCTTCCTCCTCCTCATCTTCCTCTTCTTTTTTTTTCTTGCTCTTTTCACCCTTGACCACCCTCTTTTTTGCTGAATCAGGTTTTCCTTTAGCTCTGAAGGCAGCAATATCCTTCTCTACTTCTTCAGCTTGGTGGCCTTCTTCTCATAGGGCTGCTTGTCATTAGTGACAGTATTGTTCCACATCTCTCCTAGTTCCTTTGTGACATCACCAATGGATAAGCCCGGATGCTCTCCTTTCATTTTTAGGCGGTACTCAGAACAGAACAAGAAGTCCAAAGAAGGCCTCTTGAGTGCATTGAGGTCCTTGAACCTCTTTTTTGGTCTCCCCTTTTGGGGGACAGGGGGATGTAGGTTTTCATTTCTCTTTCATAACGAGCCTTGTCAGCTTTTACCATATCTTCAAATTCCCCTTTTCTTTAGCAGACAGGGTCTTCCACCTCTCTGAGCACTTCTTGGAGAACTCTGAGAAGTTGACAGAAGCATCCGGGTGCTTCTTCTTGTGCTCCTCCTGGCAGGTTTGCACAAAGAACGCAATGAGGACATTTTGCCTCACGGCTTCTTAGGGTCTCCTTTGCCCATGTTTAGTTGATTTTCCTCTGAGACGCACAGAGTCACCCATGCCCGTCCGGCTCTCGCTTGCCCCAGTGCTGTCTCTATGGGGCTCAATGTACTATAATGGCTGTGAGAGCCGTAGTCAGACATAGCCTCACGTAGCCTACTCACTGTCTCTGTTGTTCTGTGGGTTATTTACATCCTCCTTAAAGAAATCTGTTATCTTCATGAGATAAGATTTTAGGTCAGCTTCCTGATTTTCAGGTGTGTACTGTGGGTTCTGATGATGGCTTATAGTCTGCAGTTGCCTCTTGCCATCTGAAATATCCCTGCTGTTTACTAGTCTGGGTGGCTGTTTGGAGTCTCTTTTGTCCCTGGGGTGCCACAGGTCTCCTGGTATGCCTGAAGCACTGGCTATAGAAGACCTCCTGTGGGGTCTTCCAACTGGGGGGTCTTCAGAGGGGCAGAGAAGCTGCTGGTTTGTGGTCCTGGCTGTAGTAGATCTCCTAGAAGGGCTTCAGAGTGTTGGGTCTTCAGAGAAGCAGTCAAAATTGTCCTGTGTGAAGCTGTTCTTTAAGGGGGAGGGGTATAGGGGAGAGGGTATGGACTATGGTTTCTGTTTCCCTGTATGCAGCCAGGGAAACTCCAGCAAGAGTTTCAGTCTTTTGGGTCAGTTGCCCTAAATGCTACAGGGCCCCTGGGATGTCTTCAGACTGTGGTGTCAGGAGCCCTGTGTGCAGCAGAACTTCTGGGATGCCTCAGGATGTTGTATCAAGCACACTGAGTGGAGCCAGTTTTCTGATATGCCTCAGGATATGGTGTCTTCCAGGAAATAGACTAGCTAGCAGTGTGTCTCAGCAGAAAGGACAGGGGGAAAGGGGAAAGGTATTCGGTGGGTACGGGGGTTGGTGGGATGGCTGGTCCCTGATTTGACTGGGCTGCCAGTAGCAGCTATGGGAGTTCAGGAGGGTTCTTAACAAATGCTCAGAGTGCAGAGGATCCTCTAGCATGCCTCAGGATACAGCTTCTTCCAGGGAGCAGACTAGCTGCAGTCTGTCCCAGTCATATAGCTACATTTAATATATTGAAATCATAAACAGGTAGAAAGTGCAAGTAATAACTTCAGTGTGCCTTAAGAGCATTTTTGTTGCTATAAATTAAGAAAAGAGAAATGTATTTTTAAACGATTCTATTGAAAAAATAGAATATCTTATATTTTCTTTTATAAAAAGCCAGAAAATATTAACTCACTGACATCTCAACACTTTTTAATGTTATTTTAACTGTCCAGATATTATTGAAAAATGTGTGGATGATTACTGATACAAGAAAGAGATACTTTAGATTTCCTGGTCATTTAATTTTCTTTCTTCTTGATACATATAAACTGACTCCTTTGCTTCCTTCTTAGGAGTATATGAACAATGGGTGCGGGTTATTGTCTTCTTCAAGATGAACCATGCTTACCTATTCTTTTATTCTCCCTATTTCTATCCAACATTCCTTTGAAAATGATGGCTGAGTATTGTATGTATTGTTGTTTTTATCATGACTATTGATCACTAATTAAAGCCATATAATTTCCAAGCTTTTTTTGCTCTATCATTTATTTTCTGTGCAAATTATTTCAATGAAGCAATATTTTGTGTAGTTATAATGACATATAGGTTTTCCAGCCACTTTTATTTTATATTTATAGTTAGTATATACAAAATAGACACCAGTCTCTTTATTGAATTTATTTGTAGATAATTGCTAAATCTGTAATAACTTATAAAATCTGAAAAAAATTATAGCCTTGAAACTAAGTGCTTAGACTTGACAAGATGATCTAGTTTGCTAACAATAGTAAAATTTATATTGTATTGTACACTGATAAGTTACTAAAACCGAAGCTCAAGTTTATGGCAATAACTAATATTGCAAATACTATTCAAAAAAGAGGGAACTTGTGATTACTTTATAAGATATGAATATTTGTTGAACAATGATGCTAAATTATTCAGCACTAGAACCATCTTCTCATGAAATCACTTCATCATTAAAAAAGAAAAAATTACCTACCTCATAAAGTTCTTGAAAAAATTCAGTCATCATTTCCAAAAATATTTCTGAGAGTGGATCTGATTCTTAAACTCACTGCAGTGAAGAGTTTACGAGTAACATTAGAAGTAGAAGTAACATTAGCAGTTTTTATGGCTGCTATGAAGCAGAACTGGGACTAAGGAAAAGGACATGCAATGGGGAGATTCGGGACTGCGTAGGAACTCTGAAGCTGCTGATCCACACATAAAGCCTTCCTGCCTCTGGGACTGCTCACATGTTTAAAATGAGATTCATGCATTAAGCAGAAAATCTTTTGTTGCTTTCTTTGACTCGACATAATCCCACCCCTGTGATATGCAGACATGCAAACCACACAGGAGTCAAGCTTGCTGGGTCTCCTCTAATCTTATTTAAATTTCCTTGTATGAACTGAAAATAAAATTTCAGACAGCATTAAAAGTAAACTTGCAATGTCAAAGGGTTATGCTGGCAATTTAATAATTAAGGAGTAGATTTTAGTTGAATCTTCTCAGCTTCCCTGTTGTACAAATACACACTGTCAATCTTAGGGTATGCTCTTGATATTACCATAACACTGGACCCAAGCAGATGACTCCAATGGGATACTTGAAATGTGAATAAAACCCATCTATCAGCTAAAAGTGAGTAAGTGTGCAGAGGATCAGGAACAGCAATGGCCTTTCAGCCTGATGCGTATATTTCTTATCTTCTCTCAGAGACAAGCAACAAAGACGTCACATTCCCAGAAGCCTCTACAATGCTGCACAGAAGAATCATTTGTTGATATTCAGTTAGCACCAACACCTAAATTCTGATTGTTTATAGACAATTAATACAAATAAAATAGGGGGCTGGGGAGTTGTCTCTGCGGTTAAGAGCACTGACTGCTCTTCCAGAGGTCCTGAGTTTAAATCACAGCAACCACATGGTGGCTCACAACCCTCTGTAATGGGATGTGATGCCCTCTTCTGGTGTGTCTGAAGACAGCTACAATGCACTCATATATAATAAATAAATAAATAAATAAATAAATAAATAAATAAATAAATCTTATAAAAAAAATAATTGTCATCACACGATCCAGATAAAGGTAAATCTTTACTCCAAAATAGTATTCCTTTTGCTTTGAGAGATAAAGAAATAACTACTTTTTACTTTCACCTCATGTGTCAACCTTACTTTTTCACCATGGGACATTGGTGTCTTACATGCAAAATCAGGAAAGTGTAAAATTGATTTCACAGGCCTGGCCTATGTTCATTCCAGTGCACATCCAGGTCAAGGATTTCCTCAAAATTAAGATTTCAAGGTCACTGTGCATTTATGATTTCACTGGCTTCTCTTTACACGAACATATCAAAATCGTGGTTCTCTGTATTTGCTTTTCCCTGGCTATTTGCATTGGCTTGTACTATAATTTTCTTTGCTTTGTGAGCCCAAGTCTTTGATTGATCTGAGATGTTCAGCTATTGTCTTATCACTTGACAGTGGACTGGGTTTACAGTAAGTCAGAATCCTGGCCTAAGACTCTATCACTTTAGGCTCCATCAGTAGCACTGAAAAAAAAAATGGGGTGATAACATCCAATAAGTTTTCATGGAAGATTTGGCAGGGAGGTGACCCTGGGCTCTGTACTTTAGACTTTTTCATTAAACGGAAATTTAAGGTAACTTTGGATGGTTCTTACTAATGGGTTTTTCTTCTCTAGAGATAAATAATCACCGGGGCTTCTGTTAACTAGTAATGTTAGCTTGAGTATTGTATGTAGCTAATGCTAGGACAGAAGACTTAGAATGTGTCCTCTTAATAGTGTCACTTCCTGTTTAATGAGTAATTTAATATTAGGTCACCTCAACCTCTTGCAGATTTGAAAAGGTCCTAATGCCCATTGTTTTTGGTTTTTGATTTTTGTTTTTGGTTTTTGTTTTTATTCTCTACGTGTTTTTGAATCTTGCACGACCTTTGATAACTTTGTTCATAGGCAACTATGTTATACCTTATTCTAGTGCATTTCTTTGAAACTCTCAGCACTGTGCTGGTCCTTCAGATTCATACTGAGTGTTCAGGTGACTTGATCATGATCACTTTACTCTTGCTGAAGCAGACTCGGAAATTTTCCCAGCAGTGGTGGTCTGTGGGATCTCTATAAGTTTCTCTGTGCATAGAAAGCAGCCACTCCAGATGAAATTTGCAGATACACGCACTATTGCCAGCTAAAGATATATGAGAAAATTTGTCTCTAGTTTTCATCCTTTCTATGCTATATAGGGAGATGTTTTAACTAGACTGCACTTCGACATTGATCCCCAGAGAAAAATGTGTTACTTTGCTGTTCAACCAAGAATATTTATAACAAAATTGTTTATAGCTGAATATCACTATCAAATACAGATAATGTGAACATTAAATGAATATTGTTAAGTAAATTGTGGTACATATAAATTGTGGAAATTGGGATTATATTGTTTGTATATAAATACTAGTGATAAGAAATAGAAAATAAATGACATCTAATTGCATATAATTCTTATTCAAACAACATTCTATGAATGTGCATATACTCCTGATATGCACTAATGAATTAATGAAACAATCCAAATGAATAAAGGTGGCTGTTTTAATGGACCAGTTTTAAATGACCTTTAGGGCAAAGTGTTTATTAATTTCAAGAGCTCTTTGCTTTGCTAGAACAAATAAAGTATTTGCCTCAATTTGCACCAGTTTCAACAATGAAAGTAAAATGTATTTATTGTTGAGTTAAGAGAATAGATATGAACTAAAAATCTTCTCTAATGTAAGATCACTATATGTGGAGTTATGGAAATAAAATGTGCTCCAGGCATGTGTTTGCATTTAAATGTTTATATTACTGGTACACTTGAACAGATTTCATTTACATAAATGAAAATTATTTGGACAGTTTATATTTTTTACATTAGCATGGAATGTGAAATGAGTTTATTTTAGCCATCATATTATTGTGAAAAATGTACTTTAGTTTTAATATTGTAATATAGTTACATCAGTTTCCTCTTTCTTTTCCTCCCTCCAAACCCTATCATACACCTCCTAACTCTCTTCATATTCTTGCCTATATTGCCAACTCATTTTGTGTGACATTACTTGTATGAAATTTTCAGTGGTGACCATTTGTTATTGGATAACCAATTAGTGTGCTCTTCCCTGGGGAAGACAATTTATCCCACTCAGTATTCCTTACTTGTCTGTAGCTCTTTGCATACGGATAAGGCCTCAGGGTCTTTGGACACCTGCTTTTATATGTCTAGAATTTATTGTTTTTCAGCACATGTTTGGGTAGTCATATTGGTACAGATTTAATAAATGCATTTTTTACACTATTATGAGATCACTCAAAATATAACCCACTGAAAACATGAAGCTCAAGAAGTTAGAAGACCAAAGAGCAGATGCCTCAGTCCTTCTTAGAAGGGAGAACAAAATATTCACAGGAGGAAATACAGAGACAAAGTGTGAAGCAGAGACTGAAGAAAAGGTGATCTAACGATTGCCCCACCCAGGGATCCATCCCATATATAGTCACCAAAGCCAAGAAGTGTACACTGACAGCTTCCTGATATAGCTGTCTCATGAGAGGCTCTGCCAGAACCTGAGAAATACCCAGTTAGATGCTCTCAACCAACCATTGGAGTGAGAATGAGGTACCCAGTGGAGGAACTAGAGGAAGGGCTAAAGGAGCTAAAGGGATTTCCAACCCCACAGGAAGAAGAACAATATCAACCAACCATATCTTCCAGAGCTCTCAGAGACTAAACCACCTACCAAAGAGTACACATGGAGGAACCCATGGCTCCAGATGCATATGTAGCAGAGGATGGCCTATTCAGGCATCAAGGAGAGGAGAGGTTCTTAGCACTGTGAAGTCTCAATACCCCAGTGAAGGAGAATGCCAGGACAGGGAGATGGGAGGGAGTGGTTGGGTGGGGGAGCACTCTCATAGAGGCAAGGGAGGGGGATGGGAGAGGGAAATTCCAGAGGGGAAACTGGGCAAGGGGATAACATTTGACATATAAGTAAAGAAAATATCTAATTAATAAAACAATATAAAGAAATGTAAATAAACAGAATAACAAATAAAAATTAAAAAAGAAAAAAAAAAAGAGATTTAGCTTTCCATTATAAATGGAATGAAATTCATGTAATCTCAGATATAAGAAACCTAGGGTCTGTAGACTTGGTTTGTTTGTTTGTTTGTCTGTTTTTTTGTAAATTCTAAGGTATTTTAGTGACTTAACACAAAATACATACCTCATTATTGCTTGTATGTTTCTGCTTCTGTTTAATGATCTCTGTTATTTTTAATGATAACTGATTTGCTAAGGGAGTTGTTCCTTAAGAAGAAATTGGAATTTCTCTAGTTCTTTCCCTAAGAGGCCCAAGAGTTTCCTGCTTTCTGCAAGTGATTTTATCTTTTACTCACTTTCCACTCCTTTCTAGATTCTACAGACAAGCCTTCTGTTTACAAAGAAAGTGAGAGTTTCCAGAAATCAAATAGAAAATATCACAACTACTGAAATGGAGCTAAAACATTCATCTTTTTTCTGTTGTCCCGATAATAAAATTGTACATAGGTTCTACCTTTCTGCCTGCATTTTACAGCCCAGACTTCCAAGTGCCGCTTTACTAAACTGCTCACTGCTCTTCCTTTAATCTATTTTCTTGCTATGTAACCATAATAAATTTTTTCAAGCGTGCACTTAAAGGTACATCAAGCAGAACATTAGAAAAGACAATGAACACAGTGCCTACCAAACTGCTTCCTAGTCTCATTTTCCTTTCATAGGCAAATCTTTGCAAGTGAAATGTGTATTGTTTTTGACAGATATTTCTCTCAGTGACTTGGTCTATTTTAATTCATTCTAATCTGATCCTATATGACTGTATCTTTAGGTTTTCTTCACATTTATCATTATTGTGAATGAATCTGTTAAAATTTGATATTGTTAATGCAGATCTTCATCTCTAAATACTTCATATTATCCTTTAATTGGCATAACAGCGCCTTCAAAGTTCTGTTTCTTCCCAGACACAGATCTGTCTTCTCATGTGCTCCTGAAAACTTATGTTCCATTTTCAAGTTATTAAAAATAGAGGCTTTTAAAAAATAAAAGGAAGAGAAACAAAAATAAAGTAAAACAAAACAAAACAAAAAATCTTCCCTTTCATTACCACTGGTACCATTGGATAAATGAATCAATGCATGTAACTTAGAGTTCAGCTTTATGCAAGTTCACCCAGGACACATCTATCCTCCAGGCACCACACAAAAGCATTCAATGACATTTGTGCAAGTTCTAAGTGCTATCTCAAGATAAACACTCATTATCCTGTGTTTCAGTTCTGAACCCTGTGCCGTTCCCAACACCAGTGACAACACCAGCTTTGCTAGCGAAAGCTGGAGACATACGTCCTCAGTGTTCTCCTTTACATTCTTCATCCATTGCAAATGCAATCTCTTATCTCACTTTATACATTGTTCTCATATGCAATTAGTTCTCAGTGTCCACAATACTGTAGCCATAGTAAAATCTATAATGACTTATCATATGATGTATAGAAGTAAAGACTGGTTTTTACTACCTGGATAATCACAAGCCATGCAATGCTGGATGTCCACAAAGTAGACAGAGTATTTTTTCCTTAAAACATAAAAGTAGTTACTTCATACATGTGCTTAAAATAAGTTTAATATCTAAATAAAAATGAAAGTCTGTGATATAGTTTGCTTTGTAACTGAACTCCCTACACCTCCAGTCTCACACCACCACAATGCGATGATCTCCATTATAGTTATTACCATGATATGCTTTTGATTTACAATTAAAAAGAATTATCAATTCTGTGAAGTGTGATAGGATGTGGAATGTTGCTGAGTGCCTGTAAAGCATCATGAAGGAATAACAGTATAGAAAATAGCATGTGATAATGAATAAACAGAGAAACAACCAAGAAAGACAGTTAAGTGATTAATAATTACAGGGATTGACTCACAGGAGAAGAATAAAAATGAGCTCCTCAGCATTGTATCTGATATACGCTGTGTGAACTTGACACAGCTTGGTTCCTATACTGTGTCTCCACTCCCACTATTCTAATTATGTCATATTAGATTGAATTAGGTTATTTTTCCCAAATATAGCAATTATGTATTTAAAGCATTCTTAGTGACAGACTGAAGGAACTCTCTGATAATCATCTGCAATTATTGAAGGCATGCAAATACCAGTTGAAGATAAAACATGTCAGATAGAAAATTAGTTCAGGAAATAACAGAAAGAAATAGGCTTGAGAATTTCTCTCTTTTTATTGAAAATAGATTCTTCTCACATTCAATACATTCTGGCCATAGTTTCTCCTCCTTCCACTTCTCAGAACTCCTCATCATACACCTCCCCTCTCAACAATGGCCTCTCATTCTACTTCCTACTGAAGAGAGCAGATCTCAGAAGATACAACAACCAAAAAAATAACAAATCAAAATACAGTAAAATAGGACAAAATCCCTCACACCAAGGTTAGATATGAAAACTCCATGACAGTAATGAAGTCCAAGAGCAGATGAAAGAGTCAGAGACGTAACTTTTCTTACAGTCAGTAGTCCTACAAAGACACCAAGCTAACAGTTAGGACACATAGGCAGAGGATCAAGGCCCTGTAGTTTGTGCTTTAGGTTCTATGAAGTGAGTTCATATGAAGCCTGTTTAACAAACTTGGTGGGACCCATTCTCGGGATGTCCTCTATCTTCTCTGACTTGTTCAATCTGTCTCCCCAATTTCTCTGGGGTTTCTGGACCTCTGATGGGAGGGTCTAATAGGAGTCTGCTCATTTAGACACTTTCTTTGGATACAATCTATGTTTCTCTATGTCCACTGGTATTGTAAGAAGTCTCTCTGATGATGAATGAACAAGGAAATGGCCTATGAATATAGCACAATGTCATTAGGAATCATTTCATTGATTTTTTTTTTACTATTGGTTTTGTTCTACTCTATGTCTCTGGGCGATTACTTTTTCAGCCAAGCATAAAATTTGTACCACTGAATTCTAGACTGAATGAGTCTTAATGTCTGTTATGCAGAAAGCTTTAAGAATTTTTCAGAATAAGATAATATTGAGAACATGTCCTAAACTCTAAAAATAAAATATTAGAAATCTAGTATGACTCAGTTCTGTTTGTTCAAGTTACAATTTTTTTTATCATTTTTACACTTGTAATAACTATAACTACTACTTGACTGTTGAGATACAGATTGAAGTTTCATCTTTGAATCTTTACACTTAAGAGTTAGAAACATAAAATGACAAAAAAAACCATTTTCTTAATGGAATAGTAAAAAGCATGAGCAAATTTTGATTCCAGAGGCAGAAAAAAAATGTGCCAAAGTTACTTTGATTTTTGTATGTGCATTTTATACCTATCGCATATAAATATTTTTGACTTTACTATTCATAAATTTTCTATTTCATTTGCTAAATTAAGTGTAAAGTATCTCCTGTTTGATTATAAAACTGCTTCACTATTTAGATAGTCTTTCATATTTAATATGGAAAAAAAGAAAGAGCATTAGTTTTCCTTGTGCCACCAAATCACATTGCCCAGATTGACACTCAAGTGTAGATAAGTGACTAAGTTTATAACAGTAGACACTAGAGAACATGGTGTGGGATGAATCCCACCATTTTAAAGAGAAAGTAGACTTCTTTTCTGTTCGCCACACTTCAGGATTAAAGAGAAAAATGTACGTTGTTTGCAGCCTTCCTTGATTGTGGCTGAGCTGACGTTTTAGCCATAAATACTTTTGTATTATAGAACTGTTTACTGGGTGCTTGTTTTTGTCATTCCTTCCTTCTTCCCTTTCTTCCTTCATTCCTCTCTTCCTTCCTTCCATCATTTATTTTCTTTATTTAGGTCCCTTTTTTTGTCTTGTGTTTTTTATTTCTTTGACTGATACTGGTGGTTGAATGGAGTTCTTAGAATATTTCAGTTCGTTGACTTTGAACTCTGCTATGAATTGTTTTTGAGAAGGAAATTATTCGTGGAACTTTGTTTACTTTTTACCAACATTAATGATATGTATGTGTGTGCAGTTTTTTTGTAGAAGTTTTGTATGTTTGCAAATATAATATGCATGTACATGTGTAGATGTGTGTATTATATAATGTGTATGAATGAGTATATGCTATATATGCTATGTGTGCATGTACATATGATTATGTATATATGTATATGTGTGATGTAATGTGTATGTGATGTGTGTGTGTGTGGTCATTTTTTTTTTGTCATGAGAACTTCCTAATTTTGTGTCAATATGAATTAATTCTTCACCCACAGTGGTAGGTTTGGGATCCATGATAGAATGCCTCTTCTGCATGTAAAAATATAAGAAATAGTGAGTGCATGACAAGCCCATACTTCAGAGTTATTAAGCTCCCTTCCTTAGTTACTTCATCAGAGGTTTACTGTTCCCATTTAACTCTCATTTTCTCTAGAAGCTGAGAGCTGTTATGTGTTCCTTCGTGTAGAGTGCTTCCTTAGTGCCATTTAGAGTTATTTGCAGGCTTTGTGACATTATCAAGTGGATTGACATTTTAAATATTCGCCATGCTCAGTGGGCACTAGCTCAGCAAAGGTGAACCACAAACTCATTTTGCTGTGGCACAGCAAATGATGTTTGTCTGTTTAATCACAATCAACATATCGTGATCAAAAGCCACTGAGTTGTTAAGCTCCTCACACTGCTCCCCTGCAAATGTACCTAGAGGGGTCCATAAAAGAAGAAGCTAAGCAGTGAGGAAAGCACTTAGGCTGTTAGCTTACCCATTAAACCCACCCATGACAGCAAGAGAGCCTGTGAGTACCCGCTGCTTCCATATCTCTGGTCACCTCATTGCAAATTAGTTCAGTCATTCCCAGGACTTTCAGACATTGACAGTTTACTCAGTTCCTTAAATCAAAGTTGTACTTTCTGTTTTGGTCAGACTTCAGAATCCAAATACTTATAAAAAGGCAAAAGTTTAAATCATTTCACTTTTTTTATTTTATATTTTTATTGTCATAACTTTTGGAGAAGTTGCTCAAAACCAAATTTTGTGAGTAGAGGAGTGCAGCTAAATGTGGCTGCTGATTTCTCAGCTCAGAGATTATTCACTGAGTTAGTGGTGACAAACATTAAAATATCAGTAAAGGAAACAACCACTTAAATGTTTATCATATTTATGGTATACTAAATCATTTATATTTTAAAAGTTAATAACATACAATATATATCTCCATACCACCACAATACCTTCCAAGGTGTGTGTGTGTATGTGTGTGTGTGTGTTTGTGTGTGTGTGTTTGTGTGTGTGTATCTTAATTCAGCTTCTACAACCCAAAAAGTTTGTTTTAATCTACTTTTTAAATTTTAGATAAATGTTTCCTTTATACAATATATTCAAATTGCAGTTTGATTACCCTTCATTTCTTTCATCCTCTCCTCTCCTAATGATCCATTTTCCATATGATTCCTTCCAAGAAAAGAGTAGACCTAGAGACAAGAAATAAAATGACCAAACAAGACATAGCAGTGCTCCACTGGTCTTACTTCTCCACAATAGGCACTTCCTTGAGAGAAGTACATCAGAGAATTTCTTTTGGCATCTAGGCTGATTCTGGTAGCTCCTGCTGACTCCTGAAAATTCAGTGGAGGCCCATATATTTCTGCTGCATTTTGCCACTGCTGCTGATTCATTTTTGATATCCTGACACCACTGAGATGGACTGCTGGTATAATGATACAGGTCCTATAAAAGAACGATGCCCCAGCACAGGGATATGCTAGGACAGTAAGATGGGAGCCAATGGTGAGTGGGCGAGACTTTCATAGAAGCAGGAGGATGGCATAGAAGGTTTGCAGAGGGAAAACTGGGAAGGGGATAGCATTTTAAATGTAAATAAATAAAATAACCATTTTATAAAAGGGCAATTAATGATGAACTGTGTTCCCATATTAAAATAAGGCAATTACATTAGAGAGAGAGAGAGAGAGAGAGAGAGAGAGAGAGAGAGAGAGAGAGAGAGAGGAGGGAGGGAGGGAGGGAGGGAGGGAGGGAGGGAGGGAGGGAGGGAGGGAGAGAGAGAGAGAGAGAGAGAGAGAGAGAGAGAGAGAGAGAGAGAGAGAGAGAGAGAGAGAGAGAGAGAGAAGAGAGAGACACACTACTTTTAAACAGGTCCACATCCTCTTGTGCTATTTACCATGGTGTCTCCCCTACCTTTGGATGGTGGTTTAATCCAAGCATTTAAGAACTCATATTAAAAGTAGACTTTATTTTGAAAAATTTAAGCCTACAAGTCCCTGACCTCCATCCACTGTTTGTCAGTGGATATCTGTATCTGCCAGGTAGAGCTTCTCAGAGGGCATTTATGCAGAAGTATTTATTGGACGCATTGAAAGTGCTTGGCCTTACTCTAGACATTTAGGAGACATCCCTGAATAAAATGGATTCCTTGCCAACTTTTCTAGCAGAAAAAGACCGAGAAGTTTCTAGGTAAAAGAATGTGATAAAGATTGTAGAGAAACATGGTCATGGTGGGTTTATGTAAAGCTAAATTTAGTAGTGATACTTTATCTTTTGGTGCATGCAATCCAAATAAACTTGAGCACAGATATCAATGACAACTTTATTATTTTTGAAGAGAGAAGATATGAAACAGGTAGAAAGTCAGAAGTACTTTAACAAAAATGCTTCAAGAAAAAGAATGCATTTTACATTGTCAGAGGAATATAGCCCATGGGTTGGAGTTTTAGAATGATCAGAATAACACAATTAATAATGAAATACCAAAAGCAAATCTTTCTTATTCCAGACTCTATTCTAAATATTCACTCAGAAATAGCATGTAATTGTTTTCAGATGAATCTGAGCTACGGAGGGATTAAGAACTGGTTAGACAGGGAACAGGAGTCATGTACGCTTAGGTTGCCTGTTTCTGGATTTTGAAGCACTTGTCTGGTGAACATTTCCAATAACCAGCAGTATTCGCTTGTTTCTTGATTTATTTTTGAAATTATTGTATTTTGTATTTTTACCACAGGGGGGTGGGCAATTTAAAAAGCCATTTGTCTATGTTTTATTTTTGCTCATAAGTTTCACTTCAACCATAAATTTTAAACTATACTAGTGCAGCTGAATTAGGCATTACTTTACACTTAGTTTTTAGAATATGTGTTTCCTTACTTCTATTTCTTAATGACTTCCTTAATGAATATGGTTTTTAATTATTCAATATTCAATTTTTTCCTAATTTGCATCATTCTAGTTTATTCTCGCCCTCTGCTTCATTCAAATGTTGTTCCTTAATGAGGTAAAAAAGTAGAAACTGTGTGCTATAGGATTCACTGAACAGGAACACAGTTGCTCATTATGCACTGAGCTGACTTTTTGTATTAGGGAAGAAATACAGTGCCTTTGATGGAAGCACTGAGCATTATTATGACATGTAGAACATCCTTCTGCTATGCATATTGGACCCCAATTCTGCAACATTTTGTGTTTCATCTGTGAAGGTTGCATTATCTTTTTTTTTCCTCATCGCACTTTACCCTGAAGCTACTGTCTTCTGCCATGTCTTCTGGAGATAAGAAAAGTTCTCATTGCAGCTTTTTTTAATTTTTTTTTTTTAGTTTCTTATTATTGACAATTTTTTGTTACAAAACTTTGGTCATAAAATCCTCCTACTTCTTGTTTTACAAGGATAGCAGCTTGATTCTTGCCTGCCAAAAGCCCTATGTTAATATCGTTCCAAGTTAGGTGACTAACTTATACCACTCAGTGCTCTTACTTTCTATTTTTCCAGGACTTCATCCACTTTTATTTAATCTTTTATTGATTTAGACTTGATATTCTATACAATTGCCGCACTTCATAATCTTACTTTAACAAACACAAGCTTTTCTTCATTGCTATTCTCAACTTTATCTCAGGGTTCCTATTTACTGTCTAGACTTAAACAATCCTGTTATATTAATTAAATTTTAAATTATTGTCCCAGACACTCTTCACAATTTTACAGCCATGTTCTCCAAACTCAGTATATAAGTATTAATATTCTCTAATCCTTTAATTTTTATTGGATTACTCAGTGAAAATAAAAAAGTATTCCAGATATTTAAATATCTTTACTTTTATTATATTATATCTTGATAAAGACAATTAGAGGAGAAGAAACCAAAAGCTCTGTTGGTTGGTCCTATGTTATATTGAATTACACTCAGTTAGGTGGTGAGGCATGGCTGGTAGTATATTCAACTTTTGTGTTCACTTTTGAATCTTCTGGTATTTTCCTTCCATAAAATACTATATAGGTAATTTTTATTCTTGTTTAACTAAGAAAAGAGAAGCAACAGACATAGAAGGGTCTCTCATAACACTCTTGAGTGGTCATGTCCTCCATAGCTTTGGCCAGAAACAAAGAGAAGCTATCACACAACAGGAAGTTCAGTGAGTCTATTGCACGTATACAAGGAAAAGTTTGCTAATAAAAATAAACTATATCCTGATCTTCCTTCTTATATCATAGGGATTCTTTCTGTAATTCTAAGATTATTCTCACATTCACATTATTAAACTCACTTACTCAATTTTTATACCTACAGACAGATCGTGCAAAATATTTACATCAAGAAAAAATAAAACAAGGCTCTCTCTCTCTCTCTCTCTCTCTCTCTCTCTCTCTCTCTCTCTCTCTCTCTCTCTCTCTCTCTCTCACACACACACACACACACATACACACACACACACACACACACACAAAACAGAGAGAGAAAGAGAGAGAGAGAGAAAGATTTTGTTTCTCCCCCCCTCTCTTATTTCCTTTTCTCCATATCTGTGTACCTTTTTGTATATCTTAGGAATGAAATGTTACTTTGTTAATAAAACTGAATGAACAATAAGGACATTGAATGTGTTCTTAAATGCTTCTCAGCCATTTTTATTAATCTTCTGTCAACTTTCTGTTAAATACCTCATCCTATTTATCATTGGAATGCTTTTTTTCCTTGATGTTTAGGTATTTTTATTTTCTGTTTGTATTTTTGTATTCTGCATAATAACCCACTCTCAAATATACAGCTTATACCATTTTTTCCTCCATTTTGTAGGCATTTTTAAATGATGTTGTTCTTTTATCTTCATAACATCTTATTATTTCCTGGCCTGAATGTTTGTCCTAACACAGTCCTATTTAGAAAGTTCATTTTTGTATCTATAAGCTAAAGAAGTTCTATAATTTCCTCTTTACTAGATTCACATATCACATTGAGTTTTGATTGGGTACTTCAACTTTGAGGTTGAGTTTGGTGATATAAGTAATAGGATATAGGTCATTTTCAAAATGATCCTAGCCTGATGGTTAAATGTATTGCATATAATGTTGTCTTTGGCCATAAATCAAGTGACCATTGAAATATTGTTTTATATATGAGTATTCAATTCTATTCCTGTGATGGATGTGCATACTTACATGCTTATATGCCCATAACATGGTTTATTTATTACTATAGTTAGGGAGTATGATTTGAATTCTAGGATGCTAATATCATCAACAGGTGTTTGAATAACATTCAGGGTTCTTTTAGTTAACCTGGTACTTTCAGTTTTCTTTAAACTTAAATTGATTCTTTCAAGTTTTTAGAAGAATGGCATTGGAGTTTTTATAAAGGATTGCATGAATCTGATGACTGCTTTGGTATAATATCCATTTTCACAATATTACTCCTACCAATATATAACAATGTGAGGTCTTTCCACCTTCTGATGTCTTTTTTCAATTTCTGTTTTTATCTTTCTAAATTTTTCATTGTACAAGTCTTTAAATTGCTAGGTTAAATTTGTTCTAAGACATTTTATTGTATTTTTGAAGGCATTGTGAATACTATTATTACCCTGATCTATTTCTCAGCATGAATTCAAATTTGCTATAGAAAAACTACTGAATTTTGTGAGTTAATTTTGTATTTTCCTGCTATGCTTAATATATTTATTAGCTAAAGGATTTTCTGTTAGAATCTTTAAAGTCTTTTATGCATAACACCATATCATAACACAGTAAGAATACATAGACTTTTTATTTTTTTATTTGTGTATTTTTTTTTATCTCCACTAGTTTTATTTCCTCAGATTCTGTAGTTTTCCCAAATTCTGTATTGAACAGGATAGGAGAGAGTGGATTTACTTGCTAATCTCAGTTTTAGTGAAAATGTTTTGATTTTTTTCTCAATTTATCATGATGTGATTTTGCTGTATATTATCTTTATTGTGTTGAGATATGTGTTGTATATTCTAAGCTTACTTATTAATTTAATATTTAAATTTTAATTTGTAATGTCTCTATTGACTTAATTATCATTCAGGAATGTTTTATTTAGTTTGCATAGGTCTTTACACTTTCTAAAGTTTCTCTTGCTGTTATTATCAAGATTGATTCCCATGTGGTCAAACTTAGGATGATTCTAAATTCCTTGAGGCTTGGGTTTGTCTATGTGAAGTCAAGTATACAAGCCTTCCCATTGGCAACTAATCCTTATCTATCATCAACGAAATACAATTAAAAAATTAAGATTTCCACTTACTCCAGTTAAAACAAGTAGTACTTTATAAAATGACAATAAATGTTAGCATGGATTTTCAGAAAATTGAATAAATATATCCAGCTACTGGCAGCAAAAACTGATGCAAACACTAAGGAAATTTGATGTAGAGGCTCTTTAATTAACTAGTAATGAATCTTCAAAATATGAGTTTTATTTGTAATACAGAGAAGTATCTTTGTAAAGAGCTAAAAAGGTGCCTTCCAAGGTAGTGGATTTTGAGAGAGGTTTTATAAAGTGTAACTAGGATATTTAAGACTGGGTAGAACAAAGCCATGAAGAGTAACAAAAGTTTAAATAAATTTCAAAATGATATATGAGAACCACTACTATAATAGTTTTTTTGAAGAACACAATACACACATATACAATTTGTTTAAACATAATTAGTCTAAAATGGTATAAAAACATCCCCACAAGATAAGATTTAAGTAACAAACAACAAAACTTCAGTGCCATGAATTATTTCTGTATCTCTGAATTGTGAGACACTACACACCCTCCAAACACAATATTCTTGATCATTCCCAAGAACTTGGTTCAAGAGCCTATTATGGAAGACAAGACATAATACAGCAACAAAACAGAAAACAATTTAATTGTTTCTCATTGGGAAGCTTTCTCCCTATTGGTTAGCTTTCACCATGTGGGAAGATAAAGTGCATGTGGTTAGAGAATAGACTAATCAGATTTCCCCAGATACATATCTGAAAATTTAAATGGGAATCTCTCTGGCTGCATATGTCTGTCAGCACTGTAGTAACATCAATTTTATGGGACTATTCAGATACTTTCTGACTGGAATTAAGGTCTGCTTTACAAGATGAAACCCTTACTTGGGTCCGTTCCTGAGACTAAATTCCTGTAGCTATAGAAGTCATAGATTCTATCCAAAATCCTACCATAATTATTTTGCTAAATAGCCAGTGTTAAACTAACTTCCAGTGATGTTATTATTGTAATTAGATTGTTGCTCCTTAGATTAATGAATCCCTTGCCCTTCATAAAAGTATTTTTTCTCTTCAGTTGATTGTAATTATTACAGATATACAACTAGTAAGAGGTCAGCAAAGAAGGGCCTATAGAATATTTAGCCTTAGCTACATCTATGCTATAGCACTTAGCCCAAGGCTCAGAATCATTCATAAGAGGGTATGAACAGTGCGTGAGAGCTGAGGTAGTGGATAACTACGAGGTGACAGTGTTTCCTGGACTCAGAACGGCAACTGGACACATGAACTCACAGCAGTTTATGACACCATGCCCAAAACCTGTGAAACATCAATCAAGATTAAATCCCAGCAGAGAGTGGGGTGGCAGGCATGAAATCTCATATCTTACTGAAGAGCTCTTGCCAAATGATAACTGCTGAAGACAGAAAGTCAATTTGCTTTAAGGGTGTGGTCCTTGGGAGAGGGCAATGTTTTAATGAAAGGACACAACAATCAAGAGTATATGACCAACACAAATTTGGCGTGATGGGTTTTGAAAAATCAGACTCAACACTGAGTCAATAGGGAAACTGGGATATATCTGGGAGAATTTGGGGAAGTAGTTGAACATGATCCAAATATATTGTACAAAATTCTTAAAGAATTTATTTTTAAAACGGAGTCAAACCTAGATCTAAAGATTGCATACCAATTATACTCCAATAATACAAATGTAGGATACACATTCAGGTGTACAGCTCATCACTTTCACAGTATACATGTATGTAAGGAAGGCAAACAAAAAAAGTATGAAAGCAGTGACCAAATGAGACTAGTGGTTACTGCTGTAGAGACGCTAACACACTTAGAATGGGGTCTAAATGCTATACTTCAAAAACATCTTAATCTGTATCCTAGTAGGTGTGGAGGAAATACAGGTACAAAGAGTGGAGCACCTGGGGATCCATCCCATATGCAGCCACCAAACCCAGTCACCATTGCTAATGCCAAAAGATGCTTGCAGACAGGAGGCTGATATGGGTATTTCTTGAGAGGCTCTGCCAGAGCCTTTCTGATACAGATGAGGATAGGCAGCTAACTATCAGACTGAGCACGGGGACCACAGTGGAGGAGTTAGAGAAAGGACTAAAGAAACGAAAGGGGTTTGCAACCCTATAGAAACAACAATAAAATCAACCAACCAAAACTGGGAGACGAATGTTGAGAGAACAAGGAGGGAGAGGAAATGGTGTCTATGGATTACAGTACCTATAGCCAAGCTTCTTCCCAGCAGGACTACAGTACTTACACAACCCAGCCAACTCAAGAATATGCACAGGCATATGGGCAACAAAGCTATGGAACCTATGGACAGTTAGCTGATGTCAGTTACACCCAGGCCCAGGGCACTGCCACCTACCAGCAGATTGCATATGCACTTCTTACAGACAGCCTCCTACTGGTTATATCACTCCAACTGTGACTCACATCCCCCACTCCCCCAGGCATACAGCCAGCCTGTCCAACGATATGGCACTGGTGCTTATGACACCCCTGCTGCTACAGTCACCACAACACAGGCGCTTTACGCAGCTCAGTCTGCATATGGCACCCAGCCTGCCTACCCAGCCTATGGCCAGCAGCCACGGCACCTACAAGACCACAGCAGGATGGTAACAAGCCTAATGAGACTAGCCAACCTCAATCTAGCACTGGGGGTTAAAACCGACCTAGCCTAGGATATGCACAGAGTAACTACAGTTATCTCCAGGTACCTGGTAGCTATTCAATACAGCCGGTCACCGCACCTCCATCTTATCTTCTAACCAGCTATCCTCCTCACAGCCGACTAGTCACGATCAGAGCAGTTACTCTTGGCAGAACACCTATGGGCAGCCGAGCAGCTATGGACAGCAGCCTCCCCCTAGTCACCGCCCTCAGACTAGATCCTACAGCCAGGCTCCAAGTCAATATAGCCAACAGAGCAGCAGCTATGGGCAGCAGAGTTCATTCCGACAGGACCACCCCAATAGCATGGGTGTTTATGGACAGGAGTCTGGAGGATTTTCCAGATCTGGAGAAAACCGGAGCTTGAGTGGCCCAGATAACGTAGGGGAAGAGGAAGATATGATCTTGGAGGCATGAGCAGAGGTGGGCGGGGAGGAAGACGCAGTGGAATAGGCAGCGCTGGAGAGCGAGGTGGCTTCAGTAAGCCTGGTGGACTCATGGATGAAGGACCAGATCTTGATCTAGGCCTTCCTATAGACCCCGATGAAGACTCTGACAACAGTGCAAATTATGTACAAGGATTAAGTGACAAGGTGACTCTGGATGATCTGGCAGACTTCTTTAAGCAGTGTGGGGTTGTCAAGATGAACAAGAGAACTGGACAACCCATGATCTATATCTACATGAATAAAGACACAGGAAAGCTTAAAGGTGATGCCACAGTGTCCTATGAAGATCCACCAACTGCCAAGGCTGCCTCCATTGAACAGCATGAGGGCTGGTATGCCACCTGGAGAGGGCAAAGGTCCTGCTGGCCCAGGGGGTCCTGGAGAACCCATGGGTCACATGGGAGGCCATGGAGGATGCTTCCCTTCAAGAGGGAACCCCTCTGGAGGAGGAAATGTCCAGCTCTGAGATGGAGGCTGGCAGTGTCACAATCCAGGAAGGCTGTGGAAACCAGAACTTCACCTGGAGAACAGAATGCAACTATGTAAGGCCTCTAAGCCCTTTCCGTCTCCGGGTGGTGATTGTGGAAGAGGCAGCCCTGGTGGCATGCGTGGAGGAAGAGGGGGACTCATGGTCCCTAGTGGTCCTGGAGGAATGTTTAGAGGTGGCAGAGATGGAGACAGTGAAGGCTTCCTAGGTGGCCGTGGCATAGACAGAAGTGGCTTTGGTAGAGGAATACAAGGTGTTGGTGGTAGGGCTCCTGGACCTTTAATGGAACAGATGGGAGGAAAAAGAGGCAGACGTGCATGGCATCGGAAAATGGACAAAGGCAAGCACCATCCGGAACACAGAGACTGTCTCTACTAGAGACCTGCAGAGCTGCGTTCACTGCCAGATTTATTTTTTTAAACCAGAAAATGCTTTAAATGTAATTTATAACATTGGTGAAAACATTATGGTTATTCCTTGTCTGTACTTTATTATTTTCACCATTTATGAAGAAACGTTAAAACAAGTTAAATAGTACTGTCCTGAGGTTTGTTTGTTTGCTTGTTTGTTTTGGTTTGGTTTGGTTTTTCTTTTTAAGATGGCTAAGACTTAACAATGGGAACCCCTTGTGCACATGCTCTGTATCATTGTGGAGAAACAAGAGGGCCTCAATTCTAACAAATTTTATGGTTGTGATTTTTATTTTTAAATAAAATTTCAAATGTTTTAAAAAATATATCAACCAACCAGACCCCCCCCCCATTAGCTCCTAGGGACTAAATCATCAACCAAAGAGTACACATGGAGGGACCCATGGAAGTTGGTACCAGAAGTGGGGTATTGCTGTGATAGGCCTCACCATGCTTTTGTTTGGAAGAATGTGTATTGGGGGACTTTGGATTTGGAAAGCATTGGAAGGCTTTAAATGTGGCTTAATCAGCTATCCTAGTAGGGATATGGAAGACTTTGTTACTGAGAGTGAATTGAAATGTGACAACTTGACTCAAGCAGTTTTGGTGGAGCATTTTAGTATGTTTCCTAGTAGTATTTTGTTGAAGAACATGGCTACTTTTTGTACTTGTCCAAAGAGTCTGCCTGAAATCAAGGTGAAGAGATTTAGATTGATTGTTATGAAAAATAAGTCTCTAAACAGCCTGGTGTAAATTCTGTTGTATGGTTACTAAAGTTCACTCTTATGAAAGGCATTTGAATGAAAATGAGCAAGTGGAGAATAGAAAAATACAAAATATATGGTTGGAGTATTAAAGTGACACCAGGAAGTGAAATGGAGCTGAATCCTGTGTTCATGAGTGTTAAATTAGATAAGGTAGTAATAACCTTAGGGCAAGATCCCACCCAGCTAAGGTAACTCCAGGCAACTTTGTTCAAACCTTTAATCCCAGGAGGCAAAGGCAAACAGATCTATGAGTTTGAGGCCAGCCTAGAAGAGAGCAAGTTCTAGGTGAATAAAAGCTTAAATTAAGGTGTGGTGGTCCACACTTTTAATCTTAGGACACAGGCGTTCAGATCTCTAAATTCAAGGTCAATCTACAGAGCAAGATCAAGGACAACCATGCGTAGGTAGTAAGGAATTAGAAAAGAGGAAGCTAGTGATAATGTAATAGAACAAAGGGGCCAGGTTCCAGTTCCTTCAAGCAGCTTCTACCATGTGTTTCTGCCTTTACATTTAAGAGGAACAGAAGACTACTGGGACAATTGAAACTGGTTATTTGGAGCTAAGAAATTAGTGGTGATTAAGAAGAGACCAGCATCACTGAGGTGAAATCTTCAGGGAACTGTTTTCTGAGAGCACAAGAAAAGCTCTCTTTCAGAGATACCCACGGTTGTACCTCATGCTGCAGCTGTACTTGGTAATGTTAAGGTGGAACTGGTTTTGAAGGCATGAAGTTGGCATGAATAACAGCTGAAGCTTGGGACTGTGCGAGGCAAGTGGAAGGCCAAAGGTGAATGTATAGCCTCAGTTGTAGTTGACAATCCAGAACTGAAGGGGTCATACAAAGATGTTGAGACTTGGCACCATGAAGGCAGCCTATGAGAGGCTATTGGTGAAGCCTAGTTGCAAAGAAAGACCCCAGTGTATTGGAAATGCCAGTATCATGGGATGGTCACCAAGAACGGTAGCAACAGTGTAGTGAATTATCCTGAACTTGAAGTGCTACAGAGGACAGAGCTGGAAAAGTAATGGCAGCCCTTTGGAGGAGCCCAGAAGAGAATGTTTAGATCCCAGGCAGTGAAAAAAGAGGCTGTAATGCTGAAGCTGC
Source organism: Micromys minutus (assembly GCF_963924665.1). Lineage (NCBI taxonomy): Eukaryota > Metazoa > Chordata > Mammalia > Rodentia > Muridae > Micromys > Micromys minutus. Next base: position 44,859,105 of record NC_137960.1, on the reverse strand, counting down.
CTTGGAGATCCAAAGATGTTAAAGATGCCAGAACCGTGGGATACCTGCCGAGGGAAGCTGCTAACAGGGAGTGGAACCAGCTCAGGAGAAAGATGTTTGTTAGAGTCAACAAAGACGAAAAGGGGGTTAAAGGTCTGAGGACTGCTTTGACATTGGCCATGGAGATGGCAGCATTTGGAGTTTGCCCAGATGATTGCCTTCTTAATTTGGGAATTACAGTTAAGTGATTGGATGGATCTCAGAGGAAACTTTGAACTTTGAAGTTTTAACATTGCTGAGCCTACTAGAGACTATTGGGAGTTTTGAAGTTGGTCTAAATGCAATTTGCATTATGTTATGTTTAGGTATGGCCTCCATAAACTCATGTGTTTAAACAAGCCTATGGGGGGCAGGGAGGGAAATGTGATTGATGGTTTGCATATGCTTGGCTCAGAGAGTGGTACTCTTGTGTCACTCTGGAGGTGCCCTTGAAAGCCCTCCTTCTAGCTGCCTGAGAATGACCAACCTGTTGCTGGCTTCCTTTGGAAGAAGATGTAGAACTCTCAGTTCCACCTGCACCATGCCTGCCCGGATGCTGCCATGCTCTAGTCTCGATGATAATGAACTGAAACTCTTAACCTCTCAGCCAGCCTCAATTAAATCTTGTCATTTATAAGACTTGCCTTGATCATTGTGTCTGTTCACAGCAATAAATGTGCAACTAAGAGAGGACTGAAGGAGCTAAAGGTGTTTGCAACTCCATAGGAAGAACAACAATATCAACCAACCAGAGTACCCAGAGCTCCCAGGGACTGGACTAAGCCACCAACTAAAAAGTACACATGGAGGGACCCATAGCTCCAGCCACATATGTAACAAAGAATAACATTGTCTAGTATCAATGAGAGGAGAAGCCCTTGGTCTTCTGTAGGCTTGTTTCCCCAGTGTAGGGGAATGTCAAAATATTGAGGTGAGAGTGGGTGTGTAGGAGGCAGAGGAACATTTACATAAAAGCTAGGGGATGAGGGCTGAGTGTGGTGGGGGATCTGGGAAAGAGATAACACTTGAAATTAAATGCATACAGTGTTCAATTTTTATTTAAAGGCAAAAATAATGTTAATACACATATCTGTGCTTTTTGAGGTGTTGCTGTTTATGCATGGATGGGTACTGAAATATCTTAAACATCTTGGATGAGGATTCAAATTAAAAATACAGTTATGCTCTTATATTCTATCATTAGCCTAAGTACATTTCAAAGGTTTCTTAGAGAGCCTCTGTATCAGCTGCTCTTGTTTTATTTAAACCAGAAAAATTTGACCTGTTGGCGACATCTTTTTCTATCTGCTACCAGTGTCTCTGAATCCTCTCTAGGAAACACATTATCTAACTCATAAAATCAGATTTGGAATAGATAAGCACATTTTATAATCCTCAATCTTAATTTTTTTAATAGCTGAAGAGTAACATGAGACTTAACCAAGAATCCAGGTGCTTGTCCTTCCTGTTTCTACTGATAAAGATCAAACATGTTCCTTTGAGTGTTTCGGTAGCAAATATGTCTCTAATGTTCAAGGTAGACCTCATTTAGACTGAAGAGCTAAAATATTATTGTTCATATTCATGTCAAATATTTTTAACTCTAATGTTTTCAAAGATAAAGAACTCTGCATACAATTTAAATATCCACAACTCTTAAAATTTAGCATACTAGTTAAATACTTATTAAATGACTATTTATAAATAAAACTATGGAAAAGTCTTATGTTTGCTTATTCATAATAAATGTATTGATAAATTACTGTAAATAATCTAAACTCAGCATTAAAAAATGCAAGTGGTAACACAAGTATTCATGTAATTTCAATTTAAGTTTAAATTGCACTTGATACAGTAAGGTGTTTTCTGAATGAAGGTAAGACATCTGCAGCAAATGCACATCAGACCTGTTATCCCACAGGGAGGACACAGCATGTGACCTTCCTTTTTCATGATACATTACCTTTCAGAACCTTTTGTTTCTATACAAGTCATTCACTTGCAGGTTAGAAGGGGTCTAATGCAGAGAATCACAGAACTAGGTGAACACATACAGTTAAGAATAGTCGAAACAAAAGTCTACACACTTGCTAATCAGACCTGAGGAATTTATCAACACTGGCAAAAAAATAAAAAAAAAAACTTTAAAAAGAAAGACTTGCTCAAGGGTTAGAAAGATAAAAAACAAGTTTACTCTGGTACTCTGCAGTAGTTCCTTCAGGATGACATTGCAGAATGTTTGGTTATAATGTATTTTGTTTCCTGATGTAGATTGTTTAAATTTAAAAGTATTAGAGTTTGTCAAAGGGAAACATAAAAATAGATTTAAAAGCAAATGCTTAGGCATTCTGGATATCATATAAGCACCAATATCCTTGCAATTATACATGCCAGAACATATCAGAGCAGGGAAAATTAAGCCTATTTTTATAGCAAAAAGAGGTAAAAGTATTTTTTCATTACATCTTCTATATTATGTGTCTAGTTCAAAAACTAACATAGTTTCAAGACTACAATTTCTCTAAGGGAAATTTCCCTGTGGATCATGAGCATATAGAACTTAGTCTTTCCAATGTCTATATTTCATCATAACTTGGTGTTAACTTGAATCTGACTGTAATATCAGAAATGCAATGATTACTTCTATTTTCTAAAATGGTAAACAGGAAAAGTAAAACTCTGATATTTGGTGAATGATGTTCACTTACTTTTGACTTTTCTATTTAATAATAACATATTACAGACATAGTTTTTCATAGTCTCTGCTTTTCAGATAATGAAGGTGACAGAAACTAAATTTTAGAGAATTTTTATGATAAAAAATTTACTTTTATTACAACCATATTGTTAGAAGTGTAAAAATTTAGCTACCTTTCTGAGTTCATATTCATCAACCAAAATTCATTTTATTTTCTGCATCCTATCAGGAAGTAATATCCTTGCCTTGAGTTTCACATTTAAGATTCTCATTCAAGTTCCTGTACAGTCACATCTTGTGACCAGCGCACATTTCCTTAGATTCACTGCTATTTCTCCTTTTGAAACTGGCATATATCTGAGAGGGTGTGTTTAGAAAGAGGAAAGTAGGCCATTTCAGTAGCTCTTCTCTACCTGTTGTCTCCTCTCCTTTATACCTGAGGTGCATCTGACACAAGGGCTGTGTTAAACATGCAATGCATGTCAAAAAGAAACAACAGTGACTAAGCAAGGAGTCAGTCCCATATCTGGGGGCTCTAGTTAAGACTCACCCCCTTGTACTACCATCAGGATATAATCTCATCAATGGATTTCTCCATTCATTGATAAAGTCAGAACCCTAATCCAATCACCACAAAATATCCAGAGCCTGTAGGAAACCAAACTTTTATTACAGAGATTCTCATATCAAAATCATAGTGATTACTACTGGGACTTTAATATAAAGTTATAAATGTATATACAAGAAATATTCCGAAAATTTCTAAACGAGACTTGTTTTTTTTTTCTTTTCATTATAACTTTTGAAGAATCACTGTTTTCTAGGTTCTTAATGTTTCAATACTTGTGTGGCAGTTCATTGCTTTCATCACCACCTCAGTGTTGTTAGTTAGTGGTCACTGATATTTCAAGTGCTTTGAAAGGGAAGTGAAATAACTTCTTGATCATGGAAAGTTTTACTTACTATAGGCCTGTCAGGAACCATTTGATGGGTACAAAACAACTTTTAGAAATGACCAGCTTTCTCTAATGTGGTAACCAAAAATAACATTATAATGTATTTTTTATTGTTTTCTACACCTTTTTATTATTCAATTATAAGGAGTATGACATTTAAACTTTTACTTTTCTCTGATACATTCACAAATTTTACATGAAAATCAGAAACATTATTTTAATAATGTGTATGTGAATACATTCACAAAATTGTCAGTATAAGAAGATGCTTATTATCCTATTTCATCAATAATTGTTGATTATGGTAATTGATCATTTCAATAATTTCTTCTTTTCCTTTTTTATTTGATATTTTCTTTATTTACATTTCAAATGTTATCCTCTTTCCTGGCTTCAACTCCAGAAACCCCCTATCCTATTTCTCCTTCCTCTGTTTTTAAGAGGGAGCTCCCTAACCCATCAACTCCAACCTCACAGCCCTGGCATTGCCCTTCTTTATAACATTTAATGCTATATATTCTTAAAGAGCTACATCAAATTTCCTTCCATTGGTTTTATATGGACATGAATGCACACATGCTACAGTTTAAATCCCACTCTGAAATTTAGGTTAAAATTTAGTCTCTAAATCCATGTGTGTGTGTGTGTGTGTGTGTGTGTGTTGTGTGCATATGCAAATATGTATATGTATATGTGTATGTGTATGTGTATGTGTATATGTAATGGTGATATTTGGAGGTTGGCCCTTTAATGGAAATGATATTACTAATATGAACAGAACAGGTTGTCAGTGATTGTTATATGAATTTTAATAAAAATAAACACATGAAGAGAAGGAGGGGGAAAGGGAGACAGTAAGCAGGGAGAGAAGGAGAAAGGGAGGAAAGAGTGAAGGAAGGAGGGAAGGAGAGAGACGAGAAGAGCTCATACAGTATGGTATACTTTTGCCATTTTATGGTAGGAAGAACTAAATTATGTTATAATGAACTAAGTAGATTCCTACTGGGTGCCACAGTCTTAGTTGTATAGTAATCATTGCATAGATTAGGTGACATAAACAATAGAAATGTACTTCTCACAATTTTGAATTTTTGATGAGTCTGAGATAAAGACAACAGAAGTTCTCATACTCTGGTTTATAGATGATGACTTTTTGTAACCTCAAATGGTCACAGGAGCAATCCGGGTGTCCTTAGTCTTATTTTTCATGTAGGTTTCATTAGAATGATGGAGTGTTTAGTCAGTAAACTGTGAGCTAAATCAATCACAATTCTTTGAAGTTTATAGCATTGTGCTAAGCAAGAGAAAAGAGGATAAATTCTATGGGAACGTGTTCCTACATATGTAATCTTTATAAGAATAAGATTAAATAAAAGAATTGACTCTAGTTACCATAACATCTGGGATTCCATTGTGTTATTGCTTTCGAAAATATGAACAGATAGCTATTGATTATGTTGTTTTTTCTAAAAAGATAAGGAAAGAAATGTGTAGTTAAATGTTGGGGGAGGTGGTGCCTCTGTGGGTTCATGCTGAGGCATCCCTTCCCCATGAGAGACCAGCCACACAACTGTATAATACATAATAGTTTACTCAGGGCATAGGGAGGGATCTTGAGAGGGTATTAAAAACAGAGAAAGGTATAGAAATAGAGTGAGAGAACAGGGGAGTAAATACCTGTCATAAGCACGTAGAGAGCAAAGGGGAAGGGGAACAGAAAGAGAGAGAGAAAGAAAGAGAGAGAGAGAGAGAGAGAGAGAGAGAGAGAGAGAGAGAGAGAGAGAGAGAGAAGAGAGAAGGGAGGGCAAGCAGATGCTTTTATAGTATTATAGTAAGCCAGGCATATCTGGCTCTTGCTACTTAACTGTGGGGCAGAGCTTATACAAAATTGTAACAGATTATATAGGCAGATATAACAATGAAAATGCATCAGAGAAAGGAATCTATCCATATGTAATTTAGTAGATCAATAAGGTTGGTTGAGTTATAGCTGATGTGTTACAGGAATATGGGTGACGCGAAGCCAACTGCATCTCAAGAACGTTCACCCTAAATTAGGGGATGACTAAGAAAATCTGCTTCCTGGATCTCCTCATGGACAGGCAGATCCTTTCTCTCTACAATATTTCACTGTGCATATAATCTTTCAGACGTGACATATTTTTTGTAACTTTTACAAATACTGTGTTTTATAGCTTCTGAGACCTTAAGTGTGCGTGTGTGTGTATGTGTGTGTGTGTGTGGGTCCTGCATTGTCTCAGGTCCAGTAAACCCAGAGTTTGTAACAATCTCATTGACATTACCTCATAGTTTGTTTAGTGTCTACAGTCACCCTATACAATCCACCGAAAAGGGAATTTAATAGCTTTCTGCTATGTTAGCTGCCTTTCCTTCTCTCAAGAGGCTCTCTCATTCTTCTTTTATTTCTCACTATTCTTTGATTTCTGGCTGTTCTCTCATAGTTTATAGAGCCTGCTCTGCATTGCATACTTCTTAAAGAGTCCATGTCGTCTTTATTCTATGAGACAATAAAATGAGAGACAGCGTCCAAAGCTATGCTTTAATGACCAATAATTTCTGATGTCTTAATTCTCTAGGTCACGAGAAATGGTGGCATGAAAGATTCCATTATTCTAAGAAACTCTGCATCAAGAGTAAAGTTTAGGGCACTTGACTTGTTCTGTCCTATATGACTTTGCAAGAAGTCATCATTTATAAAGTGGAGTTCCAAAATGTCTGTGACCTTCATGTCAGCCTTTTTGAATGCCAACACTGTGAGAAATATATTTCTGTGGACTATGCCACCTCTGTTGAGGTATACTACAGCAACTTGAAGAAAACAAGATACCCACTCAGGAAGAGAACTCAAGAGGAAGGAACTGTTAGCACCTCCTTCTCAAGCATAGAGCTTCTGGGGCCATATGTGACTGAGCAACTGGAGAAGAAAACTTTAGAATTGCAGTAAATCATTCATACTTATTGTACATGCAATTATAATACATATAAAAACACAAAATCTACTATTATTTACTAAGGGCACTTTTTTTTTGTCTGTCAGGAGTGAGAGAGTTTACTTCATTAACATGAAGAGATAAAATACATACAAGACAAAAACTATGTCAAAGAACGAAATAAAATTCACCTTTTTAAAATAAGATATAAAAAAATGTTTCAGGATCTGACTATAACTCTCAAGTCTTTTAATAATTAAGATACATAATAATGAACTCTATTTGAGGGAGTTTGTGAATATTATACAAAAAATAACAGAGTTTGCTTGAATCTTGGTGGATACATGGATCACTGTCCAAGCTGAGTAAAGGGAATGAACGTTCTTAATTGTGAACAGCTATTTCCAATGTCCAGAAATTTAAAATGATTTTATGATTTCTTGTTTAATAATGATGTAATGAATAAAACAAAAAAATTAAAAGTTGTTAAAACATACAAGTGATATTTTTACTTCATTTTCATATTTGCATATTATTTGTAATCTCTTGGTTAAAAGTGACACATAAGATAAACTTTTTGAGAAACATTATAAAATTAATAGCAATAGAAGTGAATAAAAAAGAATAGACTATAATCAATAGTTTCATAACATCATCAACATATATCCACAAAACAATTCTTTAGTGCTGACCAACTTAATATTCTTATCAGTAAAATAATTCAGGATAAGCTAAATACATCTATTTCATTGAATTTTTATGTTAGTGTTCTAATATCTACTGTAATTCACTGGTAAAGATATACATATGCACAAAAAATGATTAATGATATATAAATGATCACATTGAACAGATTAAATCTAAGACATACTTTTGGCATGGCTCCAGGAAGCATTATTGAATTCTGTCAAAATCCTTAATTGCAATAACATTTCATAAAAATATTTACCAAGCAACATAAATTTTACGTAGAAGAAATACAATATACTTACTCTAAACTGAGTACCTATAATTAAAGAAATTTGGTAGAGGCTATGTAATCATTTAAATTTTTTGTTGGGGATGGGAGGGCTGGGCAACAAGCAAGATGGTGCAGACTCAGGGCACCAAGAGGAAAGTCTGTTACTACAACAGGGACGTCGGAAACTACTATTATGGACAAGGGAACCTAATGTAGCCTCGCCGAATTAATATGACACACAATTTGTTGCTCAACTGAATAATGGAAATCTATCGTCCTCACAAAGCAAACGCTGAGGAGATGAACAAGTACCACAGTGATGACTACATTAAGTCCCTGTGTTCTATTCGCCCAGATAATACGTCTGAATACAGCAAGCAGATGCATAGATTCATCGTGGGTGAGGACAGTCCAATATTTGATGGCGTGTTTGAGTTCTGTCAGTTGTCCACGGGTGGCTCTGTCGCAAGCTCTGAAACTCAATAAGCAGCAGACAGACATCGCTGTAAACTGGGCTGGGGACCTGAACAAAGCAAAGGAGTCTGAAGCGTTTAGCTTCTGTTACATCAATGATATCATCTTGGCCATCCTGGAACTGCTGAAGTATCACCAGAGGATGCTCTATATTGACATTGATATTCACCATGGCGATGGCGTGGAAGAGGCCTTCTATACTACAGACCGGGTCATGACTGTGTCCTTTCATAAATACGGAGAGTATTTCCCAGGAACTGGGGACCTACGGGATATTGGGGCTGGCAAAGGCAAGTACTATGCTGTTAACTACCCACTGCGAGACGGCATTGATGATGAGTCCTATGAAGCCATCTTCAAGACAGTCATGTCCCAAGTAATGGAGATGCTCCAGCCTAGTGCAGTGGTCTTACAGTGTGGGTCAGATTCCCTGTCTGGGGATCGGTCAAGTTGCTTCAATCTGACCATCCAAGAGCATGCCACGTGTGTGGAGTTCGTGAAGAGTTTCAACTTGCCTATGCTGATGCTGGGAGGAGGTGGCTACACCATCCGTAATGCCGCTCGGTGCTGGACTTACGAAACAGCTGTAGCACTGGTCACAGAGATCCCTAATGAGCTAGCATACAAAGACTACTTTGAATACTTTGGGCCAGATTTCAAGCTTCACATCAGCCCTTCCAATATGACTAACCAGAACACTGATGAATACCTGGAAAAGATTAAGCAGCGGCTCTTTGAGAACTTGAGAATGGTGCCCCATGCCCCTGGGGTCCAAATGCAGGCCATACCTGAGGATGCCATCCCAGAAGAGAGCAGCGATGAGGATGAGGAAGACCCTGACAACCGAATCTCCATCTGCTCCTCTGACAAACACATTGCCTGTGAGGAAGAATTCTCTGATTCCGATGAGGAGGGAGAAGGTGGACGCAAGAACTCTTCTAACTTTAAAAAAGCCAAAAGAGTCAAAACAGAGGATGAGAAAGAGAAAAGATTCTGAAGAGAAAAAAAAAATCACAGAAGAGGAGAAAACCAAGGAAGAGAAGCCAGAAGCCAAGGGGTCCAAGAAGAGGTGAAGTTGGCCTGAGCAAGGTCTGTAGCTCCATCTTCTCCCCAAGTCCTCCACTTTCCCTCAATTTCTCAGATTTTATATTTTCTATTCCTCTGTGTATTTATATAAAATATATTAAATATAACGTTCCCAGGGACTAGATAGGAACCAGGGACCAGAGCCCAGGGCAGTGGTGCTGGAGAACACTTCCCAGAACTCCCTTGTCCGTCCTGCCCCAGATCTTAGTTTTGAACCACGTAGGGTTTGAGTGGAATGAAAACCAGAAGACAAAATCCTGAACTGCCAAGTGCCTGCTTAGGAGCTCTGTTAAGATGCCCTTATTAAGCATTTTAAAAGAGGTGACTAGGTCTTCTAGGACCCCCTTTAAGGCTTGGATAATGCACCATTTTTAGATTGGTTCTGTTTAAACCTTCGCACCGGTCCTGGACAAGCAAAAAACACATTGCCCTCTTCCCCCAATTCTGTAGGTGGAGGTTGTTAGCCTAGCATCCATTTTGAGATATTTTCATTATGTAAGACTCTTTGTAACAGAACAGCACATTTCTATAAAAAATGAAATAAAATAAAAATAAAATTCCCGTTGGAATCTAAATTTAAAGGGAATGGATTTGGGTTACAATAATTGAGAAAATATTTAGTAGCTGTTATGTTTTACAATTTCAGATATTCTATCTCTGACAAATCATAGAGCTTAGGTTTAAATCAAAAAAAATGAAACCACTCTTTGTTTAATCTTTTTTTTTTCAGGAAAGACATTTATAGAGTGAAGAACATAGGGAGGAATGTGAGGGAGTAATGTCATCATAGACATTATCATATCTCATTGTATGCATACATAAGATATTTTTTATTGAAGAACTTTATATTTAAAAAACAAAGATAAATTTACAAATTTTAAGCATTTTTGCATAAAACCATAAGAATACATTTTTGTCATTGCTTGGCTTTTTTATATATAAGATTTGATAGTGTGCATTAAGATCTTACTAGTTACAATGAGCATAAAGTACATGTAAAACAGGATGTAACCTGGAATTAGTCAAGGTTTTCTTGTTGTGTAAGAAATAAACATAATGTTTTTTTTTTCTTTTCTTTTTCTTTTTCTTTTTTCTTTTTTTCTTGAACTTCACACAGTCTGTGACTTGTTCCTGTGGTGTTCAAAGCTTTCTGGGGTTAGTATATAATTATCGGTGACTGCATATTATGCCTGTTCTTTTGTGACTGGGTTACCTCACTCAGAATGATATTCTCTAGATGCATACAATTTCTCAAGAATTTAATAAGGTCATTTTTTCTGATAGCTAAGTAGTACTCCATTGTGTAAATGTACCACAAATTTTGTATTCATTTATCTACTGAAGGACATCTGGGTTCTTTAGATCTTCTGACTATTATAAATAGGGCTGCAATGAACATTGTGGTGCATGTGTCTTTGTTGTATGTTGGAGCATCTCTGGGGTAAAAGACCAGAAGTGGAATAACTGGGTCTTGAGGAAGTATTACAAACAATTTTCTGAGGAATTGCCAGACTGATTTCCAGAGTGGCTGTACTAGTTTACAACCCCACCAACAGTGGAGAACTGATCCTCTTTCTACACATCCTTGCCAGCATCTGCTGTCATCTGAATTTTTGATCTTGGCCAATCTGACTGGTGTGAGGTGGAATCTCAGGGTTGTTTTGATTCTTCTGCGGTAAAGCTTTAATGCTCTCCAGAAGCAGAGCATAAACTTGCAACAAGTGAAGACAAAGACCCCAAACTATCTAGCCCATCCCCTTATATAGGAATCAGTCCTCGCCTTGGACGTGGAGCCCCCTGATTGGTTGAAACTCATCAGGCCCTATGACGCCACAAGAGAGGCAGAGCTCAAGGAGTGGAAAGTTACCCAGCACGTGCGCACATGACTTGTTTACTGCTAACTCCAGCCGGATGTCAGCACCATCTTGTAATGGAGAATGTGCAGGCAGCGCCCCACAGATTTTACTATTCTAGGTCTTTTGTTATTCCAGATGAAATTACACATTCCTTTTTCCAACTCTATGACAATTGGGTTGGTGTTTTGATGGGGATTGCATTAAATCTGTAGATTGGTTGTGGTAAGATGGCCATTTTCACAATGTTGATCATTGCAATCCATGAGCATGGGAAATCTTTCCATTTTCTAAGATCTTCCTTGATTTCCATCTTTGGAGGTTTGAAGTTCTTGTCATACAGGTCCTTCGCTTGCTTAGAGTCACACCACGGTGTGTCATATTTTTTGTGACTTTTGTGTAGTGTATCTTTTCCCTAATTTCTTTCTCCACATGTTTGTCATTTGAGTAGAGGAAGGCTACTGATTTGTGTGAGTTAATTTTATATTCAGCCACTTTGCTGAAGTTGTTTATCAGCTTTTCAGAAGGTGCCGTGAGGTGCTGAGAAAAAGGTATATTCTTTTGTTTTAGGATGATATGTTCTGTAGATATCTATTAATTCCATTTGGTTCATAACCTCTGCTAGTTTTACAGTGTCCTTGTTCAGTTTTTGTTTCCATGATCTCTCCTTTGGTGAGAGTGGGGTATTGAGGTCTTCACTATTATTGTATGAGGTGCAATGTATTTTTTGAGCTTTAGTAGGGCTACTTTTATGAATATTGGTGCTTTTGTATTTGGAGCATATATGTTAACCATTGAGAGTTCTTCCTGACAGATTTCCCCTGTAATGAGTAAAAAGTGTCCTTCCTTATCTTTTTTGATAACTTTTGTTTGAAAATCTACTTTATTCTATATTAGAATGGCCACTTCAGCTTGCTTCTTGGGGCCATTTGCTTGGAAGTTTTTTTTCTCAAACTTTTACTCTGAGATAGTGTCTGTCTTTGTATCTGAGATGAGGTTTCTGTATGCACCAAAGTGCTGGATTCTGTTTATGTATCCAGTCTGATAGCCTATATGTTTTTATTAGGGAATTGAGTCCATTTATGTTAACAGATATCAAGGAATAGTGGTTGCTGTTTCCTGCTATTATTGCTTATGGAGGTTGAATTGTGCCTGTATGTCTTTCTTCTTTTGGTTTTCTTGTTTAGGACTTTTCTTGTTTTTATTAGGATGTGGCGCCTCTCATTGTATTGGGTTTTCCCCCTATATTTTTTTTGTAGTGGTGGGTTTGTTGTCATATGTTATGTAAATTTAGCTTTTTCTTGGAATATCTTAGTCTCTCCATCTATTGGGCTGGCACTTGTGCTCTCTTAGGGTGTGCATGATGTCTGTCCAGGCTCGTCTAGCTTTCATAGTCTCTGTTGAGAAGTCGGGTGTGATTCTGATTGGTCTGCCTTTATATGTTACATGGCCTTTTTCCCTTACTGCTTGTTGTATTCTTTCGTTGCTTTGGGCACTTGGCATTTTGACTACTATCTATTGTGAGGAATTTCTCTTCTGGTCTAACCTATTTGGAGTTAGGTAGGCTTGTTTTATGCTCATGATTATCTCATTCTTAAGGTTAGGGAAGTTTTCTTCTACAATTTTGTTGAAGATATTTAGTGTGCCTCTTAGTTGATATTCTTCGCCCTCTTCTATTTCTATTATCCTTAGGTTTTGTCTTCTCATTGTGTCCTGGATCTCCTGGACACTCAGCATTAGGAGCTTTTTTGATTATTTGTTATTTATTATTATTATTAGAGAATTTTCAATGAATTTCTGCTATTTCACAAGCCAATTCTGTTCCACAAACAAATTATAACCTTTCATTTCTAAATCTAAGTGCAGATCATGCAACAACTCTTCAGGAAAACATGTCATTTAGTGTATATATGTTAGAGGTAAGATTTACAGTAATTATATGCCATAAAAGTAATCTTTAAATATAAATCTTTAAATAACCAAGAATAAAGGAAATATGGCAATTGTTTGAGAGAAGCAAATGAATTTTATAAAATATGCTGCTAGGATTAAAAATATTAATTAGAAAATTAATTAAAATACATGTATTTTAAAGAACCTTTAGTATTTGTATATTTCTAATTTTGAAAGAGTTTTTTTTTAATGTACAAACTCATGTTTTTTTTTTTTTAACTCTCCTTAACATCAGTTCAATAAAATAGGAAAAATGCTGGCAACCAACAAAGTAATATGATAATGCACATGGCTTTTTTATTTATAGAGAATCATTGTTTTGCTTTCCCACATGTAAGAATGCTGTGCTGCAAAGCTGGAAACTCTTTATTTTGGCAGCTGTTTGGCCTTGTGATAATCACCTGCAGGGTCATGGCTTTAGCATATTCTTAAGGTACTGTGATGGAACATCTGAACCAGCAAGGAAAAAAGAAACTTAAATAAAAGATTTAAATTTTCAATGTGGAGGTGCACCTAAGTGCAACAATAATAGAATCAGCCATTGAACATTCAAAAGTAAAATTCTACAATCTATTCAAATATGCCTTTACCAAATATAAGTGCATTTTATACACACACACACTCACACAACACACATACACACACATATGTATTACAAATATATATTGCATGTACTGAAAATTATTCAAGAGATAAATTACTCTACCAGGAAAGAATTTTTTAGTTTTTCAGTTTAATCATTATAAAATGAGATTTTTAATTCAGAGAAATGCAACTTCTAGTGTCTTAAGACTGATTTCTCAGAATATAGAGTATAATCATTGTACAGTTCCTAAAACTGTACATTAATTTACATCCTTATTATTTAGTAGAAATTTGCAAAAGAAACATTGGGCAAGCTTCCATATTGACTTTATAAAACTGCCTGAGGCTGTGTCGAGAAATGGTTCAGTGCTTCAGAGCACTAGCTGCTGTTCGAGAAGACCTTGGTTCAATGGTTAATATCTGTCTGGAGGTGCACAACTATTTGTAACTCCAGTCCCAAAGGATGTAATAACATTTTATGGCCTCAAATGGCAGCAAATCAAGACATACATGCTGAACGGAAGGTAAAATACACATACACATAATAATATATGTATTATTATACATAAAACAATAATAAAAAAATAAGAAATTTATTTTAAAGTGACTGAGAAGTTGTGATATAAGTACATTACTTTTTTCTGCTGAGAGAATTGAGTCCCCTTTAGGGAATTTTAGAGAAAGAAATCTACCAGCATAACTAAGACACCTCCAGTCTTAGTCTTGAAATTTAAATTTTTCTTTTTAATAATTTGAGTTAGCAGAAAAAATAAATTTCAAATTAGAAATGTGTCATTTACAAGTCATAATCAATATATCCTTAAGTATTCATGTATAATAAATACATATGAATGTAAAAACATACTGATACTAGTTTACAATTAAAATTCTATTCATATCAAATGGTTTAATAGAACTTAATAAGAACTTCTGTGGTATCACCATCTCTAACCTCAAGCTATATTACAGAGCAATAGTGATAAAAACTGCATGGTTTTGGTACAGAGACAGGCAGGTAGATCAATGGAATAGAATTGAAGACCCAGAAATAAACCCGCACACTTATGGTCACTTGATATTTGACAAAGGAACTAAAAAATCTAGTGGAAAAAATAGCATTTTCAAAAAAAATCATATTGGTTCAACTGGTGGTCATCATGTAGAAAAATGTAAATCAATTCTCTCTTATCTCCTTGTACAAAACTCAAATCCAAGTGGATGTTCACATAAAACCAGTTCAGCTACACTGAAACTAATAGCAGTGAAATTAGAGAAGAGCTTAGAACACTTGGGCACAGAGGTAAACTTCCTGAACAGAACATCAGTCTCTTATGCTCTACGCTCCAGAATGGAAGCAGAAGGTGGGATAATAGGAAAGGTGGTTTATGGAGGGGAACCCAGGAAAAAGGACAACATTTGAAATGTAAGGAAAATATATCCAATTTTTTAAAAATAAAAAAAGACAAAGGGGACTTTCTAAAATCACAAAGCCTGTGTAAAGCAAAGAACACTGTCATTAGGACAAAATAGCAACCAACAGATTGAAAAAAGATTTTGACCAATCTTACATCTAACAAAGAGCCCATCAGAGCCATATAAATTAATAATCTGCATTTCTGATCACCTGGTGCTAAAGAATGTGTTGTGAGTAACAAGATTACAACTAGTAAAGTGAAATGGTTGTTTTGCTGGGATATCAGTTAAATCTGAAGAAATAACTGTGATTTAGAACAGGCTATCATTTTTGAGATCAAATTTATCAAGATATGCTTTCTTGGATGAAGCCACAGAAGCTGTGTGTTCCAGAGGTTTCAAAAGCTATACCTTGTTCTGGCAGCCAAACTTGATAATGTCTATGTTTCTCAGAAGGAACTGATTATGAAGGCAGAAGGGGGCCATGAAAAGTAGCTGAGGTTTGGATCTTTGAGATATCAGAAGAGGTAAAATTTAAAGGCACGGCATCAGTTGTCCTATGAGTCCCAAGACTAAAGAAAAAATGGAGAGAAAATGAAGACTGAAACCTGAAGACAAAGTCAGGGTCTCTGAATGGCATGTTCCGGAAGTTGCAGCCAAATTGCTGCAGAATCGTTGGGAGATGGTAATACAATCTGATGTCTAAATAGGACAGTAGCAAGTATGGAGTGCTGACGGTATAAGGCGACCCCTAACCTGATCTGTGTTACAAATGACAGAGGTGGAGAAGAAAAGCAGCCAAGACCATGGCAGCTCAGGTGACCACGAGTCTCAGATGTTCTGCTTAGTGTCTATTACACTAAGGTACTTTGGTCTTGATTTTATTTCAATGAAACTGCATTGGTTCTTCCCTCCTGGAAGAAAAAAATGTTTAGTAAAAATTTTTGCAAGGTTCTAAGGATAAGAGTTTTTGGAATTTTGGGAGACTTTGGTAATTTAGAATGACTTTGTGTAGTTAGAAGCTTTGTACTTATAAAGACAATTTGGAGATTGAGAACTCCACATTTATATCTATAAAGGCTGCTTTATGTTGTTCTTGCTCTGCTAGGTAATATGGGTTCATCTTTTCCTACAGCCACATAAACACTGTTGCCTGTTGCTTTTCTGAGCATCGCCATTTTACAGAGGTAATATAGAATCTCAAACAGGTTTCACATGCATTTTCCTCACGGCTAAGAATGAGAAATATTTTAAAAATATTTATAGGATACTTGTTTCTTCTTTTAAAACTGTCTCTTCTTTCCCTTGGAGTATTAAATTATGGTCAGTTTTTAGAGGTGTTTGATTTTTCTTTTTTTTTTTTTTTTGGTTAAGCAATTTTTTAATACAAATTATAAAACAACAGTGCAGCATGATCTGAGAGCTGTAAGCTGAAATAAACCCTTCCCTCACCAAGTTGTTAGAAACACTATCAAAGGCAGAAATAACACTCAGGTTAATACCAAAAAGTTCTCTAAAGATTTTTTTCTACTTCTTAAAACTATGTTCCAGATACCCATGCTCTGAAATACAGCTGCTAAACATTTTGTCTCATTCTGCAGACCATCAATATTCTCCCAATAATTTTGATATTCCAGGAGAAACTTTGAAACTCCCTGCAGTTTAGCCTGTTGATTCTTAGTACTACTTCTTTGCTATTGGAATGTTGTTCAGAAATTTGATGCCTGTACTTATAATGTAAAGTGTTTTTCTTGTATTTTATTGTAAAACTTTCAACATTGGTTTAAATTACGGCCTTTGACACAATTTGAATTGATTTATGTTGTTATTTGAGGAACTTTAATACAAGTCCATTCTTCTTCAGTAAATAATCAATTTCAATAGAATCAAACCTACACCTTTTTTCCTGTGTAGGTCTTACATAAAAGCACTTATAATTTTCTCAAAAGTTAGATGCCCACACCTGAGAGCGTTTATTTCTCTGCCTCTTGATATACTGAATATAGGTGACACAGAGAAATGGTGTTGGCACAAATACATACATGTACACCAACGAAACAGAACACACAGCTGAGAAAATCATGACTTCGGGATGTCTAAAATGAATGTTCTCAGAAGTGGGAAATAAAGTGTCAAACAATAAATTTTTATGGTTTTAAGTTCAGTTAGTTACCATTTATCTTTAAAGCCACCATGACTAGTAATAATTTATCTTGCTATTATTTTTAAGTCAATTTTTATAAAATATATGTTAATTTGTGAGCAGGTGTATTTAAATTTAATACATATATACATATAAATATGTACATATATAATGTCATAAAATTTTGCTTCAAAACAAAATTCAAATGAAATTAACAGTCACTAAATTCTTAATTTCTACATTAAGCCTGTAGCTACTATAT
This sequence comes from Micromys minutus, assembly GCF_963924665.1. Taxonomy (NCBI): domain Eukaryota; kingdom Metazoa; phylum Chordata; class Mammalia; order Rodentia; family Muridae; genus Micromys; species Micromys minutus. The sequence continues at coordinate 44,841,752 of NC_137960.1, read as the reverse complement.
AATGGGCACACCATGTTAAACAGGAGAGTATGAAAAGACTACTAGAAAATAGTTGCTAGGTTACAAAAATCTTTAAAATTAAACACACTAATTATTTAAAAGAGATTTCCTACTAAATAATCAAAATATAAGACAAAAAATGTAAATTGCCTGAGGGTAATAAAAAGCTCTTACAATAATTTTTATAATGAATTTAAAGAACAAAAGTGAAAATGTATAAAATGCAATATTTTTCACATACGAAATTATTAAGTAAATGTTCTTTAATTTTAATGAGTATTTACTGCATTGATAATATTTTTTCTCCCATACTGAATGTATTTGTTAATTTATATTAGATTAATCAAAACAAATCAAGTTATAAAGAAAGTCAATTCTGTGTGCATTTTATCTCTGTCGACGGTTAATAAATAGATTGTCCTCAAAACCTCTTTCTCAGGAACCTATACAGAGGAGGAAACAGAGTAATGATAAGACCCAAATGTGGTGGATGGAAACTAGGAAACAGTATTTTGCAGATATAACAGGTCAGATACACAAACTCAAGGAGTTTGTGACAGTATGCAAAAGACTTCAAACTAGACAAAATTCCAATGTTTAAAATGGGAACTGGACACAAAAATTCAACCTCTAACCAAATGCTATTTGTAATTAATACCTGGTGGGAAAAGAAACATCACTATCTTTTTAGTTTTTGATTATGTAAATCACAGTGTGGGAAGACCCCATGATCAGAAGCTGGCCAACATAAAACAAAATATACTGTTTGTGTGTTTTTGTTTTGTTTTAATTTTTTTGAGTAGTTTGTTTTAATTTTCTGCTTTTTTGGGAGAGGTTGGTGTGTGTGTGTGTGTGTGTGTGTGTTTGTCTGTGTTCTAAAGCCATTTTTTTCTACTATCATATCCTCACACCTCCCCAGCCAAAAAACTTCACACCTTTCTTTCTTCTAAAAAGAACAACAAAATAAGAAACACATGTAAAATCCACAATAAAATGAGGATAGTCAACATGTACAAGTCAAATACCAATAGATCAGTAAGACGTGAAATATTCAAAGAAAGCAATATGAAGCAAAACTACCAAAAGACCATTGAGATCTTTTTTATGTTGGTCACTACTCTGAAGTGTATTTAATATAACAGCTTAGATTCTGTTAGAGAAAACTCTTTCTTTTCCTTTACAATCAGGTGTTAATTTCTCTGAGCTTCTTGGGTATGGGGAAGAATCCAAGACAACTTCCCCATCTCTCTGCTGGGACCACACTTGGCTTAAACATTTACATTCCCTGGGCATGGTGGTAGTTTGAGTTCATATGTGTATTATCACTTCTATTGTGTTTGAAGTACCCCATTTCCTTGGAGTTACCCATTTTCTCTGGCTCTACAAATCTTTCCATCTTCTTTCCAAGTAGATCCCTGATTCCTGAGCAGAGGAGTTTGATGACTAACTTAGACATCATTCCACTAATGACTAACTGCTCTTAAGTCTCTACACATTGTGGAGTTGTGGCAATTACCATGTAATAGATGATGAAGCTTTTCTGATGGTAGCAGAGGAAGGGAGTTTTCTATACACATAGCAGAATATTGTTAGGTATTATTTCATTGTTATGCTCCTTTTCTCTAACAATGCAATTTGTTTGTTTCTATAGACTTATGCCTGACCCAATCTCAGGTTCTTGGCTAACTTAGCAATGTCAGGAATGGGTTAGATATCATGGAAGTGGCCTTAAATCTAGGCAGAGAGTAGTTGGTAACCTTCAAATCATTTGTAACAATATTGTACTAGTATATCTTACAAACAAGTTGCCTTATAAGTCACAGAGTTTGTAACTGGATTGATAATTATTTTTCTGGTAGCCTGCAGGATTCTTTCCATGGTCATGAAAACTAATTAGTTGCTGTGAGTCATCCACCATTTTAAATGAGATGTGTAACTTTTGTCTTTAGCAAAAGGGTCTTAAAATCAGTTTTTAGAGAGCACCCAATATCCTTGTCAATAACCTGAGTTGTCTAGTGATTTCAATGTTTTCTCTCTGTCTACTGAATCAACCAGTAGTAGTCACTTCATTACTAACATTTGGGCTTTAATTAATTTAATGGCAATGATAGTTAGTGTATTGTCTTGGCCATTGTTTACTGACTTTCCTTTAGCAAACATTCACCATAGGTTTCTGTAAGGCTCCTAAAATGTCTCAGTGTTAGTTGTCCTTTTCAAAATTCTGTCTCTTAGTATAATCCACCATCCCACTCCCCATTTAATCTCACCACTCCAGGCTCTTTCCTAACTCTATATTACAATATATATCTCATTTTTCTTCTTTTGGGGTACCTAATGTCTGTGGTTATATGGATTGTAACTAACGTATTAAAGAATTAGGAGCTAACAACTAATATGTGTGAAAACAAAAAAAATGTGTTTTGGGATCTTGATTACCTGACTCAAAGTGTTTATTCTCTAGCTTCATCTGTTTACCTGTGAATTTAGTCATTTTATGTTTTTTCACAACTCATTACATTTTCTTTTGTAGTCTATTTAAATTTCTGGCGATTATGAATAGATGAAAAAATGAAGATCTGAACAATGAGCATGAGAGGAAGTGTGGGTGGAACTGGGAAGAGTGGAGAATGAGAGGAAGTGTGGGCGGAATGGGGACGAGTGAAGAATGAGAGGAAGTGTGGGTGGAACTGGGACGAGTGGAGAATGAGAGGAAGTGTGGGCGGAACTGGGACGAGTGGAGAATGAGAGGAAGTGTGGGCGGAATGGGGACGAGTGGAGAATGAGAAGAAGTGTGGGTGGGACTGGGACGAGTGGAGAATGAGAGGAAGTGTGGGCGGAACTGGGAAGAGTGGAGAATGAGAGGAAGTGTGGGCGGAATGGGGATGAGTGAAGAATGAGAGGAAGTGTGGGCGGAATGGGGACGAGTGGAGAATGAGAGGAAGTGTGGGCGGAACTGGGACGAGTGGAGAATGAGAGGAAGTGTGGGCGGAATGGGGACGAGTGGAGAATGAGAGGAAGTGTGGGTGGGACTGGGACGAGTGGAGAATGAGAGGAAGTGTGGGCGGAACTGGGAAGAGTGGAGAATGAGAGGAAGTGTGGGCGGAATGGGGATGAGTGAAGAATGAGAGGAAGTGTGGGCGGAATGGGGACGAGTGAAGAATGAGAGGAAGTGTGGGTGGGACTGGGACGAGTGGAGAATGAGAGGAAGTGTGGGTGGGACTGGGACGAGTGGAGAATGAGAGGAAGTGTGGGCGGAATGGGGACGAGTGGAGAATGAGAGGAAGTGTGGGTGGAACTGGGACGAGTGGAGAATGAGAGGAAGTGTGGGCGGAACTGGGACGAGTGGAGAATGAGAGGAAGTGAGGGTGGAACTGGGACGAGTGGAGAATGAGAGGAAGTGTGGGCGGAACTGGGACGAGTGGAGAATGAGAGGAAGTGTGGGCGGAACTGGGACGAGTGGAGAATGAGAGGAAGTGAGGGTGGAACTGGGACGAGTGGAGAATGAGAGGAAGTGTGGGCGGAACTGGGACGAGTGGAGAATGAGAGAAAGTGTGGGCGGAATGGGGACGAGTGGAGAATGAGAGGAAGTGTGGGTGGGACTGGGACGAGTGGAGAATGAGAGGAAGTGTGGGCAGAACTGGGAAGAGTGGAGAATGAGAGGAAGTGTGGGCAGAATGGGGACGAGTGAAGAATGAGAGGAAGTGTGGGCGGAATGGGGACGAGTGAAGAATGAGAGGAAGTGTGGGCGGAATAGGGACGAGTGGAGAATGAGAGGAAGTGTGGGTGGGACTGGGACGAGTGGAGAATGAGAGGAAGTGTGGGTGGAACTGGGAAGAGTGGAGAATGAGAGGAAGTGTGGGCGGAACTGGGACGAGTGGAGAATGAGAGGAAGTGTGGGTGGAACTGGGACGAGTGGAGAATGAGAGGAAGTGTGGGTGGAACTGTGACGAGTGGAGAATGAGAGGAAGTGTGGGCGGAACTGGGACGAGTGGAGAATGAGAGAAAGTGTGGGTGGACTGGGGACGAGTGGAGAATGAGAGGAAGTGTGGGCGGAATGGGGACGAGTGGAGAATGAGAGGAAGTGTGGGCGGAACTGGGGCGAGTGGAGAATGAGAGGAAGTGTGGGCGGAACTGGGACGAGTGGAGAATGAGAGGAAGTGTGGGCGGAACTGGGGCGAGTGGAGAATGAGAGGAAGTGTGGGCGGAATAGGGACGAGTGGAGAATGAGAGGAAGTGTGGGCGGAACTGGGAAGAGTGGAGAATGACAGGAAGTGTGGGCGGAACTGGGACGAGTGGAGAATGAGAGGAAGTGTGGGTGGAACTGGGAGGAGTGGAGAATGAGAGGAAGTGTGGGCGGAACTGGGGCGAGTGGAGAATGAGAGGAAGTGTGGGCGGAATAGGGACGAGTGGAGAATGAGAGGAAGTGTGGGTGGAATGGGGACGAGTGGAGAATGAGAGGAAGTGTGGGCGGAACTGGGACGAGTGGAGAATGAGAGGAAGTGTGGGCGGAATGGGGACGAGTGGAGAATGAGAGGAAGTGTGGGTGGAACTGGGACGAGTGGAGAATGAGAGGAAGTGTGGGCGGAACTGGGGCGAGTGGAGAATGAGAGGAAGTGTGGGCGGAACTGGGGCGAGTGGAGAATGAGAGGAAGTGAGGGTGGAACTGGGACGAGTGGAGAATGAGAGGAAATGTGGGTGGAACTGGGGCGAGTGGAGAATGAGAGGAAGTGTGGGCGGAATAGGGACGAGTGGAGAACGAGAGGAAGTGTGGGTGGAATAGGGATGAGTGGAGAATGAGAGGAAGTGTGGGCGGAACTGGGGCGAGTGGAGAATGAGAGGAAGTGTGGGCGGAACTGGGGCGAGTGGAGAAAGGAGACACTGTGGTTGGGATGGATCGTATGAGAGAATAACAAATATATTTTTAAATGTAGTAAGATGTAGAATCCTCTGGGTACATTTCCAAAGAGTCTGATTGATGGACCATTAGGTAGACCTAAGCTTCATACTATACTGATTGCCAAGTTGTCTGTGTAAGTTTGTACTTCTACCATTAATAAATGAGAGTTTATTTCCCCTGATTCTTCTCCACCATGAACTGTAGGATTTGGGGATGTTTATTTAGCTGTTTTTCTTTTTGTCTGTTTGTTTTCTGGTCTGGTTGTTCTCCTTTTGTTGTTGCTTATTGATCTTGACCTTCCTGACTATAAAATAAAATCTCTCAAAGTAGTTTTAACTTGCACTTCCCCAGTGACTAAGGAATTAGATACATTTCTTTATTTCTCAGTGATTTGTGTTTCATAATTTTAGTATATTATGCTAAGTTCGGTACCATATTTTACATAGTTAATTTTTTGATGTTCAGTAATTTAGTTCTTTGATTTTAGATACTAAACTTTTGTCACATTCTTTTTAAGCTGATTTTATTGGATATATTTTATTTACGTTTCAAATATTATCTCCTTTCCCAGACTTCCCTCCATATCCCCTATCACATCACCCCTTTCCCTACTTCTCTGAGGGTGTTTGCCCACCCTACCCCTCCTGCCTCCACGCCCTACATTCCCCTACAAGGCAGCATCAAACCTTGGCAGGACCATGAGCTTCTCTTCCCATTGATGTCCAACATAGCCATCATGGGCATTTGAAGCCATGGGTCCATCCATGTGTACTCTTTGAATAGGGGTTTAAGTCACTGCAAGTTCTGGGTGGTTGGTATTGTTGTTCTTTGGAGATTGCAAAACCCTTCAACTACTTCATTTTTTTCTCTAACTTCTCCATTAAGGACCCCGTTCTCAGTTCGATGGTTGGCTTCGAGCATCTGCCTCTGCATTTGTTATGCCCTGGCAGAGCCTCCCAGGAGACAGCTATATCAGGCTCCTGTAAGCAATATTGTTAGGGTTTGGTGGCTAAATATGAGCTGAATTCCCAGGTAGGGCAATCTTTGTATGGACTTTCCTTCAGTCTCTACTTCAAACTTTGTCTACATATATTCTCCTTAGAATATTTTTGCTCCCTCTTCTAAGAAGAACTTAAGCATCAGCATTTTGGTCATCCTTCTTCTTGAAATTCATGTGGTCTATGAATTGTATTTGGGTACTCTGAGATTTTGGGCTAATATCCACTTATCAGTGAGTGCATACTATGGCTATATTTTTGTGATTGGGATACCTCACTCAGGATATTTTCTAGATCCATCCATTTGCCTACGAATTTTATGAAATCGTTATTTTAATAGCTGAGTAGTAAGTACTCCATTGTGTAAATGAACCACATTTTCTGTATCCATTCCTCTGTTGAAGGACATCTGGGTTCTTTCCATCTCTTGACTATTATAAATAAGGCTGCTCTGAACAAAGTGGAGCATGCATACTTGTATGTTAGAACATCTTTAGGGTATATGCCCAGGAGTGGTAGAGCTGTTGACCCATTTTCCATTCAGTATTGAGTTCAGTTTTCATGAGCTTTTTTTTGTTGTTTCTGTTATTGGTGAACATCTCCAATCCATGGTAGTCAGTAGAGTGCAGAAATTTATTGCTATCTACATATGTATCTGTCATCATTTGATTTGCATCCTAGAATATGATCAATTTTGGAGAAAGTTTCATGAGATTCTGAAAAGAACTTATACCCTTGGTTTGCTTGTTTGTTTTGAATGTTTGGGCGAAATGTGTAGAAGCTATGTGCTATGTCCATTTGATTTATGATGTTGTTTAGCTCTAGTATTTTTCTGTTTAATTTTTTTCTGGGAAAACTATTTCTTAGCAAGAGTGAGGTATGGAAGTCAACCACTATCCATGTATGATGGTCAATATTTGATTTTAAATGTAGCACTAAATTTTTATGAACATGGATTTTCTTGTTAACATTTGGTTCATAAATATTTAAAATTCTAATATCATCTGGGAGAATTTTTTAAATGATTATATAGTGTGTATTCTCTAAATCTTCATATTAGTTTTGGTTTGAAATCTTTTTTGTCAGATATTAAAATACTATATATGCTTGCTTTTAGGTTTCATTTGCTTACAATAAAATTTTTATTCAGAAATGATGCCTATCTATGATGGGAAGGAGTATTTCCTACACTCACTAGAAATATGATTTCTGATACATAATGTTAGTCTATGTATTTTTATTTTGGAATTGAGTGTATTAATGTTGACAGTCATCAGTGAGCAGTATTTATGTATTTCTTGAAATTTATTTGTATAATATGAGTTTTACCTTCTGCTTTTGATTCATTATTCTGGGATTATGTATTTTTTTCTCCATGAGTATGTATAATCTCTTTAGACTAAAGCTTTTCTTCTAGTGTCTTCTGTAGATCTTAATTGGTAAATATGAGTTACTTAAAAGTTTTATCCTGGAAAGTTATTCTTTTCCTGTTCATTGGGATTAATAGTTTGGTTGAGTTTAATAGTCTGAAATAACATCTGTTCTTTATCAGAGTTTGTACAATACTATTACAAGCCCTTCTGGCTTTCAGTCTCTCCACTAAGAAGTTGGGTATTATTCTAACTGGCCCACTTAATATTTTGCTTGATCTATTTCCCTTAAAATATTAAATGTCCTTTTGTTTTGTTTTATAAATTTAATAATTTAATTATCATATGTTGTTAAAGATTTTCTTTTCTGCTCCTGTCATTTGGTGCTCTGTGTATACCCTATGACCTGACAAGCCTATACTTCAGGTTGGTGGAACCTGTTTCATGACTTTTTTTTTTTTTTTTTTTTTGTAAAATTCTGTTCTTTTGGTTTGTGATATTTCTCCTGTATTCCTAATATTCGTCATTTTGGTATTTGATAATGTCATGAATTTTCTGAATGTTCTGTGCCTGGATTATTTTTTTTAATTTAACTTTTCATTAATAGTAGTATTCTTTTTGCCTCTAGCCATGTTTCAGGGAATATTTCCTTGTCAAAATTAATCACTTCATTATAATCAGATACAGCACATATCTGGGAAACAAGAACTTGTCTAGTATTCTTCAGCACAATGGTAATGCTGTGACCTTCATGACAGCCCTTAAGGCTGTGCAAAATACCTCTGAAAAAATGGGTTCAAAATTAAAGAAACAGAATTTTTAAACTATGAAAAGTATAAGGATGCAATAGTAATTGTAAGCGGGGCTTCATAGATTTGAAATAACAAACAGCTGCACTAAGAAGTCAGTAAATGGGAGGGATTAGTTATAAAAACAAGACTCATGGTTCAAGTAATTATGGAGCATAGCAAGAGAAGGATGGGTGATCTCAGGGTGGAATCCCACCCAGTTAAATTTATTACTTTTTTCCCCAATGGTTGACAGATCTCTGACTTAAAGTCTTTCTGCAAAGCAAGTGCCAGGACAGCCAAGCGTAGGCTCTGGGGAAGTTGGAAAACAGAAAGCTAACTTTCTCACATAAAAATAGCATTTATATTCAGATTTAGCAACTGTAAGTGCTGTGCCCAGAAAACTTCATAGGATTTTCTATATAAAACAAAAATGTATTGCTGTCATTTTCTAAGAATTAAGGGTCTAAGGCCATAAAACATTGATTCCTGATATAATCAAAGGAGAACCTGAGAAAATGATTGAATTGATATGCAAATAAGGGACTGAGCATGGTTCTATAAGAGCTGAGCTATCTAGAGAGCTAACACAGTAATTTTAAAATTTTATGTAGTAGGTTTTATGATATTGGTTGAAAACCCCAAAAATCTATCCAAAAAGCTATTAGAGTTCTTTAAGAAAATTTCTAGCAGTTTTTTCTGACTTTTGTCAGAAAATTCATGAACTATATAAAGAGCTGTTTAGAGAGCTATTGATAGTAGACCATAGAAGTTTCAGCATGTACTCCTCAATGACTTTGAGATGTTTCTTCCATTATTCCCATACACCCAATCCTCAAGATAAACCAAGACTGGTCCTGGTCATCTTCTATCTTGTCTTCAATGTCTGAGATTCTTTTTCGATGTCTTCTACTCTGTTGATAAGGTTTCCACCGATGTTTTTTCTTTGCTTGTTTTGACTGAATGAAAAAATTAATTTCTAAGTTTATATTAGTTTGTGCTTTTTTTCAGTGATTCCATTTCCATTTTCATGCATTTAATTGTTTTTATTTCATGCCATTGTCTTTTCACAGATTTCATTAGAAGATTTGTTCTTGTACTTTTTAAGGTCCCTGAACATATTCATAATGTTTATTTGAAGTCTCTGTCTCATGCTTCTGATATATTGAATTTATTTGTGCCTATTTTAATAGAGTGACTTGCTTCTGGGTGAAACTAGTTGCATTTATTGTTAATGATTGTGTTTTTGCAATAATGTCTTTGTATCTTAGGTGAAGATAATTGTGACTCTAGATGCTGACATTTGTTGATATTCTAGGTCTTATATTCATTGTGCTGGTGTTCCATTCATTGGATTCTATTGTCTTCTTTGTCACTTCAGGACGGTTAGTGGCAGAATGATTAACATTTGTTTGCATCTGAGAGAAAGAGATATAGACTAAGAAAACCATCTCAGAGAGGCTTCAAGGAACAACTAAAGGGATACTGTTCACATCCACAGATGGATACACAAGGAGTTGGACATATATGATGAGAATGTCTTTTTTTTAATTGAACAACTTTATTTCAAAAAAGAGATAAATGTACAGATTTTAAAAGCATTTTCCATAAAAGTAGATGAATACATTATTGTCAGTACTTGATTTTTTAAAAATGTTTGATAGTATGCATGAAAATCTTACTAGTTACAATGAGCATAAAGTACATGTAAAACAAGAGGTAACATAGACATAGTCAAAGTTTTCTTTGTGTGTAAAGATTAAGCATAATGGTTTTTCATTTTCTTTTCTTTTCTTTCTTTTTTTTTTTTTTTTTTTTTTTACTTGAACTTCATATAGTCTGTGAGTTGTTTCTGGGGTGTTCAGAGCTTTCTGGGGTTAGTATCCAATTATCAGTGACTGCATATTATGTCTGTTCTTTTGTGACTGGGTTATCTCACTCAGGATGATATTCTCTAGATGCATCCATTTTCTTAAGAATTTCATATTGTTTCTGATAGCTGAGTAGTACTCAATTGTATAAATATACAATTTTTGTATCCATTCATCTACTGAAGGACATTTCAGTTCTTTCCAGCTTCTGGCTATTATAAATAGGGGTGCTATGAACATTGTGGTACATGTGTCTTTGTTATATGTTGGAGCTTCTCTGGGGTATATGCCCAAAAGTGGAATAGCTGGATCTTCAGGTAGTACTATGTCCAACTCTGTGAGGAATCACCAGATTGATTTCCAGAGTGGTTTTACCAGTTTACAACCCAACCAACAGTGTAGAAGTGTTCATCTTTCTTCACAGCTTCGCCAGCATTGGCTGTCATCTGAATTTTTGATATTAGCCATTCTAACTGGTGTGAGGTGGAATCTCAGGGTTGTGTTGATTTGCATTTGACTGATAAATAATGATATCGAACACTTCCATAGATACTTCTAACCATTTGATATTCCTAATTGAGATTTTTTGTTTAGCTCTGTACCCCATTTTTTAAAATAGGATTGTCTGATTCTATAGTGTCTAACTTCTTGAGTTCTTTGTATACCTTGGATATTAGACCTCTAACAGATGTGGGGTTTGTAAAGAACTTTTCCTACTCTGTTGGCTGCTGTTTTGTTTTCTTGACAGTCTCCTTAGCCTTACAGAAACTTTGCAATCTCATTAAGTCCCATTTTTCAATCTTTGACCTTGGAGCATGAGCCATTGGTGTTCTGTTCAGAAAATTTTCTCCTGTGCCTATGTGGTCTAAGGTTTTCCCTATATTCTCTTCTGATAATTTCAGTGTACCTGATTTAATGTGGAGATTTTTTATCCACTTGCACTTGAGCTTTGTACAAGGAGATAAGAAAGGATCTATTTTCATTCTTCTGCATGCTGAGTGCCAGTTGGACCAACACCATTTGTTGAAGAGGCTGTCCATTTTCTATTGAATGGTTAGAGCTCCTTTGTCAAAAATCAAGTGACAAGGGACATAGGCCTGATGATAAGGTGTTTCAAGTAGCCGGGGTGCAGAGAGATCTCTGCCAAGGGAGCGGTAAGTGCGCCCCCCCCCTGCTTAATTCAGAGACCAAGTAACCCGTCATTGGGTTGTTCCCAGCCAGAGGCCTTCGGGTGCAGAACAGGTACTTGGACCATCAGCCACAAGTAACAGCAGAGATCCTGGGACACAGGCCTGGTGAGAAGGCATTCAGAGTAGCCGGGGAGCGGGTGATCCAGGGACACAGGCAAGGTATAAGAGAGAGGCAAGAAACAATCACTGACAACAAGACCACCTATAAACACAGACAACAAGATGGCAAGAGGAAAGCGAAAGAACATATGCCAGGAAAACCAAGACAACCTGACAACACCAGAACCCATCTCTCCCATCACAGCAAACAGTGGAATGCAAAACACTCCATAAAAAGAAGACTCAGACCCGAAATCATACCTCAAGATGATGATAGAGATCCTTAAACAAGAACAGGAAAAAAAGCATAAAGAATTTGAAGCTTTTAGAGAGGAAACAAGAAAAACACTCAAAGAACTCCAAGAACTAGAGGAAAACAGAACCAAAGAGATGAAGGAATGGAAGAAGGAATTTAAAATGGAAATGGACACAATAAAGAAACACTAAAACAGACAACTCTAGGGGTAGAAAACCTAAAAAGAAATTAGGAGTCACAGATGCAAGCATGTCCAACAGACTACAAAAGATGGAAGAGAGAATCTTGGGGGCCAAACACAACATTGAAAAAATAGACAAAACAGTCAGAGAAGATGCAAAAACCAAAAAGCTTATAACCCAAAATGTCCAGAAGATTCAGGACACAATGAGAAGACTAAACCTAATGATAATAGGAATAGAAGAGTGTGAAAAATATCAACTTAGAGTCACAGTAAATATCTTCAACAAAATTGTAGAAGAAAACTTCCCTACCCTTGAAAATGAGATGATCATGAGCATAAAAGAAGCCTTCAGAACTCCAAATAGGTTATACCAGAAAACAAATTCCTCCCCACACACAATAGTCAAAATGCCAAGTGTCCAAAGCAAAAAAGGATACTAAAAGCAGTAAGGGGAAAAGGTCATGTAACACATAAAAGCAAACCAATCAGAATCACACCCAACTTCTCAACAGAAACTATGAAAGCTAGAAGGGCCTGGACAGACATCATGCTGACAGTAAGATAATATAAGAGTCAGCCCAATCTGCTATACCCAGCAAAATTCTCAATCACCATAGATGGAGAGACTAAGATATTCCAAGGCAAAACTAAATTTACACAATATCTTACCAGAAACCCAGCACTACAACAAATTATAGGTGGAAAACCCAATACGATGAAGGGAACTACATCCTAGTAAAAACAAGAAAACTCTTAAGCAAGAAAACAAAAAGAGGAAAGACATACAGGCACAATTCAGCATCCAAAAGCAAAAATAGCAGGAAACAGCAACTACTATTTCTTGATGTCTGTTAACATAAATGGACTCAATTCCCCATAAAAAGATATAGCTGATCAGACTGGATACATAAACAAAACATAGCATTTTGCTGCATACAGAACACTCATCTCAGAGACAAAGAAATAAGGGAAAAGATACCCTTTATAATAGTCACAAAAAAATGAAATGCCTTGGTGTGACTCTAAATAAGCAAGTGAAGGAACTGTATGACAAGAACTTCAAACCCCTAAAGAAAAAAATCAAGGAAGATCTTAGAAAATGGAAAGATCTCCCCTGATAATGGATTGGAAAGATCAACATTGTAAAACTGGCCATCTTACCAAAAGCAATCTACAGATTCAATACAATCCTCATTAAAATACCAACCCAATTTTTCATTGAGTTGGAAAGAGCAATGTGTATTTTTTCCTCTGGAATAACAAAAGAACTAGAATAGTGAAATCCATCCTCAACAACAAGAAACATCTGGGGGAATCACTATCCCTAACCTCAAGCTATATTACAAGGCAATTGTGCTAAAAACTGCATGGTACTGGTACAGAGATTGGCACGTGGATAAATGAAATAGAATAGAAGATCCAGAAGTGAGCCCTTACATATGTGGTCACCTGATTTTTGACAAAGGAGCTCCAAACATTGAATGGAAAAGGAACAGCCTATTCAACAAATGGTGTTGGTCCAACTGGCATTCAGCTATTTTTGCTTTGAGAGGTAGAATTGTGCCTGTGTGTCTTTCTTCTTTTGGTTTTCTTGCTTAGGTATTTTCTTGTTTTTACTAGGATGTAGTTTTCCTCCTTGTATTGGCTTTTCCACCTATAATTCGTTGTAGTGCTTGATTTGTGGTCAGATATTGTATAAATTTAGTTTTGTCCTGGAATATCTTGATCTTTTAATCTATGGTGCTTGAGAGTTTTGCTGGGTATAGCAGCTTTGGCTGACTCTTGTATTCTCTTAGGTCTGCATTATGTCTGTCCAGGTTCTTCTAGTTTTCATAGTCTCTGTTGAGAAGTCACATGTATTTCTGATTGGTCTGCCATTATGTTACATTATATGTTACATGACCTTTTCCCCTTACTGTTTTTAGTATTTTTTCTTTGCTTTGGGCACTTGGTGTTTTGCCTATTTTGTGTCAGGAGAAATTTCTTTTCTGGTCCACTCTATTTGGAGTTCTGTAGGCTTCTTTTATGCTCATGGTCATCTCAGTCTTAAGGGTAGGGAAGTTTTCTTCTATGATTTTTGTTGATTATATTTACTATACCTCTTTTGATATTCTTTGCCTTCTTCTAATTCTATTATCCTTAGGTTTGGTCTTCTCATTGTGTCCTGGATTTCCTGGACTTTTTGGTTAATAACTTTTAGGCTTTTGGAACTTATCTGACTGTGTGTGTATGTTTTCATTGTTGTCTTTTGTCCTTGAGATTCTCTCTTCCATCTCTTGTAGTCTCTTTGAGATGTTTGCATCTGTGACTCCTGATTTTTTTTTTTTTTTTTTTTTTTTTTAGGTTTTCTACCTCCAGGGATGTCTCTTTTATTGTTTTCTTTATTGTTTCCATTTCCATTTTAAATTCCTTCTTCAATTCCTTCATCTCTTTTTTTCTGTTTTCCTCTTGTTCTTTCATTTTTTTTAGTGTTTTTTGCGTTTCCAATTTGTGGAGAGCGGGTGTGGCAGCAGTCCCAAGATGATGCTTAAGACTCTGGCCTAGTCTTGTGACTAGCACCTGACTTCCTCCTGCCTCTGATATTAGCCACTCCCACCATTCGAGCTTCGAAGGTGCACCCATGACAGGAGATCAGGATAATAGGACTGTGCTTGGGGCGGGGAGAAAGAGAAACAGAAAGAGAGATGGAAGAGGACAAAAAAAGATTTTCTCTGGCATGTTGTAAAGTTCCTAAGTAAACCGCTTTGAGAAAACACTGTGTCCTCACTCTTTTTTTGCTGGTTGGAGATGGTAGTGACAAGTGATGGCCTGTATGGGGTTACTCCCCTTAGGCATTCAGAACTCATCACGGTCAGGGTGACTAGTCGGTAAGCTCCCAGTTAAGTGGGACAAATAAGGTTCTCTGTCTGAGACTATAAAGCTCCCAGGTAAAGGGGATGAGGAAAGCTCTCGGTTTGAGAAGATAAAGTTCCTGGTACAGGGACGAGTTGCATCTGGCACTATGGGAAACACAATATCAGTTCAGACAGTTCACCAAGCTCTGAAGGATTTGCTGAAAGCAAAAGGAATCGGGCTAAGAAAGGAGACTGTAGAGAATTTTTTTAAAAGCAGTGCGCTAGGTAGCTCCCTGGTTCCTGGTATCTGGACATCTCACAATATCTAGTTGGAAAAAAATAGGAAGGAATTTGCAGTTTGCTGAAGAGCAAGGAGAACTAGCTAAAGTAGTGTTGTTGGAATGGAAATTGGTAAAAAAAAAAAAAATGTTTAGGAGATGAGGAACGGTGTGGTATGGATCTGGAGAAGAGAAATGAGACTCTGAATCAGGTTAGGGAAGAGGGCTCCCAGAATTCAGAGGCGGGAGAAGTGTCTAGTGAGGGAGAAATGTCGGAAGACAGAAGACGATCTAGAGAGCAAAGCCCACAGTTTAGAGAAAATGAAAGTACGGGTTGAACCCTCAGCTCCAGGGTCACCAACTCTGCCTCCTTATGCCCCAGGCAGAGGGGGAAGGGCTTGGAAATCCTTCCCCAATAGAGACGAAGTAAGTGGAAATCTGACTAAGATTCTCCAAGGACCCACAGAGCCATTTGCAGACTTTCTGGCAAGGATGATGGAAGTGGGGTGCCGCGTTTTTGGAGACCCCGATACTGCCATGCCTGTACTGAAACAGGTCATATTTGAACAGTGTACTAAGGTGTGTAGCCAAGCGATCACCCTTTACAAGAACAAAGGGTTAGAACCCTGGATGAAGTTGTGCAGGGACCTGGGAGGGACGCTAACTAATGCAGGCCTTGCAGCTGCAGTTATGCAGATGTCACAAGGAAGAAATGGTCAAAAGAGTCGGAATTGTTTGCATGTGGACAGCCTGGCCACAGGAAGCATCAATGCCTGCAGCAAGGTTGAAGTGACAGGCAATGCACTCACCACAAGGCATGCCTGGGCAGTGCCCAAAGTGCAGAAAGGGGAATCACTGGGCCAATGAGTGCCGTTCAGTGAAGGACATCTATGGGCAGCCCTTGAACTCTGGTGTCCAGCCAAAAAACTGGAGGTGGGGCCCCCCGACCCCAGGGCCCTCAAATATATTGGGCAATGTCAGAAGGGTGGCCAAACCTGAACCCTCTGATGCATTGGGACCAGGCAGACTAGCAACCAAAGGCAGTGCAGGACTTGACCTCTGTTCCACCACCAGACTCATATTAACCCCCCAAATGGGAACTCAATTAGTGGATACAGACTTTAAGGGCCCTTTACCTCCTGATACTATGGGATTAATTTTGGGGAGGAATACTTTTATGATGCAGGGATTGGTAGTCCATCCTGAGGTGATAGATCCAGATTATACTGGGCAGGTAAAAATTATGGTCTCGTCCCCTTGAGGCATGTATGCGATTTCAACAGGGGATAGAGTGGTTCAATTGGTCCTTCTGCCCAGCCTTCATGCACGATTTCCTGCCAATAATCAGAAGTGAGGAAGTAAGGGCTTCAGGTCCACTGGTGCATCCAATGCTTTCTACTTCCTTGATATTGACACCCAGCCACTATTGAAATTAAAAATTGATAGAAAGTCCATATCGGGCCTTTTAGATGCAGGTGCTAATCGTAGCATAATTAGCACCAGAGACTGGCCTACTGGGTGGCTGAAACAACAGTCAGAGAGGACCTTAAGAGGGCTGGCATACATCCAGAAGCCAGTAATGAGCTCTTGCATGTTCAGTTGGAAGGATGATGAAGGCCATTCTGGTGACTTCTAACCCTATGTGTTTGGTGTTCCAATATCCTTGTGGGGCCATAAATTAATGAAAGAGATGTGCTGACTAATGAAGGGCATTACAGCTCACAAGCTCGAGAGATAATTGTGGACTTGGGTTACGTCCCTGGAAAAGAGCTGGGCTGTGCCCTACCAAGCAAGGCCTCCCATGTAACTCTCCACAAGAAAATGGATTGAGGCAGGCTGGATATTTCCTAGAGGCCACTGAGGGAGTGTTACCCATAGCATAGAGGACCGAGGATCCAGTTTGGGCTCCTCAGTGGCCACCCCCCTCAGAAA
The DNA here is from genome assembly GCF_963924665.1 of Micromys minutus. Lineage (NCBI taxonomy): Eukaryota > Metazoa > Chordata > Mammalia > Rodentia > Muridae > Micromys > Micromys minutus. The sequence continues at coordinate 44,825,055 of NC_137960.1, read as the reverse complement.
AGTTGATTGCCGCTCAGGTATTGGTACAGGACCAACTAACCCAAGGTCATATACGACTTTCTACTTCACCATGGAATAACCTCATATTTGTTATTAAAAAGAAATCAGAAAAGTAGAGATTATTACATGATTTAAGAGAAATTAATAAACAAATGGTGATAATGGGGCTGGAGCAGAGGGGGCTCCCATTGCCTTCTGCTTTACCCCGAGATTGGCCTCTTATAGTTCTAGATATTAAAGATTGCTTTTTCTTAATTCCTTTACATCCTAAAAACATAGTTAGATTTGCTTTTACTGTGTCTTCACAAAATCATGATGAGCCAGATAAGAGGTTTGAATGAACAGTTTTGCCACAAGGTATAGCTAATAGTCTCACCATATGTCAATTATATGTTGATGCAGCCCAAAAAGAAGTTAGATCTGCCTTTCCAAAGGTAAATGTTATCATTACATGTATGACATCTTTATTTCAACCCCAAAAGAAGATATGCTTGATGAGGCATATAGCTGTGTAGTATCTCTACAAAAATGGGATTTAGTTGTGGCTCCAGAAAAGGTTCAGAAGGATATGGTGGTAAACTACTTGGGGACTAATTAACTGTAGATTTGGTGACTCCACAATAAAATCCAAATTTATACTGATAAGTTAAAAACGCTAAATGATTTTCAAAAATTATTAAGAGATATTCAATGGGTTCGACCCTATTTATCTCTGAACAATAGACAGCTACAACCACTCTATGATATTCTGCCAGATGATTCTGCTCTAGATTCTCCCAGACAACTCAGTGGTGCTGCCGGAGCTGCATTACAACTGGTAAAGCAGGGCATCCAGACTCTGGCCTTAAAACACTGGGATGAGTCACAACCCATTTTGCTGTGTATTCTGTCCACAGAGGCACAGCCTACAGGAGTTCTATGGTAAGGAGCTCCTTTGCTTTAGATACATCCCAAGATTTTCCCAGGCAAGACACTTGTGCATTATCCCACTTCAGTTGCACAATTGGCTTTGCTAGGCATTCAACAATGCATACAGTATTTTGGCATCCCACCTAAGGATCTTATAATCCCTTATAATGTGAGACAACTAAAAGTATTGCCATCTACTATAGATGACTGGGCTATTCTGAGATGCAGTTCTCAAGGTAACTTTGATAATCATTTCCCTAAAGATCCTACCCTACAGTTGATTACCACTCATCCTGTAGTTTTCCCTCGCATCACTTCAAAGGATGTTTTGCCAAATGCCCCTCTTATCTTTACAGATGGTTCCAAGACAGTACAAGGAACATATGTGGTCGCGGGTTCCTCTCCGGTTACCATACAATTTCTGCCTGCATCACCCCCAAGTTGTTAAATTGCAAATTGTGATTAAGGTATTTGAGTTGTTTCTAAGTCCTTTTAACTTGATTTCTGATAGCCAGTATGTTGTTAACATGATGCTCTGCTTAGAAGTACTGGGTAAAATCAATTCAAAATCTACTATTAGACATCTCGTTGTCACCTTGCGTGACTTGATTTTGAAAAGAACATCGCCATTTTTTGTACAGCATATCTGTGCCCATAATAACTTACCTGGTCCCCTAGCAGAGGGAAATGATATTGCAGATAAAGCCACCAGGGTTTGCTTGATTTTTCTTCGATACATCACCAATTTCATTGGCTCAAGAATTTCATTCACAGTTCCATCTTAATTCCAAGACCATCTTCAGGCTTTAAGATCACCTGCTATGAGGCACGAGATATTGTAAAAGGGTGTCAAAAGTGTACACCTTTGCTACCCCATATTGGGTTTAGGGTTAACCCATGTGGGTTGCACCTTCTACATCTCTGGCAAATGGATGTCACTCATTTCCTTGAATTTGAAAAATTAAAGTTTCTCAATATTTCTATTGATACAGCCTCTGGGATCATTTTTGCATCTCTACATACAGGGGAAAAGGCACGTCATGTAATTGCACATTGCTCTGAAGCATGAAGTGCTTGGGGGCAGCCCAAAATATTAAACACAGATAATGGGCCTGCCTATACTTCTATTTCTTTTGTGTCCTTCCGAAAAATGATGGGCGTTTGAGTAACTTGTGAATTGCCCTTTAATCCCCAAGGACAAGGAATCATTGAGCGTGCTCACCACACCCTCAAAGAGTGTGTAGTTAAACAAAACGGGGAAATTGCCTCCACAGGTTCTTCCCCTAGGGAGAGACTGGCTATTGCTCCTTTTACCTTAAATTTTTTAAATGAAGACAAGCATAGGCAGTTCACTGCTGAATGTCACACCAATCCTAATGTTTCTCCCAAAGGCCTGGTTATATGGAAAGATGCCCTGACTGGCAAATGGCAGGGTCCTGATCTGGTGTTAATTTGGAAGAGTTTGTTTCTGTATTTCCTCAGGAACATCAACAGCCACTGTGGGTCCCAGAGAGGTTGAAGAGAGTGGTCCAGGATAATCCGAGCAACAACCCTGTGGATGATCCTGATGCTGCTGATGCTGCCAATGGTAAAGACTGAAGATCTGTGATGGGAGCTCCTATCAGAGTTCCCTAAGACTTTACCTCTCATCCACTTAGCACAAGTTTTCCCCGGATTCTCTACATCTAATACCTCCTTGCAATTGCCTTTCTTACCCTGGATGAGGATATTGCACCCCTTGGGGATGCAATATTCTCCCTTAAAAGATTATTATGTTTTTAGATGATTACCAATATTTCTCAGAATAGTAATTTCATTCAATTGTATAATCAGTCTGAGGATAGGATTTTAAATTTTAGTAATGATAATTGTTTTTATAGCATGTGTTGGAATGCATTCACACATCATTTGGCTGTGGAGACTAGAATGTCGTGCTTTTTTCCCTGGCCTGTGTAGGCCCCCTCAGCTATGACCATATTCAGGCCTAAAATATTTTGAATCACTACCTCCACCTCAAGGCTGAAAGAGTGGGCTGGACTAGCTAGATTAGCCCTTTGCTTGGTCCTCATAAATGTCCTGGTATTCTAGTGCATGTGCCATATACAATTTCAACAGCGCAAAACTCAAGCCTTAATGATACAGGCAGAGGTGGAGACTGGGGAGTCTCCTCAAGTATGGCTTGGCATGCTAGAGAAGTAGTCAGTGATGGGTAAGACTTCCTGTAAGTGTCACCAACATAAGACAGGTATCGAACCAATGCAGTTCGTCTCCCAACGATGGGTAAGGGGCACTGCCACAGGGGGCAACCTAAAGCAGACATTCTCTCAGCCAAAATTATAAAGAAGGGGGAGATGTGGAGAGCGGGTGTGGCGGCAGTCCCAAGATGATGCTTGGGACTCCAGTCTAGTTTTGTGACTAGCACCTGACTTCCTCCTGCTCCCGAGATTAGCCACTCCCACCGTGCGAGCTGCACAGTTGCACCCATGAGGAGAGATCAGGATGATAGGACTGTGCTTGGGGGCGGGGAGAAAGAGAAAGAGAAACTGAAAGGGAAAGAGAAAGAGAAACATAAAGATAAACAGAAAGAGAGACTGAAGGGAATAGAAAAAGATTTTCACTGGCATGCTGTAAGGTTCCTAAATAAACTGCTTTGAGAAGAATGCTGTGTCCTCGCTCTTTTTCTGCTGGTCGGAGACGGTAGTGACACTATTTCTTTATGCTTTACTTCCTGTTCTTATTTAAGAATCTCTATCATCATCTTGAGGTATGATTTTGGGGCTGAGTCTTTTTTTTCTGGAGTGTTTGGCATTCTGCTTTTTGTTGTGATGTGAAACATGGGTTCTGATGCTGCCAAGTTGTCTTAGTTTCCATTGGGTAAGTTCTTTCGCTTTCCTTTTGTCATCTTGTATCTTTGATTATAAGTGGTCTTCTTGTCAATGATTGGTTCCCGTCTCTCCAGTGTACCTGGCCTGTTTCCCTGGATCTCCACTGTTTTAGGTGGCAAATGGCTTGAGCATTTGGTTCGCACACAAGGGCCCTTCTACATTGACCCAAGTCTTTATGGCAGAGTTCCTGCTCCCCTGGAACAACTGGAAGACTGCACCTGCTACACGCTAGGCCTAGCCCTCCCTGAGTCAAGACTACTCAAAATGCATTCTCACCAGGCCTGTATCCCTGGGTCTCAGCTGTTCCCAGTGGCAAATGGCCTGAGTTTTTTTCTGCACACAAGGGCCTTCCAGGTGGAAACTGAGTGCCTATGGCAGAATTTTTGCTCCCTGAATAAATCAGGAGGCTGTGCTTTCCATACGCTCTGCCAGGATCTCCCTGCACCCTGGCTACTTGCAACACAGTCTCTCCAGGCCTGAGTCCCTGGATCTCTGCTGTTTTCATCAGCAAATGACCTGAGTGTTTAGTTGGGAAGAATGTCTTGTGCTTAAGTTATATTGTACTTTGCCAGGTCTCTTATATTAGCATTTCTGGGATCTTGTACAATTATATTATTTTGTCTGATTATGCTTGCATATTGGTTTCTGTTTCATGCATGATTGTTTGTTGTGGTCTAGGCATCTGGAGTTATGTTTGGGGTGTGCTTTTTTTGTTTTGATTTTTATTATTTTTGGGTAGCACTTCTATTTGGTTGCTGGACCCTCTCTTAGGCAATTGTGGTTGTTGTGGGGTGTGGTGTCCCTGCTAGAGAGTACTTCTGAAACTCATTAAATTGTAGAAATAGAAAGAAAGGGACTAGAAGGAAAGGCTGAGAAGGGCTGTGGGAAAAAGCATGAACAAGAGAAATCTGGTCTTGAACAAGAGCCAGAGTACACTAGGAGGAGGGAGTGGTGTGGAAACAGGATATTCTTGAAAGCAGGACAAAACATATTATACAGAGACAGAGATAAAAAGGCCATGGTGACCCCATTTGGTACCAAGAAGCAGAGTCCTCCATGAGTGGAATAGGTGAAAGAGGAGAAGGTCCGGATAGCAGGTTGCTACAAGATTTGAAACCATTAACTTTCATAGTAGAAGGTGCTTATGAAGGTAAGTGCCTAGTAAAAGAAATGAATTTGGAATATGAGAGAAGGATGAGAGGGGTTTTTCAGTTTTTTTTTTTTTTTTTTTTTTTTTGAGAGAGAGAAAGATATAGAGAAGGAGAGGGAGGGGGGACAAGAAGAGACAAAAAGAGAATATTCAAGTTGGGTGGGTATAGAGGTGGTATGGGAAAGAGTATTATATGAGAATCTTGAACAAAAGCTTTTAAAACCTTCTTTTCACCAATGATATGTTTAATGATACTCTGCTATACTTGCAGACAAGAGCCAAGCATAACAGGCTTCAGAGAGGTTTCACTCAGCGACTGACCAAAACTGAGGCAGAGAACCACTGCCAAACATTAGGCAGAGCTTTGGGAATCCTGTGTAAGAGGGGGAGAAAGGATAGAAGGTGTCAGAAGGATCAAGGATACCACACAAAAACCTACAGACTCCACTAACCTGGGACCAATGGAGACTCACAAGCTGAACTGCAAACCAGAGGGCATGCATTGGCTAGAATGGTCCTCTGCAGAAAAGTAACATTTGTGTGGCTGAGTCTTTATGTAGGACTCCTAAAGCAGGAGCAGGGGCTAGCTCTGACTACACACTTGACCTTTGAATTTCTTTCCCCTGAGATTCCCTGTTGAGCCTCAATAAAAGATGTGCTTAGTCTTATTGAAAGTCACCATACCAATGCTGGTTGATGTTTATTGGAGCCTTAACCCTTTCCTTTTTAAATTGGATATTTTATTTATATTTCAAATGTTATCCCTTTTTCCCAGTTTCAGTTCTTAAAACCCTCTATCCAATCCTTTCTCCCCTTCCTCCTATAAGGGTGTTCCCCAACTGACCCACTGTCACCTGCCTCCACATCTTGGCATTCCACTACAATGAGGCATTGAACTTTCACAGCACCCAAGGCCTTTTCTTTCACTGATGACCAACAAGGACATCCTTTGCTACATATGTGGCTAGAGCCTTGGGTCCCCTGAATATGTATTATTTGGTTGGTGGTTTAGTCCCTGGGAACTCTGAAAGATCTGGTTGGCTAATATGTATTGTTTTTTCTTTGAGGTTGCAAAACTCTTCAGCTCCTTCAATGCTTTCTCTAACTTCTCCATTGGGGACCCAGTGCTCACTCCAATGATTGGCTGAAGTCATCCACCTTTGTATTTGTCAGGCTCTGCCAGAGCCTCTAATAAGACAGTTATATTAGGCTCTTCCCAGCAAGCACTTCTTCCCATTTTCCTCAGTGTAAGGATTTGGTGTCCAAAAAAGGGATAGATCCCCAGGTGGAGCAGAGTCTGAGAGACATTTTTTTCAGTCTTTGCTCCACCCATTGTCTCTCTATGTCCTACCTTGAATATTTTGTTCCTCCCTTCTAAGAAGGACTGAAGAATGCAGATTTTGGTTTTCCTTCTTAAAATGTATGTGGTCTGAGATATGTATATAGGGTATTCCTAGCTTTTGAACTAATATCTAATAATGAGTGCAAACCATTTGTATTTTTTTGTGACCGAGTTACCTCATTCAGGTCAATATTTTCTAGTTCCATTCATTTGCCTAAGAATTTCATGATGCCATTGTTTTGAATAGCTTAGTAGTACTCCATTGTGTAAATGTACCATTTTTTTGTATCCATTTCTCTGTTGAAAAGAATCTGTTTTCTTTCCAGCTTTTAGCTATTATAAATAAGGCTGCTATAAACTAACTGGAATATGTGTCCTTGTTATATGTTGGAGCATCTCTTGGTGATATGTCCAGGAATGGTATAGTGAGGTGCTCAGGTAGTAATATGTCTAATTTTCTGAGGGACCACTAGTCTGATTTTCAGAGTGGTTGTAACAGCTTGCAATCCTACCAACAATAGATGAGTGTTCCTCTTTCTCTATATCCTTGCCAGCATCTGCTGTAACCTAAATGTTTAATCTTAGCCATTCTGACTGGTGTAAGGAGGAATCTTAGGATTCTTTTGATTTGCATTTCCCTGATGACTAAGGATGATGAGCATTTCTTTATGTGCTTCATGGGAATTCAGTTGAGAATTTTTTACTTAGCATTGTACCCCATTTCTAATATGGTTGTTTCATTTTCTGAAGTCTAACTTCTTGAGTTCTTTATGCATGCGCGCACACACACATTGATATTTTAGCCCTCAATCTGTTGGTTGCAGTTTTGTCCTATCCACAGTGTCCTTTGCTTTACAAAAGATTTTCAATTTTATGAGGTCCTATTTATCACTTGTTGGTCTTAGAGCATAAGTCATTGGTGTTCAGGAAATGTTCCCCTGTGCCCATGTGTTTAAAGCTTTTTCCCACTTTCTCTTCTATTGGTTTCAGTGTATCTGGTTTTATGCGAAGGTGCTTGATCTACTTTGACTTGAGTTTTGTACAAGGCAATAAGAATAGGTCAATTTGCATTCTTCTACTTGCTGATTGCTCAATGAACCAGTACCATTTGTTCAAAATGCCCCCCCCACGATGGTTTTAGCTTCTTTGTCAAAGATCAACTAACCATAGGTGAGTGTTCATTCATGATTCTATTCCATTGATCTACCACCTACCTGTCTCTGTAGCAATACCATGCAGGGTTTATTACTATTGTTGTGTATACAGCTTGAGGTCTGGCATGGTGACTCCTCCAGAGGTTCTTTGATTGTTGACCCTTCCCTGTGGAGAAGAGCTTGATGTGTGTGTGGTGGAGTGAATTGGACTGGGAGGTGGAATGATGAGAGGTGTGAGAGCTCCAGTAAGAATGAATGTAAAGTAAGTAAATAATTTATAAAATTAGTTTTCAAAATTCTTGCTATGAAATTTGAATTTAGTGTCTTTTTTCTGTATATTATATAGACATACTGTAGAAAACTGGCATAGTTTAATGATTACTAAATTAATCACAGGCTCTACCAGTAGGCTAAACACTTATGCTAGTGTGCATATATGTATCTGTTTTTCTAAACACATTCAGACATCCATATGTAGGTATATGTACATGGAAATATAGATTTAGATAGGTAAACATTGTCTCACGCTTATCCCAAGTGCATTTATTTATAAGATAATGTCCATATCAGTATCTTCAAAACATACAGTTTCATATGCAAAGGTATTTTTTAGACTTCTTTTGCTTGATGTAATTTCATGTCATAAAAATAGATTGTTATAGGCCCCATTCTTCACTGCAGTATGATAGCATTACATTCAAGCACCTGATTCCTTTTTTCTCTTCTTTTTACTAGTAACAACAGGAATCCTTTTTACATAAGAAGAATTTCTAAAGTGGCTGTAACCTATAGCGAGATGTCTAGAGTACAGAATAAGAGGAAAATAGTTATAAAAGCTCTTTTAAAAATAGCTTTAGGAAACGTCTGAATTTTTGATTTATGTTATTCTCATTCTGGCTTGATTGCTGTTTTCTTCTAATCTCTTATCAATTTAAATCTGAATCTTCTCATGTTAGAAACCCAGCGAAGGAGTCATACTCATCTCAAAATCATTTCAAGCTACCTCAGTAGGGGGTTCCTGTCTCATGCAGTCCTAGAAATTAGTATTGACTGTAAGTCTAGGAGGCTTAGGCATGAGAAAACTGGAAATTAAACTGAGAACTATTAAATGTACTAATAATGTATTAAATCTAATCCCTTTCAGGAAAGCATCCTTCCAGGAGTTGCTTGTACTTTTTGAATATACAATAAACTGAGTATCAAATTGTCTCTTTTCTCCTGAACTTGGCAGAAAACTCATACGAGTAAAGGATGAATATGATACACCTTTTTAAAAAAACAGTTTTATGGAATATTCTCTGTATTTACATTCAGGTGTTATCCCCTTTCCACCAATCCCATCCCCCTCCCACCTCCCATGAAGGTGCTCCCTCTCGAAACTTCCCTCTTCTTCATCAGCTTTCCCCTCTGCTGGGACAATGAGCCTTCGCTGGCTCAAAGTCCTACTGTTGTCACTATGGCTAACAAAGATCCAAGCTCCAGAGTACAAGGGAATGAGTACTTATGCCTTCAGTTCTTACCAAGGCAAGTAATTCACTGCTACTTAATTGTAGTTTCCTCTTTTAAAAAAATCAAAATAATAATGCAATTATAAATCAGAAGGTGCTGTGTTATATAAGGAGCTGTGTATGACAGTGTAAGAATTGCGCTTAACTCGTTGTATTTAATGAGTCCTGATAATATTGCCATAATTTTTAGGGTTTGAGGGACTGAGAAATGTTTCTTTCCTCAGGAGACAGAGGCAGGTAGATCTATGTGCATTCAAAGTCATCCTATTGTACATAGTGTGCTCCAGGAGAGCCAGGACTGACTCAAGACAAAAAAAAAAGGTGTGGGGGCAAGGAGAGAGATAAAAAGAAAAGGAAAGAAAAGAAAGAAAAAGGAAAAAAAGGTGTGACATTTCTAAGTCAGAGGCTAATGAAAATTTTTGAAAATTTGCATCATATGAAAGGATTATTACATGTGAAGAGGGTGCAGTTTTCATGCATTCCCTCAACTCACACAAATGTGGAAGAAACTGAGGGTAACTCCCCTAGCTCCACCAGCGTGGTTTCTTAGAATCATCAGTGATATCAATGTTCTGCAGTTGACAGGGTAAGAACATTTTAGGATAAGCCTAGGGATAATCAGATCTCTGTGAAATAGAGAAAATTGAAAGGTCAATTGCACACTGAAGCTTCCCATTTTGTTTCTGTGAAGAATGCAAATGCTCCGTGCTGTCTGTGGAATGATCTGTACAAGGACCACTGCTTTAATAAAATACAACCTTTATCTCTCTTAGACACACGTTATTCCAAACTCACATCTATGTAACTCTTTGTGCTAAGAACTAATCTCATTGCCGCAGACCTGTCTTTGAATCATGTTAAATATCTCTTTAAGAATAATTACCTCTCAGATAATTTTTGAGGTCTGAGTACACACACACAAACACACACACACACACACACACACACACACACACACACACACACACACACATGTGCACACCCACACACAGGAACACAAGCACATGAGGGGGTCTGGGGGTGAGTCTTGGGATACTTCTCATATATTATTGAAAAATATTGCCTGGTATTTTGACATAATTACAAGATTAAAGGGCTTGCTGTATATTTTTTAGTATATTTAAGCTACTATGTTATTTTGATTAAAAATCTGAGAACTTTTGAATTATGGTCTTGCCTGGACTGATTTCAAAGTTTTCTGGTTGAAAGTGTCAAAAATCTGTCTACTTCCTCATGTCTATCCTTTCTGTCATTGTGCTTTTCTCATTCCAGTGTTGCCTCTGACTTTACCAAGAAAAAAAAATGCAACAGAAAAGCTCACTTTAATTTCCTGAGTTGCATGTGAGTAGCCTGATTAATGTGTTTGTGAATTCTTAATAAGAATGTGTGTGTATCCACAGTGATGTTTATTAATTCATAGAACAGCTGCTCAAAGGCAGAAAGCAGAGATGCCTCCCTCCCACTGAACCTCTTGGCAGCCATCATGACTTTTCCCTGCCTGGTCATTTGGAGAGCACTCTCTGTATAGAGTCTGATGGTTCTTTTTCTGCCTCTGGCAAGGGATCTCTCAAGCCAGCAGGGGGCCAGTGGGATAGCAGGGTCAGATTTGAATCTCCCCCAAAGTGTGGAGGATGAAATAAAAAACATAACGAGTCTAGTAGATACCCCAGCTTATTTCAATTATTTTTTAATTGTTTTCAGATGCTCCCAGGCATGCTTTGTTTAGCTTTGCAATAAACAGAGCAGGCAGCACGGAAGTGGATCACACTTGAGACCCTAAGGAAACATCTCCGGAAAGTGATGAAAATAACAGAGGCACTGCACACACTGGAGCAGGTCCTGGTAGATGAGCTGGAAAACGAAACAAACACTGGAATAGCAGAGTCAGAGGCTGTGAATGCCTGTCACTTGGGAATTCACAATATCTACTTTTAAGTCCTTACAAATCCCTTGAAATGAATATTCAGTCCATCAATAGTGTGGCAATGTGTAAAATCTACTCCATCTGACTTACAGATGTTCTCTTCTGAGTTTCTATCTGCTGAATTTCCACCTGCCTACCTAGCGGATATAGAGAAAGGGGACGACTCATATCACAGTTCAAGCACTTGAGACCTCTGTGCTTACAATGAACTCAAAACTTAACAGTAATTGCTAGCAGTTTGAGAGGGTGAGCTATAACCACCACATCTCCAAAGACTCTCTTCTGAAATGTGAAGCCACATTTATAAAGTCTTTCCAAAACTTAATTGAGAATCCCAAAAGAACTTTGTTAGGTATCATTTACTAGTATGCAATCCAAAGAAGTTCAAACATGTCACCGTGATGGTTGAAATTATATTTATAATGAGTATAATTTCATCATTTTGATTGAAAGAACAAGACAAAATTGTAGAATTCAGATTAGTAGCATAAAAAGTTAGCATAAAACATTCTATGAGGAATCTAAATACACTGCACTGGTAAGTGAGCAAAGTAGTAAATGTGTGTCTGTAACTGGAAATCCTTACTTAGTGTTTAAATCCTCAAAATTTTCATTACTTATGTGATATTTTCAAAATCAGCACTACATGTAAAACTTCTACAAAGAATAGTCTGAACTCATTCATGGATATACCAGTTCTGTGACTGGGCATTGGGCATCACTCAAAAAATATCACACACTCTGTCATTCCTGAGTTCCATGGTATAATTTATGAACACACTTTCTAACACAGAAGAGACAATATATGTGCAGAAGAGACAATATATAGATTTCCATACATGTTGGGGTGATCAAAGAAACAATAGATTGATTAGGAACATTTATTTTGCCAGTTACTAATATTTTGGTATCAAGAGAGAAGACAGGATAGTTGAAATTAATAGGCCCTCTAAAGCCCGCTAATGCTCAGTCAGGTCTTCAAAAGTCATTGTGATCTTGTTCTTACAAAAATATCCTTCTGAGGGTGACTTTTCTTTAGTATCTTTCCATCTTCATTACATTTTCATTTTATGTTGCTTTACAATAATAGGAATGGTACTAATGTTTGCTGTGCATAATTACTAATGCTATAAAATTAAATTTATCTTACATCTTATTTCATGTTTAAATACTGATCATTATTTGTATACTGAATTATTCTCTCACAGTTTCCTTCATTTACATTGTATCTGAACTTCTCTGAAATGACAATCAATATTGTTCACTATAGATTATATAATTAATATCTTTGGGTTTCACAAATACCAACTGAAATCTAAATCCTGTGGATAATACATAGTTTCCTTCTATTTATAATCTGTAAAGTGTTTAACACATTTTGAAATTGTTCATAGATTTTAAAAAAAAATATTCCTGTGTTTTTAAGGTTATAGTATGATTAGTTTACCTGTTTACTTTCCTCCCTCCAAACTTTCTTTTTAGAGCAAATTAATCATATTATTCATTTACATTTCAAATATTTCCTTTCCCAGTTACCCAGCCACAAACCAGTTAGGTATCCCTCTTTGCCCACCCCCTTTGCCTCTCTGACAGTGCTTCTGCATCCATTCACCCCCTCCTGCCTCGCACTCTAGCATCCCCTACACTGGGGTATCAAGCATCCCTCTCCTCCCACTGCTACCAGATAAGGCCATTCTCTGTTACATATGTATCTTTAGTCCCCAGTTCTCTCCATATATACTCTTTACTTGGTGGTTTATTCCCTGGGAGGTCTGGGTAGTCTGTTTAGTTGGTATTGTTCTTCCTATGAGGTTGCAATTTCCTTCAGTTTCTTCAGACCTTTCTCTAACTCTTCCATTGGGGTCCCTGGGCTCAGTCCAAAGGTTGGCTGTAGGTATTGTTCACATGCTCTCAGGAAACAGCCATATCAGGCTCATGTCAGCAAGAACATCTTAGCATCAGCAAGAGTGTGGGGGATTGGTGTTAACAGATGGGATGGATTCCTAGGTAGGGTGGTCTCTATGTGGCCTTTGCTTCAGTCTCTGTTCTTTTTTCTTATCCCTGTATTTCCTTTGGAACACTTTATATTTACTTCTCCTTGATTAATTATGAATTCATAGCTAAGGCTCTTTTGCAACAATAATTGTTTCACACAAACACACACACACACACACACACACACACACATATAGTCCTAAATCCAAAATCTAACAAGTTCAGTCTGTACAAAAGTTGCTTGCATGTATCTTTTCATCCTTGCTCATGTCACATTTGATAACAAATTGGTATGCATTTCGGCAGGGAAGATTATTCTTCCCACTCTAAAAGCTGGCTCTTTGTGTTAAATTGAGAATGTATGGTCTTTCTTATAGGTACCTAGACATGCATATCGATATCATTTTGTTCATTCAATTTTTAGGCAGTCATGCTTGGGAAACATTTTAAGTCTAGCTTCTGACATTATTAGAAAACATCCTCTCCCAGCCACCTCCCTGATTGTGGCTCCTAAACTCATTCTGATTCTCCATTTCCACGTGTGCCTTAAGCCTTAGGTGAGTTATTTTGTAGATGTGTTCATTGTTACTAGACTTTTCAAACCCTGCATTTTGATTAGATCTAGTTCTCTGTAATGCTCTCATTCTGTTCCAAAATATAAAAATAAAAAAGAGCATCCTTAATGAGGGGAGAGAAGAGAGAATTCTACCCTTACCTGTGGATTTAAGGACACTATTTCCTTTATAAATAATGTAATTGGTCTGAGCTATAGGTTGGTGTCAGAGTGAGTCAGTCACTAGTAAGCACAATGCAATAAGTTTAATATTGAACACCCACAAAATAAATTTAAAATCAAATAATTATAAATATTATTTTACTAAATATCACTCAATATAAAACTCACATAGCTACTCTTTTTTACAGCTTAAGGTTTATTGTCAAAACATCATTTTAATTTGAATCAAATATGGAAGCTTGCCATAAGCTTCATAAGTCTTCATTGTGCTCTGACTGTATGTTTGTCAGTAGCCACAACATGACTTACCTATAAATAAGAAAATTGTTACATACAGTGCAAAATAAATTATAGGTATATTTTAAAACTTTTTTCTTAGTGCCTTTCAAATTTTGATACTTCCTTTCTAATTTTATTTTAACAATAATCCAAGATTCAATGCATTTTGATCATATTTATTTCCTCTCCTCACAAGTCCCAAATACTTGCCCTTTGCTACCCTACTTTGTACTTTGAGCTGTGTACCCCACCCCTCTTCCTCTTCTATGGTCATCATCTCCTTCTCCTGCTCTTCTTCTTCCTCTTTCAAAGTAACCTACCATGTGCTGTCTGTGCTGCTTATATATTTTGGAGCTGTGGCTTTCACTGGGCATGGGTTACACACCAGGACTCACAACCTGAAAAATGTGGTCTCTTCTCCCAGCAACTTCCAAAGGCTCCTTAGCTAGGGGAGGGACTCTGTGCCCAGCTCTCTCCATGTGGAAGTTTCTGTCTCTTCTGATCCAGCAGAGATAATATTTTTTTAATTGTGTCTGTTAATTCAAAATGTAGTGGTAGAATGAAAGAAGTTCAGGAAAATTAACAGGCTTTATTTGGCCTTATAAGACAATAGTAATCAGAACTGGAATATAAATACTCTTTTATCTGGAAATTTTACTGCAAAAATATTGTAAGAAAATTCATCTGGCACCTTAGGATTTATTAAAGTGTTAACATACTTCTCCAACAATTAACTTCCTACAGAGAAAACTCTCACTAAGAGTACATAACTGTGACTATTTTTCTTTTTTTCAAACTGAGAATTGTTTATAGTGCTTAGTGAATTTCACAACGTATAATTAAAATGGATGTCTTAATTTTCAACTCTTTTATTACTAATGAAATGGATCTTTGGGGAAGGTTCAGTTCATGGCCTTTATATTGGTATATTAGTTTTCCCTGTCTATTTTAAACCTTCTTTACACAAGACATTAACCCAGTGTTTGTTGTATTTGTAGCCCATATGTTCCTAGTTTTTAAATTGTCTTATAACTTATTTATGGCATATGTTTGCATCTAAATGACTTTATTTTTATTGCAAAGCTTTTACATTTATAAATTCTATAAATTTTGGAAAGAAACATCTTCTCCCCAATAATGAATTAAAAAAATGCTTTTACTTTCTTGCAGTTTGTTTTGGCTTCATTTCCTTTTGTTTTTACTTATTTAAATAAACTTGGATTATATTTTGTCATTGCTAAAAGTTGTGAGCCAAGCAGCTTGATTTTTATCTCAAAAATAACTTCAATGAATAATTTATTTCCCAATTTTAAATATATTTAATCACACAAAACACATTTGTGTTTATACTTAGGGGAATTTTAATCCATTTTCAGATGTAACCAAATATAATTTTATTAAAGATTGTAGATTCACACATGTAAAATTAACTACATGGAAAAGATTTCTTCTCAGTTACTTCTTTCAATTCTCTATTTTTATTTGAAATATTTTTTCATTATATTTTTATCATGTTCTATCTCTTTCCACTGCACCTCACAGATCACCTAAGTTCATTACCTACCCACTTTAATGTTTACCCTCCCTCCTCTCAAAAACGTACACCAAAACAAACAAGAAACAACACAACAAAATCAAAAACATATATCAAAACAAATAAGACAGAAGCAACAAAAATATGTACATGTAAATCACGGAATCAGTTTTGAGTTAGGGTTGGGCATAGAGATTTCACTGGATGGTGATTGACAAACTTAGTGACTAGCCTTCCGATAGAAGTGATTTCTGATTTCGCCCTTCTAAGTATTACTAAAGCATCTGCACTTCAGTCTTCTTTCTTCTTGAGCTGCATGTGGTCTGTGAGTTGTATCTTGGTTAATCAAAGCTTTTGGGCTAATATCCAATTATCAGTGAGGGTATACCATGTGTGTTTTTTATATTTGGGTTAGGATGATATTTTCCAGTTCCATCCATTTGCCTAAGAATTTTATTAAGTCATTGTTCTTAATAGCTTATTCATACTCAATTGTTTAAATATACCACATTTTCTGTAATCATTACTCTGTTGAATGTTGAAGGACATCTGGGTTCTTTCTAGCTCCTGGCTATTATAAATAAGGCTGTAAAGAACATGTTGGAGCATGTGTCTTTGTTATATGTTGGAGCATCTTTTGGTTATATGCCCAGGAGTGGTATAACTGGGTGCTATGTCTAATTTTTTGAGGAACCACCAGACTGATTTCCAAAGCTTGCAATCTCACTAAAAGTGGAGGAGTGTTCCTCTTTCTCCACATCCTCACCAGCATCTACTGTCACCTGAGATTTTGATCTTAGCCATTCTGATTGGTGTGAGGCGAAATCTTAGGGTTGTTTTGATTTTCATTTCCCCAATGACTAAGGATGTTGAACATTTCTTTAGGTGCTTCTCAACCATTCAATAATTCTCATTTGAGAATTCTTTGTTTAGCTCTGTTCCACATTTTTAAAATAGGGTTATTTGATTCTCCAGAGTCTAACTTCTTGAGTTCTTTGTATATATGGGATATTAGCCTTCTATTGGATGTAGAATTGGCAAATATTTTCCCTCATTCTATTGGTTGCTGTTTTTTCCTAATGACAGTTCCCTTTGCCTTACAGAAGTTTTGAAGTTTTAAAAGGTTCCATTTGTGAATTCATTATCTTAGAGTATAAGCCACTGATGCTCTGTTCAGGCAATCTTCCCTAGTGCCCATGTGTTCAAGGATCTTACCCACTTTCTCTTTTATTAGTTTCAGTATATCTGGTTTTATGTGAAAGCTGTTGATCCACTTGGACTTGAGCTTTGTACAGAGCAATAAGAATGGATTGGTTTGCATTCTTCTACTTGCTGACTGCCAGTTGGACAAGCACAATTTGTTCAAAATGCTAGAGTGAACAAAATATCTACAGAAAGAAAAATAAAGACAAAGTTTGAAGCAGAGACTGAAACAAAGGTCATCCAGAGATTGACCCACCTGGGGATTTAGCCCATATACAGCCAGCAAACCCAGACAATATTGCTGATGCCAGGAAGTACATGCTCACAGGATCCTGGTATAGTTGTCTTCTGAAAGACTCTGCCAGATCATGACAAATACAGCGGCAGTTCCTCACAGCCAACCATTAAACTGAGAATTAGTTCCCCAATGGAGGAGTTAGAGAAAGGACTGAAGAAGCTGAAAGGGTTTGCAACCCCATAAGAACAACAATACCAACAAACCAGAGCTCCCAGGGACTAAACTACTATCCAAAGTAGACAGACTCATGGCTCCAGATGTATATGTAGCAGAAAATGGCCTTCTTGGGCATCAATGGGAAGAGAAGCCCTTGTTCCTGCCAAGGCTCAATGTCCCAGTGTAAGGGAATGACAGGGTGGGGAGGTGGGATAAGGTAGGGGTATGGGGTGTGTGATCATGGCCTGTGAAAGTATAGATAAGTCGAAGTTCAGGGGACCCTAAGAAATCTGCTCTTCAGTAAGTGCTGCCAGAATCTCCCCTGCAATGCTATTGAGCTAGCCAATCTCCTGTTGGCTCAGCCTGGCCATGTCCTGTGACAGTGGCAGACAATTAGGCAGGGCAGCACCAGCACTGAAGGCAGTGGAACTGGTTTCTGCCTGAGCCCAACCACTTAGCAGGACCAGAGATCTGAGTGAGGCCCCTGGCACACAGCCCAACAGTGGAGGGTCACCTCATGGAAGCAGGGAAGTGAGGGAGGTGGGTTGGGAGGATACGATTTGAAATGTAAGTAAAATATATCCATATTTTTAAAAAGGAAAGAAAAAAGTCATTTCACTTTCTCCAGCAGGTATCAATTACAAAGAGCTTTTATATGGTGGCCAGATGCTGTGTATCTGCTTCCCCATCTTAGTGCTATGATTTTGTCTGCTTTGAAAGTCTGAATGTGTTTTACATGATTTCACACGCTGTGTGTACATATATGCATCAATTGTGCAGTGTCTAGAAGGCACTGTTTCCTTGGAGTCATCCAACATGTTTGTTTCTTACACTCTTTCTACCACATAGATAGAACAGCGGACCTAGAGGACAGGGGTTTAATATGAACATCTCACTGAGTGCTAATTGCTCCAAGTGCTGTCACTCTCTCAAGCTGGGATTCCTTTGCTTAATCCCCATCTACTAAAAAAGATCTCCTGATAAGGGTTGAGATGCACTAATTTATGGTATGGCAAATGTTATTAGAAACTATTGTGTCGCTTTGCTCTTTAGCACATTACCCCGACCCGCAGGACAGTCAATGGGAACCCGGGATCACTTAGAAGAGAATGGGGGAAGAAGAGGCGTGAAGAAGGCCAGCAGGTCAAGTGGTCTGATCAAGATGACAAATTTTATTTTTTCACATGCTAGCTTTATACAGGTAGAAGAAGGAAATGAGGCATGGGACTTGGGGAATTTTCCAGTTAAAGGATTTTCACAATACCTTTTGTGAAGAATTACAATGGGGAGGGGGACTACCTAGGTGCAGAAGAAAATGTTCTGCCAAGCAGGATCCTTTGTCTGAGTGACCATTCTACTCGGCCAGCTACCTGACCAATGTGAAATCACCTGTTTTCTGGGAAAAAGCCTTTACTCTGGGAAACAGAAATCTAGGCTGAAATCTATGTAAAATGGTGTTACTCAGGCTAAGGAAGTTTCTTAATTTTGTTAGCTCCCAGCAGCACACCACTTCTCAATTTGTGGAGTGGGATCAACAGAAAATGCATATTTCTCATGGTCTTCGGATCCAGCAAGTTGTTCAGTAGTAAAATTATGGTTATGAAGTAAATAAAATTATGGTTGAAGATTCATAACATCAGCAGAACTGTGTGCTTTCTGATGGTCATGACCCCCAGGTTGAGAGCTTTTGCTAACAGAATAAAGTAGCTTTTCCATACTGGGCCCATGAACTTAGTCTCAGGTTTTTAACTTTACACATGTCATGTATAGTTTACGTGTCTTGGCGGTGGCTTTAAATCTAACAAAAATATTTGGTTACTTACATAATATACATGCCACAAATCCACCAGTATATATTGAAAGTAACCTTGTGATTTAGGTTTTAAGGTTTATAGCTGGCTTATACTTGTCATTAGTTTTCTAATCCAGTAAAATAAAAAAGATACCTGTAGGACTCACAATTGCCAGTAGGAATGAAGCATCTAGTTTGTCACCAGCTCTATTTCTCCATGTTCAGTGACATAAGTGATATCTCTAGCAATAAGACATTAATAATATTGGGTTGTGGAACATAACTACTTGCATCAACAATATCTTATAATATTTTGTGAGGGAGTTAAGGGACCACCTTAGCTGTTGGCCTAAAAGATGTAATCCATTTCTGGCACTGAAACTTTTATTTCATTTCATAAACATTTAGTTTAACTATTCTTTCCACATTTTATGATAACTTTAAATTTCTTTCAGATGTATCTATATATACTTCTATCTACAAAATATGCACATATCTATTCATCTGTCTGTCTATCATGTTTCTATCTATCTATCTATCCATCTACATATCATCTATTTATTTATTTATCTATAAATCTACCTATCATGTCACTATAATCTATCTATACCTATTATCTATCATTTATCTCTGTATTTATAATTTGTATCTATGTATCTACCTGTCCTTTTATCTATCTACATCTAACTACATTCATCTATGTTTCTATGTTTTTGTGTATCTGTGTTTCTATCACATTTCTATCTACCTTTAGTGGTTTATCAGTAGCCCTTATAGTAACAGGTTTTTCTGTAGCTTTTCAGAGAGGTTCTTGCATCTCTTATGTTAGTTGTCCCTTCCTGTATTCACTCACTTACCCAGTCCTCTCTTCTACTCATTTATTTTATTGTTCTACCTTTCCATCCATTCATTCATTTATAACAGTATAGTCTACCACTCCTTACTTGCAAGATCTGCTTCTCCCCACTGCTTCTTTAGAAACAGCCTAACCTCTGTGGTTATTCAGATTGAAACTTGTACATATCTAAACCTTCAAAGAATATGTCTACATATAAAAGAAAACATACAATACATGTCTTTGGGGGTCTGGATTACTTCACTCAGGTTATTCTTTCTAGTTTCAGTCATTTACCTGCTGATTTCATAATTTCAGTTTTCTTAAAAGCTGAATAATATTTTATTTCATAAATGTACCATGTTTTCATTGTCCATTTTCAATAATTAGATATCTAGAATATTTCAAACCTTCAGCTACTGTGAATGAAGCACCACTGAACATGCATATGACATAAATAAATACTCCAAATCATCAAGCTTTATTCATAAAAATAAAAATAAACTACCCAACATTTAATAATAATATTTATTATTTATCAGGGATTTCCTATATTGAGAAACTAGACATTAGACAGATTCCCCAATGGGAAGTCAGGGAAAAGAACCCCATGAAGAACTAGTATATATGCTGAAATTTCAAGATGACTAGCTCCTTCCTCACTCCCCTGATCTGACACCAAAGCCTGGAAACTTAAGTCAAAAACCTAGCAAGGGTTATTTTGTCCAGTAGTTGAATGCCACCCTATTATGGCATCCAGCCTTAGTGTTCAAGATCAGATGTGGAAGTGTTTCCACAATGTTGTGGGTCAACCAGCCATCCTGTGGTTTGGTCAAACTACCCAAGCCTGAATTGAGGTAGAAGATCCTTCAGAGATTTTCAGCCTTCAAGGAGACATTATTTTTTTTCTCTTGTGTTATCCCCCTGCTCTCTAGAGGGTCTTCATCTGCTTGTGCTCGGGTGTGTGAGGATTTCGAAACCCTCACAAACCTATTTCTCAGGGAACTGTCCTGCTCTGATGCATAGTCTGCACACTGGTTTTGCTCCATTTACATTTTTCTACCTTTTAATTCTTTAACTAGAACAGAAAACACACCTGATTAAGTTCCCTGAATAACAAAAAAGTGTGTGTTTTTGTGTGAAGGGGTGATGATGTGATATGCAAATAGTTTTACAAAAAAAGAACATACACCACAGTGAAGTAGATAATATTAATATTCTTACTTTTTATCACAATTGATTTGCAATACAGCTTCAGGTCAGGGATTGTGATTCAGAGCTAAACAATAGAATTTTCAACTGAGGAATATGGAATGGTTGAGACCCACCGAAAGAAATGTTCAACAACCTTAGTCATCAGGGAAATGCAAATCAAAACAACCCTGAGATTCCACTTCACACCAGTCAGGATGGCTAAGATCAAAAACTCAGGTAACAGCAGATGCTAGCAAATATGTGAGAAGACTCCTCCATTGTTGGTGGGATTGTAAGCTTGTACAACCACTCTGGAAATCAGTCTCCCAGTACATATTTTCCTAGTTTAGGGAAATGCTTAGGTGCCGAGTTGGGAGTGTATTCGGAGAAAGAACCTGTTTGAAAGATAGAGTACTGTAATGAAAGCAACAGAAGTGGGAGAGCAGATAAAAGTGCATGTGGAGTGGAGGATAACTTTGAAATGTAAATACACAGTATATCCAATTTTTTTCAAAAAAGGAAAAAAAGAAAGAGATGAAGGCCTCTGAAAGTTTTCAGAGAACAACCCACAGTTTTAACAATAGCCTAGACTATTTGGAGATTATTGTGTGACCCCTTTTTCTAGAAACTCAATTCAATGTAACCCATTCTTACTACTGGAAAACATGTTTAGTATAAAGAGGTGGCTCGCCTCCTGTCTCCATCTCTACCAGCCCTTCAACTAATCTATAAATATCTATTCTATTGCTCTTCCCAGGGAGATTCTGGTTTCTATTGGAGACCCTTCTTGTATGCCTCACCTTTCTGGGTCTACTGATTGGTGCTTGCTTATTATCATTTAGTTAAGGGCTAATATCCATATAAGTGAATACATTCCATATTTATTTTTGTGGTTCTGGGTTACCTTACTCATGATGTTTTCTAGTTCCATGTATCTATCTACAAATTTTATGATACCATGTTTTTTTTTTTTTTTTTTTTTTTTTTTTTTTTTTTTTTTTTGCATTCGAGATTTAATTTCCTTCTTCTCCATCCTCCTACTGTTCCACATCCTATACCTTCTCCCTGAAAACCCTGTATCCATGAGGATGTTCACAACCCACCCATGCGGCCAGAACTCTAAAAAATTTGATGCCACCAGCCTCTTGAGGGTTGGGTGCATCTTCACTGACTGAAAGCAGTCCTGAGAGTTCTCTGCTGCGTATGTATTAGGGGCCTCATATCAGCCGTTGTATTATGTCTTGTTATTAATCCAATGTCAGAGATCTCAGATGTCCAAGTTAATTGACACTGCTGGCCCTCCTACAGGGACACCCTTTTCCTCAGCTTTCTCTAACTTTTCCCTAATTCAACCACAGCGTCAGCAGCTTCTGTTGGTTGGTTGAGTACAAATATCTGCAACTGACTCTTCCGGCTGCTTGTTGGGTCTTTTCAAAGGCAGTCATGATAGGTACATTTTGGTGAGCTCTACATAGCCTCAGTAATGGTGACACGCCTTGGGGCCTCCCCTTGAGCTGGATTCCATTTTGAGCTTCTTTTCTTTAGGATTATCTCCATTTCCATCCCTGCAGTTCTTTCAGACAGGACCAATTATGGGTCAGAGTTTTGATAGTGGGATAGGAACCCAGTCTCTCACTCGATGCCCTGTCTTGCTGCTGCAGGTTGGCTCTACAAGTTCTCTCTACCCACTGTAGGGCACTTCTTCTAGTGCTCCTTCCCAATCCTGAGAAACTTTCACCATATAGATCTGTGATACATTCTAGAGGGACCTCCCAACCTCCTACCTCCTGAGGTTGCCTGTTTCTAGTCTTTCTGCTGGCCCTCAGGGTTTCAGTCTTCTTCCCCAACCCAATACAAATCAGGTTGCCCTCTTCCCACACTCTTGTTTTTTTTCCCTCCCAGGTCTCTCCTTTCCTCTTCCCTCCCTCAGTGTGGATTCTTTCTTCTTCATCCCAAGTGAGACTGAGGCATCCTCACTTGGGCCCTTCAGCTTTTTGACCTTTTTGAGTTATGTAAACTGTCTCTTGGGTATTGTGTATTATTATTATTATTATTATTATTATTATTATTATTATTATTATTATTTTAGATAATAGCCACATATTAGTGAGTACATACTGCACAGGTCCTTTTGGGTCTGAGTTATCTCACAGAGGTTATTTTCTAGTTCTAGCCATTTGCCTGCAAAACTCAGGTTTTCCTCATTCTTAATGGCTGAGTAATATTCCATTAAGTAAATGAACCATATTTTCTGTATTCCTTCTTCTGTTGTGGGACATCTGAATTGTTACCACCTTCTGGTTATCACAATTATATATATAAGCATAGTGGAACATGTACCCCTGTGGCACTGTGGGGCATATTTTGGGTATATTCTCATGAGTAGTATTGCTGGGTCTTTACATAGATTTTTTTTCAATTTTCTGAGAAACTTCCAAATTGATTTCCACAGTAGTTGTACCAGTATGCAATTCCATCAAAAATGGAGGAGTGTTCCTCTTTCTCCAAATCCTCACCAACATATGTTGTCATCTGAAGTCTTGATCTTAGCCATTCTGACGGATGTGAGGAGGAATCTCAGGGTCCTTTTGATTTGCAATTATTTCATCACTAAGGACTTAGAATATTTCTGAGTGGTTCACAGGCATAGGAGATTCTTTTGTTGCAAATTCTTCATTTAGTTCTTTACCCCATTTTTGATTGGTTTGTTTGTATTTTGGTGAATAGTGTCTTGAATTCTTTATATATTTTGGTTATTAGCCCTCCATAGGATGTGGGGTTAGGGAAGTTTTGTTTTATTTCTTTTCTAGTTTGTAGGTTACTGATTTATTTTATTAACTATGTCCTTTGCCTTAAAGAAGCTTTTCAGTTGCACAAAGATTTATTTATCAATTCTTGATCTTAGAGCTTAAGCCTTAGGGTTTCTATTTTAGAAATTTCCCCCTGTGCCAATGAGTTCAAGGCTCCTTTTCACTTTCTCTTCTATTAGATTCAGCTTCTCTGGTTTCATCTTGAGGTCCTTGAACTACTAGGACTTGAGCTTTGTGCAAGGTGATAAATATGGGGCTATCTCCATTTTTCTATATACAGACATCCAGTGAGACCAGCATCATTTATTGAAGAAGCATACTTTTTAATTGTATATTTTTGCCTTCTTTGTTAAAGATCAAGTTTGCATAAGTGTGTATTTTTATTTATGTGTCTTCAGTGCTATTTTATTCATCAATCTGTCAGTCTCTGTACCAATACCATATAGTTTTTAATCACTATTGCTCTGTAATAGAGCTTGAAGTCAGGGATGATGATTCTCCCATTCTCCCGGCTGTTATTTTATCATTGAGCATTGTTTTCACTATTTTGAGTTTTTTGCCTTCACAGCTGAATGAGAGAATTGCTTTTTCCATGTCTTTGAAGGATTGTTTTGGGATTTGTATGGGATTATATATGATCTGTTGATCACCTTTGTTCTGATGGCGACTTTTACAATATTAATTCTGCCAGTACATGAGCATGGGAGGTCTCTCCATTTTCTGAAATCTTCAATTTCTTTCTTCAGAGACTTGAAGTTATTGTCATACAGATCTTTCACTTGTTTGGTTGGCATTACCCCAAGATATTTTATATTGCTTTTGGACATTGTGAGGGGACTTGTTTCCCTAATTTTGTTTTCAACCTGTATATCATTTGTATAAATTGAGGCTACTGATTTATTTGAGTTAAATTTATATTCTGCCACTTTGCTAAAGTTGTTTATTAGCTGGAGAAGAAGTTCTCTGGCAGAATTTTGGAGATTGCTTGTGGTTACTATCATATCTGCAAATAGTGATACCTTTATTTCTTCTTTGCCAATTTGTATACACTTTATCTGTTTTTTAAATTTTTATTGGGTATCTTCTGTATTTACATTTCAAATGTTATATTTTTCCCTGCCCACTCCCCTCGCTTTCTTGCTCACCCTTTGTTGTCTTATTGTACTAGCTAGCACTTTGAATAGATATTGAATAGATATGTGGGGAGTGGCACCATTGTCTTGTCTCTTATTTCAATGGGATTACTTCAAGTATCTCTCCATTTGATTTGATATTAGTTGTTGGATTGCATTAAATTGCTTTTATTAGGTATGAGCCTTAAATTTCTTTTCTCTTCAAGACTTTTAACATGTGTTGTATGTTCTAAAATACTTTTTCTGCATCTAAGGAGATGATCAGATGAATTTTTTTTCCTTTGAGTTTGTTTATATCGTGAATTGCATTAAAGGATTTTCGAGTATTGAACCAATCTTGCATCCCTAGGATAAAGCCTATTTGATTATGGTAAATGATGGTTATGATATGTTCATGGATTTGGTTAACAAGAATTTTATTGAGTATTTTTACATCGATATTCATAGAAAGATTGGTTTGAAATTCTCATTTGTGAGTGTGTCCTTGTGTGGTTTAGATATCAGAGTAATTTTTGCTTCATAAAATGAGTTAGGTAATGTTCTTTCTGTTTTGTTTCGTTTTGTTTTGGAATTATCTTAGGATTATTGGTAGCAGGTCTTCTTTGAAGGTCATCTAGAATTCTGAACTAAATAAATCTGGCCCTGGGTTTTTCAGCTGGGGGCATTTTAATGACTTCTTTCATCCTTTTATGGGATATGGGCCTATTTAGATAATTTACCTTCTTTTGATTTAACTTGGATATGTAGTATCTGTCTAAAACACCATCCAATTCATCTATATTTTCAGTTTGTTGAGTATAGGCTTTTAGAGTAGGATCTAATAATATTTTTAATTTCCTCAGTTTCTGTTGTTATGTCTCCCTTTTCATTTCTGATTTTGTAAGTTTGGATATTGCCTCTGGGTCCTTCATTAGTTTGGCTATGGATTTAAATGTCTTGTTAATTTTCTCAAAGAGCCAGCTTTTGGTTTTGTTGATTCTTTTTATTATTCTCTTTGTTTCTATTTGGTTAACTTCAGCACTGAGTTTGAATATTTCCTGCCTTCTACTCCTCCTGGGTGAGTATATATCTTTTAGTTCTAGAGGTCTCAGGTGTACTGTTAAACTGCTAGTGTAAGATCTGTTTAGTTTCTTTACCAGGGAACTTAGTGCTATGAATTTTCCTCTTAGCACTGCATTCACTGTATCCTATAAATTTGGTTATGATGTGTCAACATTTTCATTGTATTTCAGGATGTCTTTCATTTTTTTCTTTATTTCTTCCCCAAATAAATTATATTTGAATAGAATGGTGTCTAGTTTCCCCCTGAATGTGGGTCATGATTGTTGGGATTCTGTAAACACCACCCCTCAGTTACCTGGCAATAGTCAAGTATGCTCTGTCCCAGTGAACAGACACTGTAAAAGGGGCTGCTTGTCCCCTCCTCTCTTGTTCTCTTGCATCTTGCCTCTGTTGTGCTCTTGCAGCCTTGCTCTCCCACCCTTACATCTCCTCTTCTCCTTCCCTTCCCCCCTCCCTCCACGTGCTCATGGCAGTCCTCTACTCCTCTACTTCTATATTCCTCTTCTCTTTTTCTCTCCCTTTCTCTCCCTCTCTCTCTCTCTCTCTCTCTCTCTCTCTCTCTCTCTCTCTGCCTTTACTAACCTCTTAACTCTCCCATGGCTGGAATAAACTCTATTCTGTACTATACCATCCTGTGGCTGGTCCCTCAGGGAGAAGGGGAAAAAATTCCCAACATGGTTCCTTCATAGGTATCCCCCTTGTCTCCATGCCTCACAGTGCCTTCATGGGCCATATCACTTACCCCAATCCCTTCATCCTTTTTCTAACATTAGTGCCAAAACCCAGGATGTCGTCTTTTAACAACCTCAGTGCCCCATGACTTTAAAAACATTGGTACCCCATGTGAGGAGATTAGATTTCCTCACAACCAGATATCACTTTTCCCTTTCAATGATGCCATTTTTTTAATCACTAATATTTTATTGGTTAGAATTCCCAAGGTGTACGGCCTAGTGAGAAGGACATCTGAGGAGCTAGGAAGCAGAGATATCTCTGCCAAGTGCACACAGAAAGCGTGCCCCTGCCCTGCATGATCCAGGGACCAAGAACCCAGCATTGGGAATTCTGTTCCCACTGAGCAGCTTTGGGGCACAGAACAGGGCTCGGACCATCCACCACCTGGACCAGTGGAGATCCAGGGAAACAGACCAGGTAAAAGAGAAAGGCAAGAACATATGACTGACAATAAGATGGCAAGAGGAAAGCAAAAGAGCATATCCCAAGGAAACCAAGACAACCTGGCAACACCAGTAACCAGCTCTCCCATAACAGCAAACATTGGAATGCCAAACACTCCAGAAAAAAAAAGACGGAGACCTAAAATCATACCTCAAGACTATGATAGAAATCCTTAAACAAGAACGAGAGGAAAAGCAAAAAGAATCAGAAGCTTTTAAAGAGGAGACAAGAAAATCACTCAAAGAACTCAAAGAACTAGAGGAAAACAGAACCAAAGAGATGAAGGAATGGAAGAAGAAATTTAAAACAGAAATTGACACAATAAAGAAAACACTAAAAGAGATTACCCTAGAGGTAGAACACCTAAAAAAGAAATCAGGAGTCACAGAAGCAAGAATTTCCAGTAGATTACAAGAGATGGAAGAGAGAATCTCAGGGCAGAAGACAACATTGTAAACATAGACAAAACAGCCAGAGAAGATGCAAAAACCAAAAAGCTCTTAACCCAAAATGTCCAGGAGATCAAGGACAGAATGAGAAGACCAAACCTAAGGATAATAGGAATAGAAGAGGGAAAAGAATATCAACTAAGAGGCACAGTAAATATCTTCAACAAAATTGTAGGAGAAAACTTCCCTACCCTTAAGAATAAGATGACCATGAGCATAAAAGAAGCCTTCAGAACTCCAAATAGGTTGGACCAGAAAAGAAATACCTCCCAAAACATAATAGTCGAAACACCAAGTGCTCAAAGCAAAGAAAGAATACTAAAAGCAGTAAGGGAAAAAGGTCAGGTAACATATAAAGGCAGACCAATCAGAATCACACCCGATTTCTCAACAGAGACTATGAAAGCTAGAAGAGACTGGACAGACATCGCACACACCCTAAGAGAGCTCAAGTGCCAGCCCAAGCTGCTATACCCAGCAAAACTATCAATCACCATAGATGGAGAAATGAAGATATTTCAAGACAAATATAAATTTACAAAATATCTGACCACAAATCCAGCACTACAACAAATTATAGGTGGAATACCCAATACAATGAGGAGAACTACATCCTAGTAAAAACAAGAAAACTCCTAAGCAAGAAAACCAAAAGAAGAAAGAGATACAGGCACAAGTCAACCTACAAAAGCAATAATAGCAAGAAACAGAAACCACTATTCCTTGATATCTATTAACATAAGTGGTCTCAACTCACCAATAAAGAGACATAGGCTACAAGACTGGATACATAAACAAAATCCAGCATTTTGATACATAGAGGAAACTCATCTCAGAGACAAAGACAGACACTATTTCAGAGTAAAAGGGTGGGAAAAAAAACTTCCAAGCAAACAGCCCCAAGAAGCAAGCTGGAGTGGCTATTCTAATATTGAATAAAGTAAATTTCCAACCAAAAGTTATCAAAAAAGATGAAGAAGGACATTTCATACTCATTACAGGGGAAATCTGTCCAGAAGAACTCTCAATCCTTAACATATATGCCCCAAATATAAAAGCACCCACATTCATAAAAGAACCCTAATAAAGCTCAGAAAATGCATTTCACCCCACACAAAAATAGTGGAAGACTTTAATACCCTACTCTCACCAGTGGACAGATCATGAAAACAGAAACTGAACCAGGATACTGTAAAAGTAGCAAAGACTATGAACCAACTGGAATTAAATGATATCTACAGAACATATCATCCTAAAGTAAAATATACACCTTCTTCTCAGCACCCCATGGAACCTTATCAAAAACTGACCACATAATTGGACACAGAACGAGCCTCAATTGATATAAGAAGATTGAAATACTCCCATGCATCCTCTCAGATCACCATGGTCTACGTCTGGTCTTTAACAACAACAAAGACAACAAAAAGCCCACATACAAATGGAAACTAAACAAGGCTCTGTTAAACTATAGGAGGGTCAAAGAAGAAATAAAGAAAGAAATTAAGTATTTTTCTAGAATTCAATGAGGACGAAAACACAACATAACCCAACCTATGGGATACAATGAAAGCAGTACTGATAGGAAAACTCAAAGCCCTAAGCACTTCCAAAAAGAACCTGGAGAGAACATACATCAGCAACTTGACAGCACAGCTGAAAGCTCTAGAACAAAAGAAAGCAGATACACCCAAGAGGAGTAGACAGCAAGAAATAATCAAAATAAGAGCAGAAATAGACCAAATAGAAACATTAAAAACCATCGAAAGAATAAACAAAACCAAGATCTGGTAATTTGAGAAAATCAACATGATTGATAAACCCCTAGCCAGACTAACTATAGGGCAAAAAGAGAGTATACAAATTAACAAAATCAGAAAGGAAAGTGGAGACATAACAACTGAAACTGAGGAAATTCAAGAAATCATCAGATCCTACTACAAAAGCCTATACTCCATAAAGTTGGAAAATCTGGAGGAAATGAATGAATTCCTAGACAGATACAAGATCGTAAAGTTAAACCAGGACCAGGTACACCATCTCAATTATCCCATAACACCTAAAGAAATAGAAGAAGTCAGCAAAAGCCTCCCAACCAAAAAAAGCCCAGGTCCAGACGGGTTCAGTGCAGAATTTTATCAGACATTTATTGTGGACATAACACCAATACTCTCCAAACTATTACACAAGATAGAATCAGATGGAATACTAACTAACTCATTTTTTGAGGCTACAATAACCCTCATTCATAAACCACACAAAGACCCTAAAAGGAAAGAGAACTTCAGACCAATCTCACTTATGAACATTGATGCAAAAATACTCAATAAAATACTTGCAATCCAAATCCAAGAACACATCAAAATGATCATTCACCATGACCAAGTACGCTTCATCCCTGGAATGCAGGGATGGTTTAATATAAGGAAATCCATCAATGTAATCCACCATATAAACAAACTCAAAGAACAAAATCACATGGTCATCTCACTAGATGCTGTGGAAGCATTTGAGAAAATTCAACACCCCTTCATGTTAAAAGTCCTGGAAAGAACAGGAATCCAATGTCCATAACTAAACATAATAAAAGCAATATACAGCAAACCAACAGCCAACATCAAACTTAACAGTGGGAAACTTGAAGCAATCCCACTAAAATCAGGGACTCAACAAGGCTGCCAACTCTCCCCCTACCTATTCAACATAGTACTGGAAGTCCTGGCTAGAGTAATTAGAAAGCTAAAGGAGATTAAGGGAATACAAATCAGAAAGGAAGAAGTAAGAACATCACTCTTTGCAGATGACATGATAGTGTACTTAAGTGATCCCACAAATTCCACCAGAGAACTCCTACAGCTGATAAACAAGTTCAACAAAGTGGCTGGATACAAAATTAACTCAAATAAATCAGTAGCCTTTTTATACTCAAAGGACAAACATGTGGAGAAAGAAATTAGGGAAAATATTCTCTTCACAATAGTCACAAAAACTATGAAATGCCTTGGTGTGACTCTAACTAAGAAAGTGAAGGACCTGTATGACAAGAACTTCAAACCTCTAAAGAAGGAAATAGAGGAAGATTCCAGAAAATGGAAAGATCTTCCATGCTCATGGATTGGAAAGATCAACATTTTTAAAATGGCCATTCTACCAAAAGCAATCTACAGATTCATGCAATCCCTATCAAAATTCCAACCCAGTTCTTCATTGAGTTGGAAAGATCAATGTGCAATTTCATATAGAATAACAAAAGACCTAGAATAGCGAAATTCATCATCAAAAACAAGAAAACATCTGCGGGAATCACTATTCCTGACCTCAAGCTTTATTACAAGGCAATTATGCTGAAAACTGCATGGTACTGGTACCTAAATAGGCACGTGGATCAATGGAATAGAATAGAAGATCCAGAAATGAGCCCTCACATATATGGTCACCTGATTTTTGACAAAGGAGCCATAAACAGTCAATGGAAAAAGGACAGCCTATTCAACAAATGGTGCTGGTCCAATTGGCACTCATCATACAAAAGAATGAAAATAGACCCTTTTTTATCTCCTTGTACAAAGCTCAAGTGTAAGTGGATCAAAGATCTCCACATTAAACCAGATACACTGCAACTATTAGATGAGAAAGTAGGGAAAACCTTAGAACACATAGGCACAGGAGAAAATTTTCTGAACAAAACAACAATGGCTCAAGCTGTAAGGTCAAAGGTTAACAAATGGGATTTAATGAGATTGCAAAGTTTCTGTAAGGCTAAGGACATTGTCAGGAAAACAAAACGGCAGCCAACAGAATGGGAAAAGATCTTTCCCAACTCCACATTAGATAGAGGCCTAATATCCAAGGTATACAAATAACTCAAACAGCTAGACACCAGAGAATCAAACAACCCTATGATAAAATAGGGTACAGAGCTAAACAAAACATTCTCAATTGAGAAATATCGAAAGGCTGAAAAACATCTGAGGAAGTCCTAGTCATCCTTAGCCATCAGGGAAATTCAAATCAAAACAACCCTGAGATTCCACCTCACACCAGTCAGATTGGCCAGGATCCAAAACTCAGATGACAGTAGATGGTGGCGAGGTTGTGGAGAAAGAGGAACACTTCTCCACTGTTGGTGAAGTTGTATACTGGTACAACCACTCTGGAAATCAGTCAGGCGATTCCTCAGAAAATTGGGAATAGTACTACCTGAAGACCCAGCTATTCCACTTCTGTGCATATACCCCATAGTCCCTCCAATATTCAACAAAGATAGATGCACCACAATGTTCATAGCAGCTCTATTTAAAATAGCCAGAAGCTGTAAAGAATCAAGATGTTCTTCAGTAGATGAATGGATACAAAAATTGTGGTACATTTACACAATGGAGTACTACTCAGCCATCAGTAACAATGACTTAACCAAATTCTTAAGAAAATGGCAGCATCTAGAGAATATCATCCTGAATGAGATAACCCAGTCACAAAAGAACAGACATAATATGCAGTCACTGGTAGTGGGATGCTAACCCCAGAGGCTTGGACTGCCCCAGAAACAACTCATAGACTGTCTGAAGCTCAAGGAAAAAAAAAAAAAAGAAAAAAACAAAACAAACAAAAAAAAAAATCCCTAAAAAATGTCATGCTCAATCCTTCAACACCAAGAAAACTTGAGTAATTCCGGGTTACATCCTGTTTTACATGTACTTTTTGCTCAGTGTAACTAGTAAGACCTTAATGCAGAGTATCAAACCTAAAAAAAAAAAAAAAAAAAAAAGCCAGGCACTGACACAATTGTATTTGTATACATTTATGCAAAAATGTTTAAAATTTCTTTCTTTTATCTTTGTTTTTAAAATAAAGTTTAAGAAAATAAAACAAAATTACGTACTAAAAAATATTTTATTGGTTAATTACAACATTTTAAAAATCCATTTTTCTTTTGAGAGACATGTAGGTTGTCAATAATTTCTGGCTATTATGAATAAATAATTAGATATGGTAGAATGTGCACTACATTTTTACATATTTTTACTCCAGTAATTTTTTAAAATTGAAAATTACTTAAAAGGCTTCTAACTAACTTAAACTATGAATAAACTCATTTCAAATAAAGTATTTAAGCATGTGATACCATTGAAACCTATATCTATCCTTAAAACATGAGTTCATAAACTTTCTTTTTTCATAGTTTTTGTTTTGTTTTTCCCAAAAAAAAATTTTTATTGGAAATTCTCTGTGTTTACATTTCACATGTTATCCCTTTCCCACAATCCTATCTCTTCTCCCCCTCCCAATCACCCTCTACCACCTCAGCACCTTGGTGTTCCCCTACTCTGGGAAAACAAGCCTTCTCTGGACCAAAGGCCTCTCCTCCCATTGGTGTCAGAGAATTCTATCCTTTGCCGCATATGCATCTCAGGCCATTGGTCTTTCTATCTGAACTCATTGGTTGGCAATTTATTCCCTGGGAGTTGTGGTGGGTTGGGGTAGTTGATAATTTTGTTTTTTCGGGGGGGTTGCAGACCCTTTCAGCTCCTTCAGTTCTTTCTCTAGCTTCTTCATTTGGGTTCCCTGTGTTCTGTCTAATGATTAGCTGCAAACATTCTCCTCTGTACCAGTATGGCTGTGGCAGAGCTTCTGAGGAAGCATCCATATCAGGTTCTTGCCAGTAAGCGCTGTTTGGCATCAGCAGTAGTGCTTGGGTTTAGTGGCTGCACATTGAGAGGATCCTTAGGTCAGGCAGTCTCTGGATGATCTTTTCTTCAATCTGTACTCCTTTATTTGTCCCTTTATTTCCTCCTTTGAGCATTTTGTTCTCTCTTCTAAGAAAGACTGTGGCAGTCTCTTTCTAGCCTCCCTTCTCTTTGAGCTTTATAAGTTCTGTGGTTGGTTTCCTTGGTATTCTGAGCTTTTTGGGCTATTATCCACTCATAAATGAGTACATACCATAAGTGTTCTTTTGTGACTGGGTTACCTCACTCAGGATAATAGCTTCAGTTCTACCCATTTGCCTAGGAATTTCATGAAGTCATTGTTTTTGATAGCTGAGTAGTACTCCATTGTGTATAAGAAGCTCCAACATCTAACAAAGACACATGCTCCACCATGTTCATAGCAGCTTTATTTATATAATAGCCAGAAGGTGGAAAGAATCTAGATGCCCTTCAACAGTGTAATGTGTACAGAAAGTGTGGTACATTTACACAATGTAGTACTACTCTGGGATTTTTTTAAAAGTGCCTTTCAAAACTTCCCTCAATAATGGACTGAAATCTGCAAGATAATAAAAGAATCCATTTATCTCATAGATATTTGTGGTATTTTATCACTGGAATGGAAACCCATTAAATAGGGTCTGCCTGAGTTTATTTATTTCTATTTCTGTATTGACAGCAGATTTTTAAAAATATAATATATTCTGATATCATTTCTCCTCTCTCTATTCCTCTCACATCTCCTTCCATCTGGATCTATACTCTGTATCTCTTTTGAGATCTGTTATGCAGAAATATCTTAGCTAACTAAATCATTAAGAAACAAGTAAGTATGTGAGGGAAAATCCTTGTCAAAATCATCAACCTCTTCCTCTGGTTCCACCACCTCTCCAATGATTATTTCAGAGTCTATGCCCTCCAATGTTAATTTTCACTCAATTGATTGCCAACTTTGATAAGTGATGATTTAACTGCTAAGATTTACTCTTCTAATAATAAAGGTTTTAGTGTCTAAATATCAAGACAACGTACTTCCAAGTATGAATACTGAGTGTTTAGAAACTGCTACTCTCCTCCATTACTTTCTGTTACTGTGATGTCTTCAGGACGTCTTGAGCTACCCATGGTTACCCAGGGTCACAAGGGTTACAATTCTTAAACTCAGGTCTTTGGCATAACAAAAAGACCTTTGTAATAAGTAGAGAATATGGTCATATAAATGGAAAGAACTAAATAAATCCATCTACCATTTCTGTGTGTTGATTAATCTAAGCTGTAGATCATAGATGTACCATGTCCAAAGCTATATCTATGCTGTTGATAAGACTTGAATAAACCGGGAATTGGTTTTGAAACTTAAACATTTAAGCAAAGCCCTGATCAATTCCTAGGTTCCTTGTGCATATCAATAAAAAGGGCCTTTTGGAACAGAGCATTTTAACCTGAAATCACTGTGCACAGAAA
Source organism: Micromys minutus (assembly GCF_963924665.1). Taxonomy (NCBI): domain Eukaryota; kingdom Metazoa; phylum Chordata; class Mammalia; order Rodentia; family Muridae; genus Micromys; species Micromys minutus. The sequence continues at coordinate 44,790,356 of NC_137960.1, read as the reverse complement.
GGGGGATCACATTCATGGTTTAACTATCTTGGATTTAACATAAAAACATAAACACATGTCTATGCACCCATCATACTCATAATCATTTCATTTCAAAGAATTTTATCAGAATCTAGACTACCACAACAAAAAAGCACATATCCAGAACAAAATTTGGAAAGAAAAAAATTACACCAACTTTAAGGGAAAAATAGAAATAAATTAAAAAATCAAAAATTCTCAAAGAAAAGGAAAGCAGTGCTTATAATTCTACATCATATGGTAACTGTGAATGGAGATATATTTTCAACAAAAAAGAAAAAGAAAGACACGAAACACAGCAGGTTGTAGGGGCAGAACTTCATAAATAAAATGTTAAAAGCAAAAATTCCAAAAATGTGTTGACTTAAACAATAGAAATAATATCTTCAGTAATGAAGAAATTTAGATGACTTAAAGCTAGCAGACCCAAAGGACTCTGTGATTATGTTAGAAATTCTAATATAAGCCACTAGATTAGAAGTTCTAATTAGCTCCAAGCATCCACATTTCTTTCAGCCAGTTGGTGGCTGAACCTCCAAAGAAGAAGTCATACCAGGTTCCTATCAGCAAGTGCCTCTTGCTGTCAGGTTTGGTGTCTGTGCACAGGATGGATCCCTAAGTGGGGCAGTCTCAGATGGCACTTTCTTCAGGCTCTGCTCCATTTTTTTGTCCCTGTTCTTTTGTACAGGAACATTTCTGGGTTAAAAAATTGTGATGGGTGTGGGGTTCTATTTCACCACTAGGGCCATGCCCATCAACTGGAGGTGATCTCCACAGGTTCTATCTTCCCTTCTGTTCTAAAATCATCTCAGTTGAGTCCTAGGAGCTTCTCTTTTCCCTGACATCTGAGACCCTAGTTTCTACGTATTTGTATTTGATTGCTTGGCTCCCTGTCCCTTAACCCTGTCCCCTCCAGTACGTGATAGTGCCCCCTAATTTCTTCTCTTCTCCCTCCTCCTGCTTATCCTGCTCACTCCTCAATGCAGGACAGAAGCATCAATACCCTGGTCTTCCTTCCTCCTAAGCTTCATATGGTCTGAGAGGTTGTATCAAGGAATTTTGAGTGTTTAGACTAATATTCACTTACAATTGAGTATATTTCATGTGTGTTTTTTGCTTAGCAGCAACCATCAAACTGAGCTCAGAGACCCTTGTATGGGAGCTGTCAGAAGGACTGGAGGAGCTGAGGGAAATTGCAATCCCATTGGATGAACAGCATCAGGTAGCCGGAACACCAAGTGCTCCCAGTGACTAGACTATCAACCAAAAAGTGTACAGGGAGGAATTCATGATTCCAAAAACATAAGTAGCAGAGAATTGCCTGACATTTGTGGTAGGGAAGGTCCTTGGCCCTGTGGAGGTTTGATGCCCCAGTAGAAGGATACTAGAAGCATGAGGTGGGAGTTGGGGATTGGGTGAGGGAGCACCATCATAGAGGTAAAGTGGAGGAAGGAGAGAGAGGTTGTGGGACGCGGTAGTTGTGGAGGGGTAATCAGGAAGTGGCATATCATTTGAGAAATAAATGAATGGAATTACAAATAAAAGAAGAAACCCTCTACTTAATACACTTTATTAACAAAGAAGGCTGTGAGATTTTTATCATTGCACACCCACACCAAAAAAAAAAAAAAAAAAAAAAAAAAAAAAAAAAAAAAAGGAAAGAAAGAAATGATTTGGGAGGAATATACATTGTTTGTCACAATAACATCAATTAAGGAAGAACTTTATAACACACCCCCATAACATTGAGATAAACCGCAAGTGAGTGAGCAAGAGCTAGAGAGAAGATATGTAGTTGTATGACTTTGGCAAATATAAGGCTACTATTAATATGTATTACCTGTGATCTTGATGCTAACCATGTGCTCTTGAGTTTTTTTCTTTGCCAGTGAGAGAGAGAAAAACAATTTCTTAGATTCTTCTCTGATTCTAGAAATAAAGATGCCTACACTAATTAGGTCTTCTATTTCTCTGTTCAGTTTATATTATCTTCACAAAACTCAACTCCCCTTTTGACAGATTAACTATTGGAAAACCTCTAATAAAAATATTCAAGGATGTCAATCAAAACTACTCAAGAATCAGAAAAAAAAATGGTCACTAGACAGCCTATTACAAGTTGTCACAGAATAAGATCTGCCTCACCACAGCTGAATAGTACCCTTCTTCAACCACACAGAAATCTAGCCAAATAAGAGAGTCCCCCATGCTAGGATGGGTACTCTCCCATCTCTATGTGTAATCCACAACCATTAATGTCTTGTTTCCTTTATTAAATATTGATTTATTCCATATAAATAAATTGTCACTGTCTTCAGACATACCAGAAGAGGGCATCAGATCTCATCACAGATGGTTGTGAGCCAGCATGTGGTTGCTGGGATTTGAACCTCTGGAAGAACCATCAGTTCTCTTAACCACTGAGCCATCTCTCCAGCCATTAACTTCTAATTCACTTTGGAAATGTGAAATGTCAAAACAGTACATCCTGGATGAACAATGTACAAGTCATTTTGTGTACTTGGTAGTGGTTTCTCTTTGAACTAGTGATTCATTTTCTTACTAATAGATTTATAGATCAGAAATAAAATATCTAGCTAAATAAGACACTTGTCTCTGGGTCAGTGTTGCCTGGTACTAGAGGAGAAAAGAATGAGCTATAGCCAGAGTATGTTCCTTTATGACAGCTTTTAACCACTTACTATATTGTTCTTGTTATTCTTTAAAGTAACTTATTTTAGAAACAGTTTTGGATATTTTATGTTCTTGTGTTTTCCTTTGGATCACCCTCAACTTGTAGTTCATAATATTAATAATATTGAATTTACATGTTCCTGAAGAAAGTTATAATTCGAAGTTCTAATATAATCCATGAGATTTGATAAAGACTGGTATGGAAAATTATCTGAAAAAAAGTAAGTCAGACTTTTTTTGCTTTAATAAAAGATAACATACAAACTTAACTACACCACCAATGGACCAACTCAAGAAAAATCATGCTCACTGAATAAAGGACCAAACACTAAAGATAATGATACAAATTGAAACAACCAGACAATGTCACACATGACTCACAAAGGAAATAAATTTGATAAACAACCAAATAAACTGAGGGCAGGAAACAAATGACTACCATTAAAAAATCAGAAATTAAAGAAACTCAGTATTCTACATGCATTGGCTGTGTCCTTCAGAAAAAAAGAGAACGTAAACATAAATATTTATAAATAAAAAAGAAATCAGGAGAGGCTGTGTCCAATCTATATGACTTAAAGAAATGCTTAAAAAGTCCTGCTAATTAATGATATGACTAATAGAGAAAAGCCTAAAGAGCAGACATGTACCAGAATGCTATAATCCTGTGTGAGTAAAGACATACTATGTTCCAGCAGACACCTAAAATATAAGTGATAATTTACAGGAAGGAATACATACAGTAAAATTTACCTTTTTATTAATTTTACTTAAAATAAAATATATATTAATTGGTAAAATCCTGTTAAAATTGCACATAATAATGTCAAGGCACTGGATATTTTAGTTCACATACATTTTATGTAACATTTAAACAATCTAACTTTAATTAGTCTCCTAAAGTGTTGTACATCATCTTACTATAGAAGCCAAAATTTATTTCATAAAAATATACCCAAGATAAATAAACACAAACTTGTGTTTGTAATTGTTCATAATTATTAGAGATAAAGACATAGACAAACTCTATGTCAATAACATAATTATGTAAAATAAAACTTATTAATGATAGATTAATAATATACTTTATAGTAGACAGTACCTAAATTGTGATTATTCTGCAAAGACAGGCTAAATAAGATAAAGAGACAGAGACAGAGAGACAGAGAAAAAACAGACACAAAATACTGTATAGCATGTTTTTATTTATATAAAATGTCCAGAATGGCTGATTTACAGAAATAAATAAGAAAAATGTTTATCTGGTCTTAATTGTTGATAAAAGACATTGTCTGTAAATAGGATTAAAAGAACTTTTGGAGGTGATAAAAAAATTCTACAATTGTAATTGTTAACGACAGTTGAATAACAATATAAGTCTATTACAGATGAATATCTGCTGTTTCTGCCAGAGCTGATTTACTACTGGCCTTTCCTCATGAGATCAGCTGCTTCTAGAGTACTTACAGTGAGATAATTTTATGGTGCATAAAATACACTGCATTAAATTATCTTAGAATATAGTTAAAGAAACGGAGTATGATGACATATATCTATGATACCAGAACTCAGGCAGTAGAGGAATTCAAGGTCATTTTAGAGCAAAAGTCATCCTGGGTTACATGAGTCACTATCTCAAACAAACAAACTATATACAAATAACTCTATAAATAGAGATATATTATACATAATGAAATAAACAGTATAATACACACAGTATAATAGACACAGAACCCTAGGAAAAATCTCATATGTGTGCTCAACTTTATGTAACATTGTAGTAAGAGCAAAGTTCTGGAATCAGACATGGTTGCTTATACCTGAAATCCATGATTTGGGAGACTGGGGCACGATGATCATTAGTTTGAGGGCATCGTGAACTGTGTAGCAAGATTCTTCCTTAAAACCACTCAGTAATCATGTCAATTTTTCTTCTCAGAAGAGTGAAATGAGGAGTATCACTTGACTCTAAAGGGTAGAGTGTGGAAATATGAAGCTAGGGAAGTGTTTTATGTCTCTCATGTGGTTGTTTTTGAAAGTAGTTTCATGCGGTTGTCATATTTCCCAGAACTGTGAAACAAATAAAAAACCAAGATGCTTATTAAAAGTGCACTTAAAATATATTGAGAGGCCAAGTTCATTTTCCCTGCAGAACTGCTGATTGTATGGCATCATCTCTCTTAGTTAATCCTTTAACATACTCTCCAGCCAAACTTACAGATCATTTTACACTGTCAGTTTACTATGTTTAAACAAACCCTAAACATCTTTGCCGTCACTTTGAACTGCATTTGCTGGAATTTATGATCCTTTCCCTAACACAGAACAATTTTTATAAGAATTTCTTGCCAGGGCATTATATTTATTAACATTCTTTTGAATATTGTACATTCAAATAAAACAGAGACATTAGAGAATATTCAGACCATCTCGTTACAAAAATTGAGTGCCCCAGAAAAGGGTACAATGACTGTGGGAACATGGCTATTTCTACTTTGAAGGAAAAAAAAAAAAAAAAAAAAAAAAAAAAAAAAAAAAAAAACCTTTGATGTGAGAGTAATTTTATTTAATAAAGTGGAAACATTCCTGATTTGTAAAAATTCAAATACAGCAACAGGAAGCATAATGTGAATTAGCAGGAGGGCATCCATTATGTGGGGCATTTGATAAATCAAGGTTCCCAGATCTTAATGCGCAGACAATTCTAAATTCTTCTTTCTGACAATAGAGGAAACATTCTGAACCATTACTTCTGTGCTGTCATCTTTCTATTATATGATCTAGCAGATGCTCAAATGAAAGGTGAGAGAAAGTTTGGAAGGGCAGCCTTTTTGTCAGTGCTACTGTCACTAGCTCTACTATTCCACACCTGTTGGATCTACGCTCCTACTTAGAGTAATTGCATTGAGGAATACTTTGTAACCCCATTAGAGTTGTGGATATGGTTATTATCTTACTTTGGGGATTCTAAGTCTCCATGCTTTCATTATTATTTTAATCTTTCTGATGAAGCATATGAAAAAAGGACTATGAAGGGAAAGAACATATTCTGACTAATAATCTCAACATGGGAAGGATGAAATGATAGGGTTTATGATGACTATGGATGTCGTTAGAGGGCATGAGGATGCTTTCTTGAATTCCATAGAACAATAATCAATTGGTCTGGAACCAAGGTCATGCTACAATTAAAAAAACATAGCCACCAGTAAGCCTCATCTTCCAGCTGGGCTTTACAGCCTAAAGGTTCCATGACCTCTTCACAGGGTCATGTCCATCTCATAACAAAGAAATGAATTAATCCAACTTCACATATCCCAAGAGTCATTCAATCCCAATATATGACTGGTAAAGGTCAGAGGCCAAGTGCTGTAGTTTCAACATGCAACTCCAGTTGGAGTCATTATTTTAAAAATTTGTTTGGCAAGTTGGAAGAAGAAACAAAGTAAACCCATGTTTGAATCATTTTTAACTGCTGAGTACAAGAATACTGTTTAATTAATGGTTTAATCATTTCTATATAATTATACTCAAGATATAATCATATTATACCCTTTTGTACAAATATTTGTGACACAAACATTATCTTGAGTCATTTCTTTTGGTGCTGGTATATAATTTCATTGGATAATTATAAATTATTTGAAGGATGGAACTTCTTCCTCCAGTGGATTTTCTATATTTATGCTGTGCTTAACAAGAACCTAACTAGCCCTGTGCAAAAGCTAGTTAAGCTGAAACAAAAGGAAGAGTTTGTTCTGGCTATATAAGAAATACTCTGAGGCTTCAGTGTTCACATCCTAATTTCAGGCTAGGCAGAGAGTTAAGGTCAGATTTGCTCTTGAACAGACAAGTTCTGAATAAATATTTGAAACCTGATGAAAATGGAATGTGTAAGTAAACTGAATTTTTTCTTTTGTATATATTAAATGCACTCAGTGATTGGAATGAAAGAAATATGTGTCAGAACTCAAGTGTATTCACTGAGAGGGACAAATTATCCATGATAACATAACAATACTTACTGTACCGTTTTATCACTACATTATAAAATTTCCTTTAGCTTTTTGTTATGAATTCATACAGTATAAATTTTTGTATAGTAAATATTGCACAAGAGCTATGTAAATATTTTCTGCCCACACTTTCCCCTTACATTTTCTTATTATAAATTATATTTTATGATTTGATGTTTCTAAAAATATCTCTGAAATAACAAATGTGAATATTCCATATAATTTGTGAACATGTTTCATCAATATCAGTAAAACAAGGACCTGATTAATGTGGCTGGGAAACTTCAGACAATGTATTGAACGGCTTGCTGATTACACACTATGATTGTTTCTCTCTTCTGTGCAGATATTGATTTGATGGATAGAGTTTCAGTAATTTTTCTTTTGAAATGGTGATGCTAATGATCATTGAATTCTCACTGACAACAGCAATGGGTCATGTTTATTAGAGAATTTTAGTAGTTCCTTAAATTATCTCTCTTCTTCCACTTTGGTTTGCCCTCTCATCTGTCCCCTCTGCCTTTAAGATTTCACATTTCAGAGACAATGAAAAACTCATGGGAGAAATAAAACAAGACTTTTCGCTTTGAGAGATAAATATATGAATAGAAAAAGGAATGTATGGAAAGCGCTTTTACAAATTTTGAGCATATAAAGATTTCAGTGAATTGTGTCTTTACCTTGTGTGTATTTTACTTAACATTCATTCTGTTTTGCCATAAAACAAATGTTTCACAAATACCACCTTATATTAATTTACTTGTAAATGCGACTTCCGAAATCATCCCATTTATGACCGGTAAACAGAGTGAAGAGGTGCATTCCCTCAGTGTCTCAACATTCAGTGATGTCGCATATCATGTGAGCTGTTCAAATAGTTGTGTCCATCCCAATGACAAGACTCATATACAGGCACTAGAGAAAGGAGTTATGCTTTTTATCAGATTAATAAAAATACATAAACATGTGTTTAGAGAAGAACTATACAAATATTAGTGGCCTGGCTCTCATGAGGACTTGTTCTGTGACAGTTGTGGTGATCTCTATTAGAGATATAAAATTCTACCTGCTTGATAAGCTCCATGTGGGGAGATGTTTTCAGTAGATGTTGCCAATTGAGATTAAGAAACGGCTCCTAGACGGAACCACAAACCAAAAAGCATACATGGCCTCACCATACATAGGTAGCAGATATGCAGCTTGGGACTCGAACATCTGAAGCAGGAGTCTATCCCAGAAGCTGTTTCATGTCCATGTCTAGTTAAGCTGACTTGTCTGGCCTCTGTGCGAGAGCAGGTGCCTAACCCTGTGGAGACTTGAATTCCAGTATGAGGGAATAATCAGGGGAGGTCCTACACTCCCAGCAGCAATAAAGAGGGGGTGGGCAGAGGATTGTGAGAGGGGCATCAGGAAGGGAAGCAGTGAGTGGGATGTAAAGTGAACAAATTTAAAAAACAGAAACAAGAGGCTCCTAAGTAGATAATAAAGGCATAGGTTCATTTTTATATAACTTCACTTATGATTCCATAAACATTCTAACAATTATATAAAAATCATATTATGTATACAGATCATAAGAATAACATATTTTATGCCTTGCGATTATGTATATGTTAATATAAACATAATATGTGTCCACAAATACTTCACTGAATATAAACTTTATCTGAACATTTCATTAAAGGGCATACATTATAGTAGAACTGACATAAACTGAAAAATTCAATAAAATCTAGCTTTGTTGTAAATCTTGTTTTTACAATGTGGCCTTTAGCAACTTTTTTCCTGAGGGTTGTCAGTGGTGAAATATTGATCATAAAAACACGTTGCAGGGTTGTTGGCTTATAGAAATTCCTCTTCTCAGAATATCCAATAAAAATAAATAAATAAATAAATATAAATATAAATAAATAAATAAGAAAATAGAAAAAAAACTCGAAAGTACTTTCTTCGGTGAGTACATCATGTAATCCGTGCATGGTAAAAATTGACATACCCAGATTATAAGTCATCTTCATCTACAGGCATGAGGAAGAAACTGTGAGCCACACTGAACATATCTAAAGTATTTAAGACCACAAAGACAACCCCCACTGTGACATATTTCCTTTAAGAAGGCCGTGCCCACTCTAACAAGGCCACACCTGTTCATAGTGTCATTCGCTTGGGTGGGTTAAGAATTTAAACACATGGATCTATGGGGAACATTTCTATTCAAACCACCATAGTGTGTGTGTGTGTGTGTGTGTGTGTGTGTGTGTGTGTCTGGTGTGTGAAGACAAAGTGGGTTAAGGAATGAGATTTTCTATTAAAATTTTTTATTCTAAGCAAAAGTCAGTAGAATTTAGAGTAATCCACAGTGGCCAGCAGCTTTGGTAAAGTTAAGTTTCATATTCACTCATGTAAAGACTAAAAAATAACTCTGAAGAGAAGATACAATCTTTTATCATATTACAATATTTTTTCAATGTGTATGTTCTAAGTATGAGCTGGAGAGTTACTGTTTTAATCTTTTCACTCCAGAGGATGAGTCCATGAGAGATCATTAACATTGTAGAAATTGAAATGTTACCTCTTTTTCAGTTTGGAATGGCATTAGAGTCTGAGCAACTTCTTTTATCCCCCAATTTTGTTAGCCAAGGTTAGGAAATTAAATCTATATAATTAAAAGTGAATATGCTTAGTTTACCATAATATATATATACATATATTTATATGAAATAGTATTTACTTTGCATATTTATAGAAGGTTCAGTATTCCTCCACATATATTTAAATGTTCTTAACTTCTGTTACATAGGGAGTTGGTTGAAGGTGTTTGAAGAAAGATGTTACTAATCTTGATTCTGGGTTATCTCCATTAATAAAATTATTTGCAAACAAATTAGGCCATGTACTATATTCAATAAAATTTTATCATGACAACCATTCTCTGGATCATAGATTATAAGAAACAATGAATGAAATATTAAAGTACAAAGTTTTTTCTACTTTTTATTAGTTTTATGATTAAATTGCACTTTGGTGAATTTTAGTTCTAATGGCAATATTTAAATCACTTTTATATTTTTGATTTTCACTCACATAAAGTGTCATTTAAATGTGAGTAAAAAGTGGTAAAATATTTAAATTTTATTGCTGAGAAAATCTACTGATTGAATCCTTTAATACTTGAGATGACAAACAGTTTTTTGAAAAATTATAACTTAAAAGTAGAATCAAAAATATGTAATTTATATCTTTTTATCAAATTTTTGTTGATAATATACTTGCCAGATATTTACTACATAGCAAGTGTTTTAATATGTCATAAAGTGATATAAATGGGTAAATCATAATTTAGTGAAACCCTTAACTGCAATGCTGTTACTGAGTTTAATTATTTTTATTAATTATTTTATTTGTTTACATTTAAAATTATATATCCCTTGTTAGTTACTCCTACACAAATCCCTCATTTCATGACCCCTTGCACCTCCTCTTTCCCTCTATGAGGGTGCTTCTCTACCCATTCACCCACTCCTGCCTCACCCCAATAGCATCCCCCATGCTAGGGCATCAAGTCTCCCTTCCCTCCCATTGATGGGACATAAGGCCATCCTCTGCTACAAATGTATCTGGAGTCCTGAATCTCTCTATTTATACTCTTTGTTTGGAAGTTTAGTCCCTGCGCTCTGGGTGGTTCTGTTAGTTGATATTGTTCTTCTTATGGGGTTCCAATCTCTTCATCTCCTTCAGTCCTTCCCCTTGTTCTTTTATTGGAATCCCTGGGATCAGTCTGATTGTTAGTCCTAAGTATCTGAATCTGTATTGCTCATGTCCTGGTAGAACCTCTCAGGAAACAGCCATGTCTGGCTCCTGTCAGCAAGCACTTCTGGCATCATCAGTAGGGTGGGAGTTTGTTGTTTGGAGGTGGAAGGAATCCCTAGGTGTGGTGGTCTCTAGATGACCTTTCCTTCTGCTTTTGCTCCATTATTTGTCCCTGTCTTTCCTCTGGAAAGAAACATTTCTGGGTGTCAGATTTTTACATGTATGTGTAGCCCCATCCCTCACTGGGAAGCGCACTATTAGGAGTTACAGCCCTCCTGTAAGGAAAGCCATCACTCTGTCACACTATAGGCAGGCATTGAGGGCTCCTAGTGCTCAAACTCCACCCAGTACCTAAGAGATCCTCCTTCTTTCTGCCTGCATAAAAGTCTCATCCTGGCTGCCTTCAGATCAAGCTGCAGAACTCTCAGACCCTCCAGCACCATCTCTGCTGCAGGCTGCCATGCTTTCTGCCATGATGATAATGGACTGAACCTCTGAAACTGTAAGCCAGCCCCAATTAAATGTTTTCTTTTATACGAGTGGCCTTGGTCAGGATGTTCCACATGGACAAAGACGTACAGATAAAAATAAAGCTGAAGTAATTGCTCAATTAAGAACAACCACACACTATGTAAGAACAGGACGACAGAGCAACCACACTGAGGTTTCCATCGGAAGTTTCCTGAAGTAAGATATTAAAGAGAATCACTGATCTGGTGTGCACACAGGGTCAGCTGTAGTAGTTGTAGGGAGACTCTTTATTTTCTTTCGAAGAGACAGAACTAGACATAAAGCAGATGTCTGAAGACAATATGAGTAGTAAATGCCCATGTACTTACTGAAGCATGGCTATTGTCAGGACAGAACATATGAAGCCTGGTGTGTGGGGCGATGAGTCTTTGGTTCAGCACATGGGCTAAAATTACCTTTACAAGCATGTGAAAAAAATTGCTAAACCTTTAATCCTAAGAAACAATCTCAAAGAATGATTCAGAGGTAACAGTGGCATGACATTGATGGATGTCTTGGTACTGCTGTCAGGCATTAGGACAGCCTCTACTGCGCTCCTCACACTGAAGTGTGGTCACTCACAGGAACCAAGTCATTACCTTAGGATAGCTGAGGAAAACTTCTGAAAGAAGAGCTACTTGAATACTGGAGAAAAATAAAATGGATATAGACTATTTAAACATTCAGTTTTATTGTCATTAGAAAGTATGCTAAACTCATAAGTCACCTATAATCTACTGGATACAAAGCACTGAGGGAAAGCATTCGTGCCAGTAGAGAATGTGTCATGGGTCTCTCCGTGGACCAGTGAGAAACCTAACACAGACATGACATGAAACTTTCATACTGAGTTATATTAGGATGTTTGCAAGATTCTAAATCTTTCACATGTGCATTCCTCACAGAGGTTTGAGCTTTTGTTAACATCATTTATGTGATGATTTCACATTGTCACTTCATGTTTATCTTCTTGCCAGGACTATAATGTACACTGACCATCAGGGTCCTTTTTCTATGTATTACTTATGTGTTCAGTATCCAAACCTCTTGGGTCATAACTGTATGCAGGCACACATCTTTTATAGATTATCAATTCTTCTTGTTATTTGAGATTTCACTTTGTTCAATCAGACTATGACTTACAAGACAATTGTTACGATTCTTACTTAAAATGTATCTGTGATTTTGTTGAAATCTTTCTAGTTTGTTTGCCCTGGTGTGTGACAAGGGAGTATATTTATCACTTCTTAATTTTGGTTTATTCTTTTATGTTAATTATTACTTTCTACTTACAGAGGTCAAAAAGATATTGCATTTATACTCTAAGTACTAATCATGTTGTATAAATATTTGGATCTGAATTTAAACTTGGATTATATATAGAATAAAGGATCTAGAGTAACCTAACCTATTTTCAATACTAACTATCCAAAAGAAGATACAAATCTTAGATTTAAGAAAAATTACGGTTTTCTCCCTTATCAAATTATTTCCTCTCTCTCTCTCTCTCTCTCTCTCTCTCTCTCTCTCTCTCTCTCTCTCACACACACACACACACACACACACACACACACACACATTCACATACATGTACATTCACATTCCAATATCTTTATTAAACAAGTCCAAACTATAATACTTTAATTAGCAATATTTTAAATTATTGTGTAGGAAAATTTAGTCCAATATTTTTCATTTTCACTTTGGGATAATTAAAAAATAAATTAATCAAAAATATTTCTCTTTTGATTTTAAATTTGAATGGAGGTAAGGAGAAAAATGTCCTCTTATATTATTTAGAAATCTAAATTCTAAATAAGTTTTATAATTTAGTTTATTATTTTTAGCTGTTGCTATTAATTGCTGAAATGCAAATCAAAACAACCTTTAAGAAATCGTTCTACTCCAATTAAAATGACAAATGTCAAGAAAACAAACTACAGATGCTGGAGGAGATACAGGAAAAAGAAGACCTTGCTTGTGTTTTATGGAAATAAATCTGGTACAGCCACCATAGAAATTCTATGAAGGGTGTGCTGACAGGAGCCTGACAAAGCTGTCTCCTGAGAGGCTTTTCTAGAGTCTGCCAAATACAGAGGCAAATGCTCACAGGGTCTGAGCACAGCATCCCCAATGGATGAATTAGAGAAAGGACTAAAGGAGACGAAGGGGTCTGCAACCACATAGGATGAACAGCAATATTAGCAGACTACATCTTCCAGAGCTCCCAGGTATTAAACCACCAAAGAGTGCATATGAAACAACCCATGACCCAGCTGCATATGTAGCAGGGATTAGCCTTATTGTTCATCAATGGGAAGAGAGATTCTCGGTCCTCTGAAGGCTTGCTAATCCAGTGTAGGTGAATGTCACGGTAGGTAGGCAAGAATGGGTGGGGGATCACCGGCATAGAAACATGGGATGTGGGAATGGAATACAGGTTTGCAGAGGGGAAACCAGGAAAGGAGATAACATTCAAAATGTAAATAAATAAAGTATCCAATTAAAAAAATTCCATGAAGGATCCTCAAAAAGCTAAGGAAGAAAAATCTACATTACCAAGTTATACCATTACTTGGTATATGGCCATAGAACTTAGCATCTCACTGTACAGACACTTATTCAGCCATGTTAACTGCTGCTGAACTATTCATAATTTCTAAGAAGTGGAAAAACCATAAATGACCTAAAGCTGATGAAAGGATAATGTAAACATAGCTATTGTATACTATGGAATAACATTTATCTATAAGCAAAAAAATTATGAGCTATGCCAAAAAACTAATGAAATTCTAGAAGATCATACTTCGGAGGTTATCTGGAGACATAAGACAAACATTTATTTTCGCTCTCATCGGGGGCATTTTTCTTCATCTCTTCAAATGTGTGTACATAGGAAATATAACTGCAGAAATCAGAAAAAAATAAATGAAACCAGCGAATGGTTAGGGGGATTAGGCATTATAGAAGGGGGATAACAAGGTACATGTGATCTGGAAAATAAGAAGTGGGGTTTAAGAGAATAAGAGGAGAGATACTGAAAGAAGGAGGAGGATAAAGAAAACTGCAACAAACCATTGCTCTGATAGTCAAATGAGAAAGGTGATACATTCAGAAAGGGGGGGAGGAAAGGAATGTAAAATAACAGTAAAAATAACTAAAAATTCTACAAGTATCTATTAAATATCTAAAATGTAAAATTATAGTATATTTAATAAATTATATGTATAAATGCACATATGTAGTTTAAATAGCATTTTTATCTGAGCTGATGGTGTTTGCCCTAATACCAACAATCATGTATTTTTATTTGTTCACATCACTGTCCAAAAGATTTTTTAAACATACAGCCTATTGCTGCTGTACTCCATTGCTCTAGAGACAAGATGGTGTGTCCCTAGTTTTGAAAATATCATAGACCATCTGACTTAGAAAAGACCTATATTCTCCTTAGTTGGTAAGTAGCTTTTATAGTACCAGTAATTTGTAAGGAACACAAAGCACTGAGAAGCCAGAAAAGTTATACCAAAGCTTTGGTTTCTGAAGTGGCATATACATCCTGGTGCTCCTTCACTGGATGATGAGACAGGCAATGTCCACATCTCCGAGAATTTACTGATTCCAGACACTCTCCCCTAAATCTTTAGTATTGCTTTTAGGTCATAAATCTTTCTTATAAGTGAAGACATTGGTATTTTACCACAGCTCAAGATTTCTGTGTTATCTTTCAATTTTTTAAAAAGAAAAATCCCTTTACAAGGTATTGTATGACTACAAAACTTAAACAACACATAACTATGCCCATCCTTGTCACTGGTTAATCTTTAAACCAGAGACTCCTACTGGTGACACTTTCTAGGCACTAGGAAAATGCTAATGAAAAATTCCTTTGCTGTGTCCTCAAAACAGAAGGAAATTGTGTCTGAAGGCCATGAAGACTTTGGTTTCTAATGTTGTTGACATTTTAAAAGAATGCTTTTGCGTGAATTAGAATGTGAATAATATCTTTTCACAAGAGAAAATAATACATTGTGAAATTATTTCTTCCTAACAATAAGAAAACCAACATTCGTTTTAAGTTCCTTTTATTTTGCATGTATGTATAAATACGAACCTGATCTATTCATGACCACAATGAACTGTCAGAATAGGGTGTTGGATTCCCTAGAATTGGAGTTAAAGACAGTTGTTAGCATCTACGTGGGTGCTTTAAATACAACCAGTAACCGAATGCTCTTAAGTGTTGTACAATTTTTCTATCCCCATGGAAGAGATTTTTTAAATTCTTTAATACTTTTTTTTTTTACAATTCAGTCTTTCTATTCCCCTCTGTTGCTCATTTCATACCTTCTCCCCATCCCCACTCACCAAGAGAATAGCAAAGTGTCACATCTAAGTAGCACAATGCACTTTTGTTGGTTTGATTTTTAAGGCAAGATGTGTAGCCCAGAATGACCTCGAATTCACTATGTATCCAAAGGTCTTTTTAAACATCTTATCTACCTGCCTCTACTGCCATATGTGTGTGTGTGTGTGTGTGTGTGTGTGTGTGTGTGTGTGTGTGTACATATCCCATGAGTTACTGCAATGTAACACAGGTCCAGAACATTACTGACACAGACATTCAAAGGTATTATGTTTACTCTAGTCAATTTTCCTAGACGCTCTCTCTGTGTCAACAGTACCTATTCTTGTGAAAGAAGCCAGATAGACTTTATAAAAAAGTCACAATGTAAATATGTTGTAAATTGTTATGAATTTGAGACTGATTTAGCTATTATTTAAATACATTTTTGCCAATGTTTTGTGGGCCTTAAACATGGCTGAAGTAAAATGGTCTAGTTCAGACTCTAGAAGTCTTGATCCAGTGCTGGTTACAATAACATGAAGCTGAGCTGATATCATTCTTTTCACACCCTGTTAGTTTTTACCTGCCTTCTGTAAAGCTTCCAAGGGAATCACCTCAGTAAGTGTCATGAAAGACTCCAGAGGAGGCAACAAAAGTCCTACCCAGTAATGATGCCTATGAAACACCATTAACCAGTATGTCATTAGAACCTTCAGAAGGCAGTAGTAGCAGGTCTATCTTTAGGTGACACATAGCTTGATCTAACAGGACATAAGAGTCACTGAAAGAAGAAAATCATGCTTTTACTGAAATCTTACCAAACTACTCAGTGCTAGTGAAGTTATATATACTCATGTATACCAAGGGAGAACCTATTAGCACTGATTTTCTAAATCAGCATACTCAATAATAACAATCTAATAATTTGTTCTTTTTAAAATCTTTTTTATTTATTTTTAATTTTTAATTAACTTTATTTCAAAAACAGAGATAAATGTGCAGATTTTAAAAACATTTTTGTATAAAACAATATGAATATTTTTTCAGTACTTGATTTTTTTTTAAGGTTTGAGAGTATGCACTGAAATCTTACTAGTTACAATGAGCATAAGGTACATGTAAAACAATACATAATATGGAAATAGTCAAAGTCTTGATGTACAAAGATTAAACAATAAATTTTAAATACCAAGGATTGTTACAAGGCTGCATTCTTCACTCTTGATAATTTAAGGACTAGGTGTACCACACTCTGAGTAGTTGCTATACACTTATTTTTTTTTTTATAAAAAGTACTAAGGCTTCCACATTGTGGTCTTCCTTCTTGTTGAGCTTCATATGGTCTGAGAGTTGTTTCTTGTGTATTCATAGCTTTCTGGGTTAGTATCTAATTTTCAGTGACTGCATAGTATGTCTGTTCTTTTGTAACTGGGTTACCTCACTCAGGATGATAGTTTCTAGTTCCATCCATTTGCCTAGGAAGTTGTTGTTTCTAATAGCTGAGTCGTACTCCATTGTGTAAATGTATGACAATTTTTTTATCCATTCATCTACTGAAGGACATTTGGGTTCTTTACAGCTTATGGCTATTATAAATGAGGCTGCTATGAACGTGGTGGGCATGTATCCTTGTGATATGTTGGATATATTGGATCATCATTGGAGTATACGCCCAGAAGGGGAATGCCTGGTCTTCAGGTAGTATTGTGTCCATTTTCTTAGGAACTGCCAGACTGATTTCCAGAGTGGTTGTACAAGCTTACAACTTCAATAGTGGAGGAGTGTTTCTCTTTTTCCACATCCGTGCCAGCATCTACTATCATCTGAGTTTATATTCTTAACCATTCTGATTGGTGAGAGGTGGGAATTCAAGGTTGTTTGGATTTGCATTTCCCTGATGACTAGGGATGTTGAGCACTTCCTTAGGTGCTTCTTGGCCATTTGATATTTCTCAGTTGAGAATTCTTTGTTTAGCTCTGTACCTCATTTTTAAATAGGATTGTTTGATTCTCTGGCATATAACTTCTTGAGTTCTTTGTATATACTGGATATTAGACCTCTATCAGATGTGGGATTGGTAAAGATCCTTTCCCAGTGTGTTGACTGCCATTTTGTTTTCTTGACAATGTCCTTAGCTTTACAGAAACTTTGCAATCTCATGAAGTCCCATTTATCAATTCTTGGTCTTAGAATAAGATCTAAGTGTGTTCTGTTTAGGAAAAACTGCCCTGTGCTATGTGTTCTAAGCTTTTCCCCACTTTCTTTTCTAATTGTTTCAGTGTACCTGGTTTTATGTGGAGATCTTTGATCCACTTGTACTTGAGCTTTGTACAAGGAGATAAGAAAAAATTGATTTGCATTCTTGTGAATGCTGACCACCAGTTGAACCAGCACCATTTATTGAAGAGGTTTTCCCTTTTCTATTGAATGTTTTCAGCTCATTTACCAAAAATCAAATGACCATGGTTGTGAGGAATCCTTTATGGGTCTTCATTTCTGTTCTATTGATGGACCTGCCTATCTCTATACCAATACCATTCAGTTCTTATCACAATTGCTTTTTATTATAGGTTGAGGCCAGGAATGGTGATTTCTGCAGAAGTTTTTTTTTTTTTTTCTGTTGAGAATAGATTTCACTATTGTAGGTTTTTGATATTCCAGAAGAATTTGAAAACTGCTCTTTCCAACTCTATGAAGAATTGAGTTGAAATTTTGATTGAGATTACATTGAATATATAGATTGCTTTTGGTAAGAATTCCATCATTACAATGTTGATCCTTTCAATTAATGAGCCTGGAAGATCTTTTTATCTTCTGAGATCTATTCATTATGCTATTTCAGAGATTTCAAGTTCTTGTAATACAAATCTTTTACATGCTTAGTTAGGGTCACACCAAGATAATTCATATTGTTTGTGACTATTTTGAAGGTTATCTTTTCCATAATTTCTTTCTCAGCATGTTTATCCTTTAAATACAGAAAGCCTATTGATTTCTTTGAGTTAATTTTATATCCACTCACATTCCTGAAGTTGTTTATCAGCTGTAATAGTTCTCTGGTAGAATTTTTGGGGTCATTTAAGTGTACTATCACGTCATCTGCAAATAGTGATATTTTGACTTCTTCCTTTCTGATGTGTATTTCTTTGATTTCATTTTGTCGTATAATTTCTCTGGCCAGGACTTCCAGTGCTATATTGAATAGGTAGGAGGAGATTGAGCATCCTTGTCTAAGTCCTGATTTCAGTTGAATTGCTTTAAGTTTCTCACTGTTTAGTTTGATGTTTACTACCGACTTGTTGTGTATTGCTTTTACTATATTTAAGTATGGGCCTTGAATTCCTGTTCTTTCCAAGACTTTTAACGTGAAGGGATGTTGAATTTTTTCAAATGCTTTCTCAGCATGTACTGACATGATCATGTTGTTTTTTTTTTTTTTTTGAGTTTGTTTATATGGTGTATTATGTTGATGTATTTTTGTATATTGAACCATCTCTGCATCCCAGGGATGAAGCCAACTTGATCATGATGAATGCTTGTTTTAATGTGTTCTTAAATTCAGATTGCAAGAATTTTATTGAGTAGATTTACATTAATGTTCATGAGGGAGATTAGTGTGTAGTTCACTTACCTTTTAGGGTCCTTGTATGGCTTAAGAATGAGAGTAATTGTGGCTTCAAAGAATGAGTTAGGTAGTTTTCGCTCTGTCCCTGATTTGTGGAATAGTTTGGAGAGTATTGGTATTTGGTCTTCTAGGAAGGTCAGCTAGAATTATGCACTGAACCCATATGGTCCTGCTTTTTTTGGGGGGGAGGTTTTGATGACTGCTTCTATTTTCTTATGTGTTATGGGATTGCTTAGATCATATATCTGATCTTGATTTAACTTTGGTATCTGGTATCTGTCTAGAAATTTGTCCATTTCCTCCACATTTTCCAGTTTTGTTGAGTATAATTTTTGTAATAGGATCTGATGATTTCTTGAATTTCCTCATTTTCTCTTGTTATATATCCATTTGCATTTCTGATTTTGTTAATTTGGATGATCTCTTTGTGACTTCTATTTAATCTGGCTAAGGACTTGTCAATATTTCTGATTTTCTCAATGAACCAGTTCCTGGTTTTGTTGATTCTTTGTATGGTTCTTTTTGTTTCTACTTGGTTGATTTATACTCTGAGTTGGATTATTTCCTGCCTTCTTAGGTGTATCTGCTTCTTTTTGTTCTAGGACATTTAGTTGTGATGTCAAGCTGCTAGTGTATGCTATCTACAGTTTCTTTTTGGAGGCACTCAGAGCTATGAGTTTTCCTCTTAGTGCTACTTTCATTAAATCCCATAATTTTGGCTATGTTGTAATTTTATTTTCATTAAATTCTAGAAATTCTTTAATTTTTTTTATTTCTTTCTTGAATATGTTGTCGTTGAGAAGTGCATTGCTCAGCTTTCATATGTATGTGTGCTTTTTGTTGTCTTTGTTGTTATTAAAGACAAGCCTTAGTCCATGGTGATCTGATAGGATGCATGAAAGTATTTCAATCTTCTTATATCTGTTGAGCCTTGTTTTGTACTGACTATATGGTTAGTTTTGGCAAGGTGCAATGAGGTGCTTAGAAGAAGGTATATTCTTTTGTTTTAGGACCAAAGGTTCTGTAGATGTCTCTAATTCCAATTGGTTTCTAACCTTTGCTAGTTTTGCTGTGTCTCTGTTTTGTTTCTGCTTCCATGATCTGACTATTGATGAGAGTTTGGTGTTGAAGTCTATCACTATTATTGTGTGTAGTACAATATATGATTTGAGCTTTAGTAGGGTTTTTAATGAATGAGGGTTCTCTTTTATTTGGAACATAAATGTTCGGGATTGAGAATTCATCTTGATAGATTTTTCTGGTAATGAATATAAAGTTTCCTACCTTATTTTTTCATAACTTTTGGTTGAAAATTTATTTTATTCATTATTAGAATGGTTACTCCAGCTTGTTTCTTGGGGCCATTTCCTTGAAAGTTTTTTCCCCAGACTTTTACTCTGAGGTAGTTGTCTGTCTTTGCCTCTGAGATTAGTTTCCTGTATGCAGCAAAATGCTGGATCATGTTTAATGTATCTATCTGATAGTTTATGTCTCTGTATTGGGGAATTGGGTCTATTGATATTAATAGAAAATAAGGAATAGTGATTTTTGTTTCCTGTTATTTTTGTTGTTAGATTATTCCTAAGTTTGTGTGTCTTTAATATTTTGGTTTTCTTGCATATTTATTTTTTTGCTTTTTGTAGGGTATAGTTTTCCTCTTTGTGTTGAGTTTTCCATCTATTATCCTTTTTAGGGCTGAATTTTTGGACACATATTGTGTAAATTTGATTTTGTCCTAGAATATCTTGGTCTCTCGATATATGGTAAATGAATGTTTTGCTGTATATCGTAGTCTTGGCTGGCATTTATGTTCTCTTAGAGTCTGTACAATATCTGTTCAGGATCTTCTTACTTTCATAGTCTCTGTCAAGAAGTCTGGTGTAATTCTGATTGGTCTAACTTTATATGTTACATGTCCTTTTTCCCTTACTGCTTTTAGAATTCTTTCTTTTGAACAATTGATGTTTTGACTATTATGTGTCAGGAAAAATTTCTTTTCTGGTTCAATCTCTTTGGAGATTTGTAGGCTTCTTTTATGTTAATGGTCATCTTGTTCTTATGGGTAGGAAAGTTTTCTTCTATGATTTTGTTGAAGATATTTACTGCACCTTTTAGCTGATATTTCTTGCCCTTTTTTATACCTATTTTCCTTGGGTTTAGTATTCTTATTGTGTTCTAGATCTCCTGGAAAATTTACGTTAAGATCTTTTTGATTTTTGCATCTTCTCTTACTGTTTTGTCTATGTGTTCTATGTTGTTTTCGGCTCCTGAGATTCTCTATTCCATCTCTTGTAGTTTATTGGTGATGCTTGCATCTGTGACTCTTTATTGCATTTTTAGGTTTTCTATCTTCAGGGTAGTCTCTTTTATGTTTTCTTTATTGTTTTTATTTCTATGTTTCATTCCATCATCTATTTTGTTGTGTTTTTCTATAGTTTTTTCAGTGATTTCTCCTAGTTCTCCTGGTTCTCCTGTAATTGTTTAAGGGAGTTATTTGCATGCTTCTTGAAGATCTCCATTATCATCATGAAATAAAATTTCAAGTTTCAAGTTTGTCTTGTTTTTTTTTTTTTTTTTTTTTTTTTTTTTTTTTTTTTTGGTTTCTTTGTCAATCCACTACCAGTTTTGCTATGTTGGGAAAGCTGGGTTCTGATATTGCCAGGTTGTCTTGTTTTCCATTGCTTAAGGTTCTTTTTTTTTGCTTTCCTTTTTATATTTTGTTATCTGTGATTATAGGTGACCTTGTTGTCACTGATTAGGACCTTTCTTCTGTAGATCTGAGGGCTAATGTGCTCAGGAAGAAAACTGCTTCTGGGTATTGGTCTTTTTGTGAGCAAGTAGTGAGTTTTGATAGCAGTGACTAAGTTCTGTTCTTGTGGGCTCATGTGTGTAATCTCTTGTGAGGCTCTTCTGGGAGCTCAGCCCTTTGTCCACAGGTCCTGAATCCTACTGGCAGAGACTCGGCTCTTTCTCTAGGTCAAAGAGAGCCCTTCTCTCTCTCTCTCTCTCTCTCTCTCTCTCTCTCTCTCTCTCTCTCTCTCTGTATATATATATATAATATATATATAAGATATATATATACATATATATATATACATATATATATATATATATATATATATATATATATATACATTTTTTATGCCTCAGCAAGTAAACTATCCTTAATTTAAAAAAAAGGAGGCCATTACAGAAAGAAATACAACCAATCAAAATGTAGAGTTTGGAAGTCCATTCTCAATAAATACATCTACAAAACACTTCTAATTTTAGGGCATTAGGAATATTTGAGAAGATGGGCAGAAAGGTTATGAGATAGATCACATATAATTATGAGCTTGTACCTCCTAGGTATATCAGAAATTGCAACAATAACGGTTTCACTGGCATTTTACCTCAACAATTGTAGAAGAAACTACTACATATCACATTAGAAATCTGATTCTATAACAGAAAAAAATATATAGCTAAATAGTGAGAGATAGTGTAATTGAATGTTTTGGTATGTGTTTTTTTTTTTATTTTGAATTCTTCACAACATAGTATGTACAGATAAACAAAGATAGTATTATAGTCATCTAAATAAAACAGAAGAAGAAACAAGGAGGATTGTAGAAACAAAATTTTGTGAAGAATCAAAATATTGAGCTTCAGAGAAAATACAAAATGCTCACTTTGGCAAAGAAAAGATGTTACTGTCATATAAAGTTAAAGAAAGAATGTACTATCCAAAATTCACTTTTGATTTCTTAGGAATATTAATGTGGTAAAAATATTAGGTTAACTCATTCACTGGAAGTTTGAAGAAAATAATATTGGTTTTAACAAATAAAAATGAAAACTACAATCAACCTCTTAGGTATAAAGAATATTCCCGTGATGGCTTTACTAATATATCCTTTCTCCTCTTTGTACTTGGTAATTTATTGAATTGGCACAGAACGTGCTAGAAAGGCAACATCCTGAGAAGTGCTGGTGCTGAGTCAAACAGTTTACACTCTGATCATGTTTCTTTAAGATAGGATGACTAGAAGTATTTTAGGATGATTTCAGTAGTCTCTAGTGCCAAAAGTCCAGAGTACAATGTCTTCAGAAGTCTTCAACTTTAGTGCAAATTGGAACATGCAAAAATAAGAGTCATCTGCCCTAACAGCTGTCCTCAGCCTGGGGACCACCTTATCACAGGTCTTATTTATCCCCCATGCATTTGAGAATGAAGTTGAATTTTTTCTTAAATCTCTTTGTTAAAACAATCTTAAACAAGTTAAACAAGTGTTAAAACAAAATCAATGGGTACTGCTCCTGGAGTACAATTTGGAAGATTATTTTGTTCATGATAAATAAAATTGGAACAATTAACTTTATATATATATATATATATATATATATATATATATATAATTTATATATATATATATATGATTGTTTGATAACAGCATTTCTAGAATATCCACCATACGAAAGCCTTGTAGAAATCTTTCAGTGAAGAGAATACAGCACAGTGGTGCTGAGTTAAATTTGAAGAGTTGATGCAGTTTTTACCTTGTTGAAGAGAGTGAAACAGGGGATTTACTTGTTAATTGAGAAGTTATGTGCATTTAGGTGAGGCAGACTATTCTTTCTTAAGAAATATAATAATAATAATTGGCAACTGATTTTCCACAGTATGATGAAATATGACGGCATCACAATTTAGAGGTTAACTGATGATGAATTTAGGATTGTAATTGGACTCTCATCAGTGCTTTGTAATAAAGACTAGAAAGCCAAGAAGAGCAAACTCGGATATGCTTAAATGGCTGAAATAATGAGCAAAGGAGGATGGCCACGTGTGTATAAGTGGTAAATGAATGACTAGTAAAATTTAATTTTGTTGGCTAAATATGACACTGAATTGGAAGACAGGCAACAACAGTATGGACATTTAAAACTCCTAGATTTATAAATCAATATATGTATAATTATGAGTGAATAACATAAAAGTTCTAGGTTTCATGTAGAGTTGATTTCAAACT
The DNA here is from genome assembly GCF_963924665.1 of Micromys minutus. Lineage (NCBI taxonomy): Eukaryota > Metazoa > Chordata > Mammalia > Rodentia > Muridae > Micromys > Micromys minutus. The sequence goes on along the minus strand of NC_137960.1, from coordinate 44,766,317 downwards.
TGATATGAAGAGAAAGGTCACAACTAATTAATCCATGTGTCCATGTCACTTTTGCTTCTATGATGTTCCTATGATTCACAGTTAATTTCAGTGTTCCTGGAAAAGGTGAAGACACTGGTCATGTGCGAAAAAGGCAACAAAAGCCTGTATGTTGAGTTCTTCTCAACAGTATCATGATAATTTTCATGTATATTTTTAGAGGTAATTTGGTGGAGATTGTTCACTAGCCAATTTATTTTTCTAAACTCTTGATTAATTTCCTTGCTGTACTCTGCTGGTACAAAATGGGTGGTTTCAGAGTTGAAGGCCAATCTCATACTAAGTCCCTATTCTTAAATAATACAATGACATTGGCATAGAGTAGATTTGCCAAGAACTATCTACTGCCCTATGCTGATGCAAACAGTTTCCCTAAAAATATTTTAAAACAATAATTATTTTATACATGAAAGTAAAATGATTTTTCCTCTAGGATATGTGAACAACATTCTAGTAGGTAAATATAGGTTTGTGTAGGGTGTGTATGTGTTTGTGCCTGTAAGTGTGAGTTTAGGATATATGTATGTATGTGTATAGACATATATGTGTGTTGTCTGTGTGCAGCCCTGGTGTGTGTTGTGTGTGTGTGTGTGTGTGTGTGTGTGTGTGTGTGTGTGTGTGTGTGTATGGGTGGGTGAAAGTTTCTAAGGGCCTATAATGGATATACATCCATGTAAAGATGTTAGGAGTACTATAGAATGTGGAACAATGACAATAACTGTGGAAACATTGGTGAGTAACAGGAGATGCCCATTTATAAAAGACTAGTTTTCCGCTCATCATCTGTTTTACTCAAAAGAATCAGAATTAGTACAGTTTTTCTCCTGAAACTGTTTTACAGTTCTTTGGTCACATCTGTGATATGTTTTAGGAAGAAAATATTTTGAGTCAATAGATAGTCAAGAAAACCCATTCTCCGAGGGAAATATTCTGCTTTTAAATATAGAGCTTCCTTTTATTAGTCAGGGCTTACCCTGTTTTGTTTGCTTAAGGTAAATGAGAAAGCTTCAGACTTGAACTTGCTCCATTATCTCCCTTTATTCATAAGTATGGATTTGTACTGAGATGAATCAAGAAATTAAATATGACTGTGATGTAAATAGAGGAAGATCAAACCTTATGGGCTCAGCAATCTCATGATTCAATTTTCATACTAATTATCCTTTAATATGCCTCCCTGTCTTTTTGTCAGTCAGCTTGTCTGTCATTCCACATCTATTTTTTTCAGTCATTTCTGTTTCTATGAATAATTCTAAATAAGATAATATACTAATAACAATATCATAGTTCAAGTACATGCTGAGACATGAAATATTTCTAAAACATATTTATGTGATAATGAAGAATAGTATTTAGTGTTTCCAGAATAAGTTTGGTATGGGGAAAGAATAACCATGCAAAGGTGTCATAGTTGATTGGATAAAAGTGTTTCCAGTTAAACTCTAGGGATTTGGCCACAAAATTTTAGTTAGCATTGAATTAAGTTAAAGCATGTAAAGATAAATGTTATTTAGATATCTCTTACATTAGAATATGAGGACACCTATACAACTCTGGTTTAGACAGACTAGTATATAAAGTTTTGTAAATCTGTTTAGAACATTGTTTGTAACATAGAAGTCTACATATCTTACCTTGTCTAGATGTTAGTTACAAGGTCTACAGAGATTTTAAAGTTGCAAACATGTTAAAGTTAGAGAATATTACATGCAAATGAATTCTGGGGCTTCTTTTGTAGAACAGTAAAAGTGCTCTGTGACAATAAAGTGAATCCTAGACAATTACTTTCAGTGTGAACACTTTTCCGGACATTTCTTGCATCATTTTTATCTATGCTCTCATACATGAACCCTTTTTAAGAATTGTTTTGGGCTCAGACATTGGATTTTAACACAAGCTCATAATGTTGGTTTTAAATATTAAGTGTGCTCTCAAATTCCTATCTTTTACTAATATGTAAATCTACTCAAAAATGTATAAAAACCTATATGACCTAGAAAAAAAAAAGAGAAAATAGGCACAGCTGTGTCTAAAATAGAAGACAGAAATTATAGATCCTTGTGCTTGAATTAAGTCAAAAGAAGTAAAGTGGTCAAAGTAATACATAGAAAAAGTGGATAAAAAAGTTAATAAAATGAATGAGATCATATGAGGAGAGAATTGTACAGAATGATGAATTGATTGTGGAAACACATTTCACTCTTTCATTACTTCACAACTCTACTTCCTAGTTCAATTAATTCAGTAATGAGATTCTGTCTCATTTTTGTATTCCCTTCTCTTCAATTAATGAATGCAGCAAATGAATGGAAGTCAATGTTAAGAGAAACTTTATATAGAGAAAAAATAAGTCCAAAGGAAAAGATTATGGGTAGAATTTAAATGAGTAAAGTAAGCTCTTTAAATGATGGCCAAAAACATAATTTATTTTTTGTAATTGCTTTCAAAATGCTATATGGATGTCACTTGCTTAATATAATTTCATAATGAAGTATCATATTTAACTGAAGAGAAATGTCATAAGAATCCTCCGTAGAATGAAAGTATAGTTTTCTTACTTTGAGCAATGAAAGATGCAAATAAAAGGATATGAATGAGTTCCAGAAACTTTCTTTAAAAGGGTATCTGAATGTAAGAATTGAAATAACTTACAAGTGAAAGATCCACAGAAATGTGAAGTCTCTTTATTCTCATTTTTGTTTGTTATTTTTTTTTTTCTTGCTTGTTTGATTTTTGTTATATTATCTTTGCATCCTGAACTCATCTTTAGGATGGTTTGAAGATATAAAGAACATTGATTTTATCTTGATAGTGAAATGTGTATAAATTACTTTGTAGTTCATTTCTGTCTTACAGACTGCAAGTCTAATTTTAAAGTACTATCGACCCTTGTCAAATACTTTATTGGTGAAAGATCAAAGAAGAATGTGGGATATTTAAACAGGAGGAAGAGAGAGGGAGACAGAGAGAGACAGAGACAGATCATAGACACACAGAGGGAGGGAGAGGCTGAGACAGAGACACAGTGAGAGACAGAGAGAGACAAAGACAGAGACAGCATACTGAGTTTGGGCTATGTTTGAAACTAATAGGCATTGAGCAATTTTATTTAAATTATGTTTTAATAGTTGCATTATTGACATCTTGGGCCAGATATTGATTAGTAGTAGTGTGTTGAGCTGCACATTCAAAAATGTTTAGCTAATTCTTTATTGTCTAATTTTCAGCAGAGTTTCTCTCCATTAGCGATAACAAAAAAATAATGTCAGTTGGGTGGTAAGGTAGTTCAAAAACACTTCCCTATATTTTTCAGGCACTCTGGCATGAATTATTTAATTTTGCAATGTTTCCATTACAGAGTTGATCAACTTAAAAATGTACACAATTTTTATTGCCCTCTATTTTAAAATGGGGAAAGTCTCATGTAGCTTGCATCCTTTTTGGTATTTTTCTTAAAAGAAAAAAGTTTATATTTGATTTATGGTTCCAAAAGATAAGAGATGAAATATCAGATGTGGGGAGAAGCTGAGAGCTCAGATATTTAAACTACACACACAAGGCAGAGAAAAACAAAAACTGCAAGAAACGTGAGGACTCAAGCTATCCAATCCCTCCTTTAGTGACCTACTTACTTCTCTATCAAGGCTATATCGCCTGAAGTTGTCCACTTAGTGCCTACAATTAGGGACCAAGTATTCAAGTGTCTGAGCCTGTGGAAGACATATCATTCAAATCAGCACATTCTACTCACTGGCCCCCACAGAACCACAGCATTACCACAGTACAAAATGCATTTAGTCTAACTTCAAAAGTCACCATTTACTTTATAAGCTTACATTCTTTGTAAGAATAATTTTTAAAAAAATTAAAAGGCTTCCCGTAATTGCTTTATATTTACGTTCAGCCACAAAATTTAAATGACTTTGCATTGAACATTGAGCCTCAGCAATAATGAACAAAATTATACAGCCAGGAGGAAGTATTTGTCAGTCAGTGTTTACTACCCTGTGATGGTGAGATATGCCCACATATGCATGATACTGGCTAATTTATTCAACTTTTAATATCTTTCAATCTCAAATAAAAATAATTAATAAGAATTAATCCAATTGTATGGCAAAATATTCATCAGGAATTTTCTCATAGGTTATTGTATTTAGAAACTTTTTGAGAGATGGAAATTTACTCTAGTTAAAAAATATTTACTATACCATCTATATAGATTGTGTTTTCCACTATGAAAAAGTTGAAAATCACTGTGTTGGCATAATTTTTAATCATCAAGGTGACACTGAAGAAAGAAAATATTTTGTTAATTAAAATAGAACAATTTACTAAAATACTCATATTAACCTTCTTCAGCATTATTGTATAAACCTTTAGTTGAAGTTAGTAGTGTAGAGTATTGTGCCAAATTTTAAAGGAACTATTTTTTTCTACCATATTATGTGAATTGGCATTTTAAAATAGTCTGTAAAATTATGTTATTGTGTTATCAAGGACATTATTTCTGTATTTTGTGTGAGCATTCCTGTAACTCTTTTTCTTACACTTATATTAAAAAGAGATTAAATGATCCCACTATTATTTGGAAATATACATTTCTATTGACTCTCAAATCATATTCTTTTTTGTTAATTAAACAACTTTATTTTAAAAAGCAAAGATAAATGTACAGATATTAAAAGCATTTTTTTCATGAAAGTATATGAATACATTTTGTCAGTACTTGATTTTTTAAAGGTTTGATAGTATGCATTAAAATCTTCCTAGTTACAATGAGCATAAAGTACATGTAGAACAAGATGTAACCTGGAAATAGTCAACGTTTTCATGGTGTGTAAAGATTAAGCATCATGATTTTTCCTTTTTTGTTTTGGTTTTTGTTTTTCTTGAACTTCATATATATCTGTGAGTTGTTCTGGGGTGTTAAGAGCTTTCTGGGGTTAGTATCCAATTATCAGTGACTGCAAATTATGTCTGTTCTTTTGTGAATGGGTTACCTCACTCAGGATGATATTCTCTAGATGCATTTATTTTCCTAGGAGTTCCATAATGTCATTGTTTCTGATAGCTGAGTAGTACTCCATTGTGTAAATATACCAAAAGTTTTGTCTCCATTCATCTACTGAAGAACATCTGGGTTCTTTCCAGCTTCTAGCTATTATAAATAGAACTGCTATGAACATTGTGGTGCACATGTCTTTGTTGTATGTTGGACCATCTCTGGGTTATAATCCCAGAAGTGGTATAGTTAGATATTCAGGTAGTACTATGTCCAATTTTCTAAGGAACTGTCAGACTGAGTTCCAGAAGGGTTGTACCAGATTATAACCCCACCAACAGTGGAGAAGTGTTCCTCTTTCTCAGCATCCTCACCAGCATCTACTGTCATCTGAAATTTTGATCTTAGCCATTCTGACTGGTGTGAGGTGGAATCTCAGGGTTGTTTTGATTTGCATTTCCCTGATGACTAAGGATGACAAGCACTTTTTTAGATGCTTCTAAGCCATTCAATATTCCTCAACTGAAAACTTTTTGTTTAGCTCTGTACCCCATTTTTTATAGGGTTGTTTGATTCTCTGGTGTCTAGCTTCTTAAGTTCTTTTTATACATTGGATATTAGGCCTCTATCAGATGTGGGGTTGGTAAAGATCTTTTTCCAATCTGTTGGCTGCCATTTTGTTTTCTTAGCAGTGTCCTTATCTTTACAGAAACTTTTCAATCTTATGAAGTCCCAATTGTTGATATTTGACCTTAGAACATGAGCCATTGTTTTGTTGTTGTTGTTGTTGTTTGTTCGTTTGTTTAGGAAATATTCTCCTGTGCCTATGTGTTCTAAGATTTTCCCACTTCTTTTATAATAGTTTCAATGAACCTGATTTAATGTGGAGACCTTTCATCCACTTATACTTGAGCTTTGTACAAAGAGGTAAGAAAGGGTCTATTTTCACTCTTCTGCATGCTGAGTGCCAGTTGGACAAACACCATTTGCTGAAGTGGCTGTCCTTTTTCCATTGGATGTTTATAGCGGCTTTGTCAAAAATCAAGTGACCATATATGTAAAGACTCATTTCTGGATCTTTTATTCTGTTCCACTGATTCATGTGCCTATCTCTATACCAGTCCCATGCAGTTTTTAACATAATTGCCTGTAATAAAACAGTCAGAGAAGATGCAAAAGCCTAAAAGCTCCTAACCCAATAAGTCAAGGAAATCTAGGACACAATGAAAAGACCAAACCTAAAGATAATAGAAATAGAAGAGGGTGAGGAAAATCAATTATGAGGCATAGTAAAGATATTCAACCAAATTGTAGAAGAAAACTACCCTACCCTTAAGAATGAGATGACCATGAGTAAGTGCAAGAAAAACAAAGGCCAAAAATATAAAATAAAAATCATTATGCTTAATCTTTACACACCAAGAAAACTTTGACTATTTCCAGGTTACATCTTGTTTGACATGTACATTATCCTCATTGTAACTTGTAACGTTTTAATGCATACTATTAAACCTTTAAAAAAATCAAGTACTGACAAAAACGTATTCATATACTTTTATGCAAAAATGCTTTTAAAATCTATATATTTATCTTTGTTTTTTAAAATAAAGTTCAATTTTAAAAATCCTACTGTTAATTATAATATATTAGGCATAAAGAAGTACCATATCATCTCACTTAGCATGAACGGCATAAAAATTATTTTCTATTTCTTCTAAGATTTCATATCATTGCTCTTTCGCTATTGATATTTTCACTTATAGTTTTTAATGTATATGTTAGGATGAGCATCATCAAAAAGAAAGATGCATGTTCGCAAGAATATGCTCTCATGCCCAGCAGAAGTCACTACCACTCTCCTCATTCACTGTCATTAGTTCATAGGGCAGGATGTAACCTGTTTTCATAGCTTTCAAATCTACCCATACTCTGAGGTCATTTTGGACATTCTCCTTGTTGTATATATCCAATGTTAAGTCTGCACGATGTTTTTAAACACTGATTTAATCAGTCTTTATACTGAGCATTTATTCCATTCTTATTTAATTCCTAAACCAAGGTTCTATCTTCTGAGCTGGAGCTGAAGAAGTGCAGGTGCTGAGGAACTGCCACACGTGTCACTTCCCATCTCGTGAATTATGTCACACTTCTTTGATATTTGGCTCTAGTCAGTCACCTGTGGTGAGGTGGCCTTAGTTCCCCCATCCTGAAGGTACATGGAAATACCCCACAGTATTGGAACTAAAGCAGAATTCCTTCATGACACTGAACATATTTCATCTATTGAAGTTCTGGGAAGGTATAGACAGGGTCTTGAAATGGTGTGAGGAAATTACTGATATCTTTCTTCAGAAAACAATTCTCAGTTTTATTTCGTAAGGAAGCAATATGTGGAAGTATTTTGAATGTATAATTTGCCTTTTTGTACATCATATATGTTTGTATTGATATAAATGCATGTATGAATATTTGTCTATAAACACACATTGTTTTCTCTCATACTACTCCCAGTTCTCTTTCACTTTCCCTTTACTAGGATCATTTCTTATTTTGTTTCCCTTCAGAGAATAGAAGGCCTCCCAGAAATATCAACCAAACAGCACAACAAGTTGCAATAAGGCTAGGGAGAAATCCTCATAGCAAGGCTGTATGAGGCAACCCAGTAGGAGGAAAGGAGCCCTGAGAACCGACCAAAGAATAAGAGACAGCACCCATCCCACTGTTAGCATTCATACAAGAACACCAAGCTACACAACCATAACACATATGACTGTTTCTAGAAGACTTAGAAACTCCAACGTGTGTTTACTCAGAGACTTATCTGTGTGTAATACTGAGCAGACATGTTTGTGTTGTGCTCAGATAAGACAACAAAAACAATAGAGAGATAGTGAAGTTCTGAATGAGTTCGAATAATTGATAATAGGCCTAGGAACACATTCCCAGTGCAGGGTCATGGAAACACAACCCTTTCTCTGGAAAGAGATTTCAGTGTATGAGTGTATATTTCTCCTTCAGGGGACCTGAATATTATTTCCAGAATCTACACTAGGTTGTTAACAACCATCTGTAACTAGACCTCCATGTAGATAAGGCAACTTTTTATGACCTCTGCAGGCACAGACACACTGTGCACCATACCACCTCCCAAAGACACACACACACACACACACACACACACACACACACACACACATGCAAATAAAAGAAAGTATTTTTTAAAAAAGAACATTTTTTCTTGTGGTTTTCTACACCCATTCATGTGTTTATGGTTCACTCTGAGACCAAAAAAGTTATCTGATTCCCTAAAAATATAGTTACAGGTAACTGTAAGCTGACATGAGCATACTGGGTATGTAACCTGGGTCTTCTGGAGTACAAGCACATGCGTGTATGTGCTGAGCTATCTCCTCATCCCCTCTTAAAATAGTTTTAATCTAGAACATAGCCTACTGAAATTGTAGTCTTAAGATATAATAAGAAACCAAGCTAATAAATTTCAGTGCCTCCCAATAAATGCTGTACAATTGTTCTGGATTAAACACCATATTTTATAGTATAAAGTGCACAAGAAATGCCATAGAAAAATATACATGGACATAGTACAGATATTTTTAGAGCAAATATGTTTTTGTTTCTAAAGCTCATTATTTAAAAAGATCATCATTAGGAATCTAGAGATTTAAAACATTGGTATATGATTCTTGAGTCTATTTTCCCCAATGGCAACTGAAAATGGGGATGTCTTTCTCAGCACAGTGTTAAAATTATGAATGCATTCTCACTAGCAACATATTAAGAATCTTGTATCCAAAATGATATAATCGTGCACAGAGAGGAACACTTTCAAAGGTGAAAGTCTGCAGAAAGAGATTTATACACACTCAAATGATTTCTGTCTTTTCATTTCTAGCTCATCTTTGTTTCCTCCTTTATTCAGAAGAATATCAAAATACTCAACACAGCATCTTGGTTTATTTTAAGGCTAATCTCCAATATTACATTTCTTTTTTTTTTGATAAAACTTTGGACAACCACATAGGAAAATGCCACCCAAGCAATTGAATTACCTTTATAAGTCTTGAAAATCCCATATCTGGGATTGTTTCCTCTGGCATAGCACAGCAGGCTCACAGAGCCGTGCAGCCAAGCATTCCCTAATACAGGCAGTAATGCAATTCGAAACAAAACTTTATTCTCCTTAGATTTTTTGAAAAGAACAATTTTACTTGAAAATGAAAATCACAGACCATTCCATTTGTGTGGCTGTTTGGCCACAGAGTAAAATCACCACGTTCCCTTGAAGAGTCCAAGAATGGATTTCTGTTCCACAGAGGAATATCACATGAAAATTGTGTAAGCAAGATGTAATTCTAATTTTGTTAGGTAACATTAGCAAACAGATGGAACAAATGAAATTTCTCTCCTGATAAGAGTAAAATTAACTGTTGAACATATTAAAAAGATCTATTAAATAAAAGGTAGATGCACATTTAATTCCTGGGAGAATATTGTCAGCACAGAAACTCCTAAAGGAAAATGTAGGCAATATTGTGCACTATAAAGAAGAAAACATCAATATAGAGAATATATAATGCTATATATTATATATAATCTCTATAAAAATTCTGTTGATGAACACTTTCTTCAAAAAAGATGGTTACAAAATTAGTTTAAAAAAAATCACTATCCCTCACTTATACACATGATGAATTGGACAGGAAAGAAATTAAGAAAATAAGATCTTTCACAATAGCCACAAATAATACAAAGTATATTGGTATAACTCCTATCAATCAAGTAGAAAACCTATATGACAAGAACTTCTAGTCTTTAACTATCAGGTTAATTAGGTGTGTGGGTGAAGGTGGGGTCCAGCGTCTTCTCTGTCACAGGGCTCAGGCTCCCAGTTTGACCATGCTTAGCCCAAGTGGAAGCACGGTCTGAGGCATGGGAATGGTCAGTCAGGGCTCCCTCAGGACCAGGGCCATCTGCTCCCCAGGCAGATGTGCTAAATCCAAAATGTATAACTTAATAAATGTATAAATTAAGCAAGAAATCAAATTCCAACTAACTAAATAACCTGATTTAAGTAGGAGGAGAAGTCTTTGGTTCTGTGAAGGCTTCTGCACTTTGAAATCTACCCAGGCTTCTTCTCTATTCTCCTATTCCCTGCCTGAGAGATTCACATCTACAATGTATTGCTTTTCATATAATATAACTGAACAGGATAAATTTGATTGTTTATTAAAAGAATATTGGATTTTCAGTAAGAATACTTAATTTAAGTTTTACCTATACTAAATTTGTGTATTAATATCTTTTTATGTTTTGTCCTCAGTTGAATGTTACTGCTTGCCCTTAAATTAAAAGCATATGAACAGCTCCCCTGCAATTTCTACAGTGTTCTATTCCATATATTTATTTAAATGCACATTTACATGTATTGATAGAAGATTATATGATTCTCTATGACAAATTTACTCTTACTTAATATTCCTTGCTCTAATTAACCTCCCCAATTTTCCACTTACACCTTCAGACCACTCATATTATTGTCTATGTTGCATCTTTCTCAGTGGTCCATTTTTACTTTGCTTATTTCTGAAGTGCACCAGGTTGTATAGACATCTTTGCAGGTTTGAAGCTTGAAACATCAAATGAGAGAATATGTGGCATTTGTCTTTATGAATTTGAATTAATTTACTCAATATGTTATATTTTAGTTCTACCCATTTATCTACAAACTTCATGATTTCATTTAAAATATTCCATAGTATATCTGCATATTTCATTGACCATTTGTCAATTGAAGGGCATCCATAATGTTTCAATTTTCCAAATACTGTGAATGAAGCAGCAATAAACATGGGTGAACAAGTAATTATGCTTCCAAGTCAAGTCCTTTCACACATGCTGATGAAGGCAAAAAAATAGCATCATAGTTTAAATTTATTGGGAGCATTTTGAAGATTCCATACTGCGATTTTCATAATAGTTAAAGCAGATCTCAAATATATCAGCAGGCAATTCAGGTTCCTTTATGCTCAGAACCACTCAAGCATTTGTTGTCAGTTGTCACGTGGATTTCACCCTTCTTGTTGTTATAGGATAAACATTTCTCTTTTATTATTGATTACTTGTTTATTCACTTTACATTCCCATAGCAGCCCCCTCCATCCTAATCTCCTGATCCCACCCTACCACCTATCCTTTTTCATTTTTCATTCCCCTTTTCCTCAAGAAAGCTTCCCCTCTTCCCCTAAGTACCATCCTACCTTGTCACATTAAGTTGCACCAGGACTCAGAACATTCTCTCCCACTGAATCCAGACAAGGCAGTGCAGGTCAGGGAAGAGGATCCAAAGGCAGGCAGTAAAGTCACAGATACCCTTCATGTCAGTTGCTATGAGACCCACATGAAGACCACGATGAATAAATAAAATTCATAAAATGTTTTATTGTGTTTTTGTTTTTTATTAATCATTCCATTTGTTTACATCTCAAATGGTAGCCCACTTCCTAGTTACCCCTCCAGACCCCTCCCATCCCACATCTGACATTTCCATTCTTCTTTGCCTGTATGAGAGTGCTCACCCACCCACCCTCTACTGGCCCACTGCTCTAGCATCCTCCTATATTTACGCATCAAAACTTTTCTGAACCAAGACCCTCCCTTCCCACTTATGATAATCTAGGCTATCCTCTGCTACATATGTATCTGCAGACATGAATTTCTTCGGGTACACTCCATGTTTAGGGATCAAGTCTCTAAGAGAACTGGGTAGTCAGGTCAGCCTATGTTATTTTTTCAATGAGATTCCAATCCCCCTCAGCTCCTGCAGTTCTTCTACCAGCTTCCCCACCAGGTTCCCTGAGATGAGTGTGATGGACCACCACACTAGGTTGCTGTGTAAGCAAGTGTCTCTTGACCACTGCAACAGTGTCAGGTTTGATGTCATCAGACATGATGCATCCCCAGGTAAAGCAGTCCCAAGAAGGCCCTTCCTTCAGTCTCTGTTCCATTTCTTGTCCCTGTTCTTCCTTAGAACAGAAAGATTTCTGAGTTAAAGACTTTGAGATGTGTGAGTATCCCCTTCCCTCAAATGAGGATAATGCCTATCTACTGTGTGGAGAGCCGTTTCGGCACCTCTGGTCAGCTGGGGGCAGAGAAATATTAATTTTTCAGGACACATTGAAGCCGATGATATGCAGGAAACTAGCTTTTGTGCTGTGCCCCTTTGGGGTAGAATGAAGCACATTTGCATCTGAAGATCAGAGCAAACCACTTAGGACTGAAGCCCAGGAAGGTACATTTACATTTGAAATGTAGCTCTGGAGAGCAGATTTAGTCAGTGGCAGCCTCTTTTGTCACCTTTTGTCCCTCATCCTCAAACCTGGTCTCCAGAAGGATGTTTACAGGATCTTTGATTATTAACTCCCTGGTTCCTTGTCTTAGAACTGACATAACCATTCTGCATGCAATTAAAGTAGACATATAAGAAAACTAATGAAGGAAGGCTTCACTTTAGCCATGAGGCTTAGGCCTCAAGTCCAGATGAAATCATGTTGCAGCTTTTTTTTTTTTTTAATTGAACAACTTTATCTAAAAAAAAAAAAAAAGAAAGAAAGAAAGAAAAAAGAAAGATGTACAGATTTTAAGCAGTTTTGCATAAAAGTATATGAATACATTTTTGTCAGCACTTGTTTTTTTAAGTTTGATACTGTGCATTTTTGTCTTACTGAAAGACCCCCGAAGGGAGACCCTCACTCAAATCTCAGGAGAGACGCGCACCCAGCGAGGCACCGAGACCAGACTTGCTGTAATCGCACGAGGAAGTTTATTGAAAGTGAAACAGAGTGAGATCTCAGGCCAGCATGCTGGGGTCGAGACTCATACACCACACAGGGGTAGAGAAGTTCGACCCCGGCCTGAACTTGTAATGGGCATATAAAGGCAAAAACCACAAAAGAGGGGAAGAGAGGGGGAGAATGAGAAAATTCAAAGGGGACAATGAGGAAATTGAAAGGGGAAGAATCATACAATTTTTATCACTTAAACCATGTGTCACATGAATCATACACCTGGGGCACACCTAGGGCATTGAAACATTCCACAGAGGTCATCGGGACCTTCTGTGGTTATTCTAGGAACTCGAATCTCAAGAAAGTTCCGGGAGCGATTACCTGCAGAGGAGAGGGCCCTAGGGAAAGGAATCTGTGTCCTTTGACAACTTTTTACTCTTCATTACTAGTTACAATGAGCATAAAGTACATGTAAAACAAGATATATACTGGAAATAGTCATGGTTTTCTTGGTGTGTAAAGATTAAGCATAATGGTTTTTCATTTTCTAATTTTTTTCCTTGAACTTCATATAGTCTGTGAGTTGTTTCTGGGGTATTCAGAGCTTTCTCTGGATAGTATCCAATTATCAGTGACTGAATATTATGTCTTTTCTTTTGTGACTGGGTTATCTCACTCAGGATGATATTGTCTAGATGCATTCATTTTTTTAAGAATGTCATAAAGTCATTGTTTCTGATAGTTGAGTAGTACTCCATTGTTTAAATGTACCACACTTTTTGTCTTCATTCATTTACTGAAGGACATCTGGGTTCTTTCCAGCTTCTGGCTATTATAAATCGAGCTTCTATGAACATTGTGGTGCATGTGCCTTTGTTGTATATTGGAGCTTTTCTGGGGTATATGCCCAGAAGTGGAATAACTGGATCTTCAGGTAATACTAAGTCCAACTTTCTGAAGAATCTCCAGACTGATTTCCAGAGTGGTTGAACCAGTTTACAACAGCACCAACAGTGGAGGAGTGTTCCTCTTTCTCCTCATACTTGCCAGCATGTGCTGCCCTCTGATTTTTGATCTTAGCCATTCTGACTGGTGGAATCTCAGGGTTGTTCTGATTTACATTTCCCTGATGGCTAATGATGTCGAGCACTTCCTTAGATGCTTCTCAGCCATTCGATATTCAACAATTGAGAAATTTTTGTTTAACTCTGTACCCCATTTTTTAATAGGATTGTTTGATTCTCTCGTGTCTAGTTTTTTGAGTTCTTTATATACCTTGGATATTAGGCCTCTATCTGATATGGGGTATTATGTTAAGGTGTGGACCTTGGATTCCTGTTCTTTCCAAGACTTTTAGCATGAAGGGGTGTTAAGTTTTGTCAAATGCTTTCATAGCATCTAGTGATATGACCATGTGGTTTATTTTTCTTTGAGTTTATTTATATGGTGGATTACATTAATAGATTTCTGTATATTAAACTATCCCTACATCCCAGGGATGAAGCCTACTTGATCATGGTGAATGATTGTTTTGATGTGTTCTTGGATTCAGTTTGCAAGAAATTTTTTGAGTGTTTCTGCATCAATGTTCATAAGTTAGATAAGTCTGAAGTTCTCTTTCTTTGTAGGGTCTTTGTGTGGTTTAGGAACTACGGTTATTGTGTCCTCAAAAAATGAGTTAGGTAGTGTTCCGTCTGATTCTATTTTGTGAAATATTTTGGAGAGTATTAGTATTTGGTCGTCAATAAATATCTGATAAAAGTCTGCAGTGAACCCATCTGGACCTGGGCCTTTTTTGGTTGGGAGGGTGTTGATGACTGCTTTTACTTCTTTAAGTGTTATGGGATTATTAAATGGTTTACCTGGTCCTGGTTTAACTTTAGTATCTGGTATCTGTCTAGGAATTCATCCATTTCCTCCAGATTTTCCAGCTTTGTTGAGTATAGCCTTTTGTAGTAGGATCTGATAATTTCTTGAATTTCCTCAGTTTCAGTTATTATGTCTCCACTTTCCTTTCTGATTTTGTTAATTTGGATATTCTTTCTTTGCCCTCTAGTTAGTCTGGCTCAGGGTTTATCAATCTTGTTAATTTTCTCAAAGAACCAGCTTTTGGTTTTGTTGATTCTCTAAATGGCTCTTTTTGTTTCTATTTGGTCTATTACTATTCTAAGTTTCATTATATCTTGCCTTCTACTCCTCTTGGGTGTATCTGCTTCCTTTTGTTCTAAAGCTTCCAACTGTGCTGTCAAGTTGCTATTGTATACTTACTGTCTCCAGTTTCTTTTGGAAGCACTCAGAGCTATGAGTTTTCCTCTCAGTACTTTCTTTGCATCCCATAGGTTTGCATATGTTGTGTTTTCGTTTTCATTGAATTCTAGAAAATCCTCAATTATTTTCTTTATTTCTTCTTTAACCCTGCTATAGTTTAATAGAGCATTGGTTAGTTTCTATGTCTATATGGGCTTTTCATTGTCTGTGTTGTGTAGGACCCCCTTTCAGAAACCTAACACTCATGTCTCAGGACACAGGGTTGCCTAATGAAAAGAGAGAGAACTTCTTGCTGCAAAAGCATGAGGTAGTTTAATGAAGGAGCTCAGGGCCGATACATATCTCACCGAGGAAACAGAGGTATCGATTGTGAGACTCGAAAGCTAGGAGTTTTTGTAGAGGGAGGGCTGGGAGAGAGGGTCAGGCTGGGAAGAATTAGCTCAAGTACAAAGTTCACCCAATAACCTAAGTTATGTGAAGTCAGAAAGTCAGGAGACTGGTAAAGCAGATGTTTATCTAAGTCAGGATACATGTGGTTAACATCTAATTCACTTTTGAATAGACTCAAAATTAGTCAAAATGAGGGGCTCGTTTGACTAATAATTCAGTTGTAGCCAGCTTCTGAATTCCTATCTTTAAGGTCAGTTAACCTAGCCTCAGGAATGTGTTAACAATGGACTTAGCTGGGCATACCTGGACTTGTTTTACAATGTTCTGTTTTAATAATGGGCTTAGCTGGGCATGCCTGTACTTGTTCTCAGTCCTAGGCCTTTAAGCTTACAAACTACCCTTTTTTGCCCCAACTTACATGAGTTTTTTAGACCTTGAATTTAATTTCCTTTCAGTTGTTATTAAAGACCAGCCTTAGACCATGGTGATCTGATAGGATGCATGGGAGTATTTCAGTCTTCTTATATCTATTGAGGCTTGTTTTATGAGCGATTGTATGGTCAGTTTTGGAAAAGGTGGCATGAGGTGCTGAGAAGAAGGTGTATTATTTTGTGTTACAGTGATATGTTCTGTAGATAGCTATTAATTCCAATTGTTCCAAAACCTCTGCTAGTTTTATTATGTCCTTGACTAGTTTCTGTTTCTATGATCTGTCCATTGGTGAGAGTGAAGTGTTGAGGTCTCCCACTACTATCGTGTGAGGTGCAATGTATTTTTTGAGCTTTAGTAGGGTTCATTTTATGAATATGGGGTCTCTTTTATTTATAGCATATATGTTAAGGATTGAGTGTTCCTCCTGACAAATTTCCCTTGAAGTGAGTAAAAAGTGTCCTTCCTTATCTTTTTTGATAACTTTTGGTTGAAAATATACTTTATTCGTTATTAGAATGGCCACTCCAGCTTGCTTCTTGGAGCCGTTTGCTTGGAAGGTTTTTTCACAATCTATTCCTCTGAGATAGTATCTGTCTTTGTCTCTGAGATGAGTTTTTTGTATGCAGCAAAATTCTGGGTTTTGTTTATGTATCCAGTCTGATAGCCTATATCTTTTTATTGGGGAATTGAGTCCAGTTAGTTAACAGATATTAAGCAAGAGTGGTTGCTGTTTCCTGCTATTTTTGCTTTTGGAGGTAGAATTGTGCCTGTGTGTGTTTCTTTTGTTGGTTTTCTTGCTTAGGTATTTTCTTGTTTTTACTAGAATGTAGTTTCTTTCCTTGTATTGGGTTTTCCACCTATAATTTATTGTAGTGCTGGATTTTGCTGTCAGATACTGTGTAAATTTAGTTTAGTCTTGGAATATCTTGGTCTCTCCATCTATGGTGACTGAGAGTTTTGCTCGGTATAGCGGCTTTGGCTGACACTTGTGTTCTCTTAGGGTCTGCATAATGTCTGTCTAGGATCTTCTAGTTTTCAGAGTCTGTGTTGAAAAATCTGGTGTGATTCTGATTGGTCTGCCTTTATAAGTTACATGTCCATTTTCCATTACTGCTTTTAGTATTTTTTTTTTTTTTTTTTTTTTTTGTTTTGGCCACTTGGCATTTGGACTATTATGTGTGGGGAGGAATTTCTTTTCTGCTGCACTCTATTTGGAGTTCTGTGGGCTTCTTTTATGCTCATGGTCATCTCATTCTTAAGGGTAGGGAAGTTTTCTTCTACGATTTTGTTGAAGATATTTACTGTGCCTCTTAGTTGATATTCTTCACTCTCTTCCATTCCTATTATCCTTATCATTGGTCTTCTCATTGTGTCCTGGATCTCCTGGACATTTTGGGTTAGGAGCTTTTTGTTTTTCCATCTTCTCTGACTGTTTTGTCCATGTTTCAATGTTGTCTTCGGCCCCCAAGATTCTTTTTTCCATCTCTTGTATTCTGTTGGAGATGCTGGCATCTGTGACTCCTGCTCCCCTGAACTTAAGGAGGGGCGCACTTTCTGCAAGCTCCGCAGAGATCTCTCTGCTTTCCAGCTACTTGGAATGCTGTCTCACCAGGCTTGGGTCCTTGGATCTTTGCTGTTCCTGATGGCAGATGGCCTGAGCGCCTATTCTGCATGCACAGCCTACTGGCTGGAAACAAATACCCTAAAGCATGGTTCCTGCTTCCTTGAATAATCAGGGGGGGGACGCCCTTTCCACACACTTGGAAGAGACCTCTCTGTTCTCTGTCTACTCTGAACATCTTCTCACCAGGCCTGTGTCCCTGAGTCTCTATGTTGCAGCTTTAACTAACTTGTCTTTTACTTTCAATCTTTGCTCAGGTTCTGGGTGCACCTCTTGAGAGTTCGAGCTGGTCTCAGACACTACTGGAAGTGACCTCTAGAGGTTCTCTTACTTATCAGAGCATTATAGCTAAGGTCATCCATGTTGGGTCCTGGGAGTCTCACGTTTCCTGCTGTCTGGAATACTTCAGTGACTATCTCTAGTTTCTCATACCCACTACTACATATTTTTATACAATTTCCTGACTCTGGAAATCTCTGGCATACCCTCCGGTTCCTGATACTGACACCCGTATTTCTTCCCCCTTCTCTCTCCCACCCAGGTCTTCCTCTTCCTCCACCTCCCACAATCATCCTGTTCTTCCCTTAATGCAAATATAAAACATCTATACCCTGGTCTTCTTTCTAAGCTGTATATAGTCTGTGGATTGTATCATGGGCATTGTGAGATTTTCAGCTGATATCCATTTATCAGTGAATACATACCATGTGTTATTTGTGTCTTGGTTACCTCCCACAGTAAAATATTTTTTTTTTGTTCCATGCATTTGCCTAAGAAGTTTATGAAGCTACTATTTTTTATTGCTGAATAGATTTTTTTGTTTTGTGTGTGTAAGTGTACCCTATCCATTCTTCTGTTGAAGAATATCAAGTTTGTTTTCCAGGTTCTGGCTGTTATAAATAAAGCTGATAAATTTGTATTCAAATATAAGAGGTCTTTGGTGGAAATTTTGAGGTCACTATCATATCATCAGCAAATAGTTATGTTCTGACTTCTTTCCTTCCAATTTATATCTTTTTGACCCCCTTTCAAAGTCTAATTGTTCTGGCTAGGACTTCAATTTCTATGTTAAATAGGGTAGAAGAGAATGGGCATCCTTGTCTATTCCCTTATTTTAGTGTGATTGCTTCAAATTTCTCTCTAATTGATTTGATGCTGGCTACTAGTGTGTTGTATATTGCTTTTAGTATGTTTAATTTAAATATGGTCTGATATATTTCTAATCTTTCTAAGAAGAAAATGCTTTATCAGCACCTAATGAAATGTTCATATAATTTTTTTGTGTTTGTTTATATAGTAGATTATGTTGATATATTTTTATGTATTGAACCATCCCTACATCCCTGAGATGAAGCCTACTTGATAATGATGGATGATCATTTTGATGTGTTCTTGTATTCAGTTTGTGAGAATTTTATTGATTATTTTTGCATTGATGTTCATAAGAGAGATTGGTCTGAAGCTTCCCTTCTTTGTTTGGGCTTTTAAGCATAATTGTGGCTTCAGGAAATGAACTGGGTAATGTTTCTTTTGTTACTTTGTGGAATAATTTGAAAAGCATTGGTATTAGGCCTTCTATAAAGGTCTGATAAAGTTCTATACCAAACCCACCTGGTCTTGAGATTTTTCTGCTTGGGAGACTGTTGATGAATGCTTCTATTACTTTAAGGGTTATAGGAATGTTTAGATAGTTTATCTGATACTGATATATATTTGGAACCTGGTAACTGTCTAGATAATTGTCCATTTCATCCACATTTTAGAGTTTCATTGAGTATAGGCTTTCATAGTAAGATTTGGTGATTTCTTGATTTTTCCCTCATTTTCTCAG
This sequence comes from Micromys minutus, assembly GCF_963924665.1. NCBI lineage: Eukaryota > Metazoa > Chordata > Mammalia > Rodentia > Muridae > Micromys > Micromys minutus. Next base: position 44,746,926 of record NC_137960.1, on the reverse strand, counting down.
TTTCCTTTTCATTTCTGATTTTGTTAATTTGGATACTCTTTCTGTGTCTGGCTAAGGGTTTATCAATCCTGTTGTTTTCTCAAAGAACCAGCTCCTGGTTTTGTTGATCTTTGTAGAGTTCATTTTGTTACTGCTTGGTTGATTTCAACCTTGAGTTTGTTTATTTCCTGCAGTCTACTTTTCTTGGTTGTACTTGTTTCTTTTTGTTCTACAGTTTTCAGGTGTGCTGTCAAGCTGCTAGATAAACTCTTTCCAGTTTCTTTTAGGAGGCCCTTGGAGATATGAGTTTTTCTCTTAACACTTCTTTTATTGTATCTCATAATTTTGGGTATGTTGTGCCTTCCTGTTCATTACATTCTAAAATGTCTTTATGTTCTTTTTTTATTTCTTTCTTGACCAAATGATCATTGACTAGGGAATTGCTCAAATTCCATTTGTGGGTGATTTTCTTTCTGTCATTTTTGTTCTTATTGAAGACTAGTCTTAGTCCATGGTGATCTGATAGAGTGCATGGGATTATCTCAATCTTCTTTTATGTGCTGAGGCCTGTTTTGTGACTGATTATATGGTCAGTATTGGAGAAGATACCATGAGGTGCTGTGAAGACAGTATATATATATATATATATATATATATATATATATATATATATATATATATATATATATATATATATATATATATATTTATATATATATATATATACTTTTAAGATGAAATGTCCTATAGATATTTGTTATAGTCATTTGGTTCATAACCTCTGTTAGTTTTACTGTGGCTCTGTTTAGTTTTCATTTCCATTATTTGTCCATTGTTAAGAGTGGGATATTGAAGTCTCCCTTTCTTACTGTGTGAGGGGCAATGTGTACTTTAGCTTTAGTCAAGTTTCTTTTATGAATGTAGTTGCTCTTGCATATGGAGGAAAGATAGTCATAATTGAGAATTCATCTTGGTAGATTTTTTCTTCAATGAGTAGGAAGTACCTTTCCTTATCATTTTAATACATTTTGGTTGCACATCAATTTTATTCCATATTAGTAAAGATACTAAAACTTGTTTCTTGGGACAATTTGTTTGGAACATTATTTTCTAGCCTTTTACTCACAGGTAATGTCAGTGTTTATTAATGAGGTGTGTTTCCTCTGTTCAGCAAAATGTTGGGTCCTGTTTACATATCCAGTCTGTCATTATATGTCTTTTTATTGGGGAATTTTGTCCATTGGTGTTGAGCCAGTGATTGATGTTTCCTGTTATTTTGTTTTTAGAAGTAGAATTACATTTGTATGATTGTCTTCTTTTGCATTAGATGAAAGAAGATTACTTTCTTGCTTTTTCTATGGTGTTGAATTTTTGCCTCCTGATCGAGTTTTCTATTTATTATATTTGGCAGGACTGGATTTGTGGAAAGATATTGTATAAATTTGTTTTTTTTTTTCATAGAATACCTTCCTTTCTCTATTTATGTTAATTGAGAGTTTTGATGGATATAGTAGCCTGCGGTCACATTTGTTCTTTTTTGCCTTGATTACCTCTTCAGGATGTTAGTTTCAGTTTCATTCATTTGACTAGAAATTTTATGAAGTCACTGTTTTTAATAGTTGAGTCGTACACCATTGTGTAAATGTACCACAATTTATGTATCCATTCCTTTGTGGAAGAACATCTGAGTTCTTTCCAGCTTCTGGCTATCATATGAACATGGTGGAACATTTGTTCTTGTTAGATGTTAGAGCTTCTTTTGGGTATGTGCCCAGTAGTGGTATAGTTGGGTTCTCAGGTAGTACAATGTTCAATTTTCTGAGGAACCACCAGACAAATTTCCAGAAAGTCTCCTAACCAAAAAAAAGCCCAGGACCAGATGGGATTAGTGCAGAATATTATCAGACCTTCATAGAAGACCTAATACCAACACTTTCCAAACCACTCCACAAAATAGAAACAGAAGGAACACTAGAAACTCATTCTTTGAAACCACAATTACCCTCATTTCTCAACCATACAAAGACCATACAAAGAAAGAGAATGTTAGATCTTCAAGATCCTGTTTCAAAATTCTTCTTATTTCCTATGTTCTTGAAGATCTGGGTAGGTCCCTCAGAGCAGAAGTGGTTTACTTGGATTGTCAGTACTTCTGGGGGACCAGCTCTCTCTCAGCCAGATCTTGGTACAGAGAGCTGTGACACAGGGTAAATACTCTGAGATAAAGTTAGAGAAATAACACCCTTCACAATGGTCACAAATATGATAAAATACCTAAGTATAACTCTAACTAATCAGGTAAAATATCTGGATGATAAGAACTTCAAGTTTCTGAAGGAAATCACAAAACATAAAAAGATCTTCCATGCTAGTGGATTGGCAAGATTAATATAGTAAAAATGGCCATTTTGTCAAAAGCAATCTCCAGATTCAATGCAGTCCCCATCAAAATTCTGTGTCAAATCTTCATAGAGTTGGAAAGAGCAAATTTCAGATTCAACTGAAATAAGAAAAATCCCAGGATAGAGAAAACTATTCTCAACAATAAAAGTACTTCTAGTGGAATCAACATTCCTGACCTAACCTGTATTACAGTGTAATAGTAATAAAATGTGTATGGTATTGGTACAGAGACAAGTTGGTGGATCAATAAAATGCGATTGAAAACCTAGAAATGAACCCACATACCTGTGATCACTTGATCTTTGACAAATAATATAAAACCATCCAGTGGAAAAAAAATAGCATTGTCAACAAAAGGTGCTGGTTCAACTGATGGTTTGACCAGGTGACAGTCTCACTGGCAATGGAGGAGTGTTCTTTTTTTTTTTTTTTTTTTTTTTTTTTTTTTTTTTTTTTTTTCTTTTTCTACATCCCTGCCAGCATCAGCTGTCACCTGCAGGTTTTGGTCGTAGCCATTCTGATTGGTGTGAGGTGGACTCTCAGGGTTATTTTGATTTGCACTTCCCTGCTAAGTAAGGTTATTGTGGTTGTTTGAATATTCTTGGCTTTGTGAGTGGCAAGATTTGGAGGAATGGTTCTGTTGGAGTAGGTATGGCCTTGTTGAAATAATTGTGTTACTGTGGGAGTATGTCTTAAGAACCTCATACTAGGTGCCTAATAACTACTTCTCTCCTAGTGCCTTCAGAACAAGAGGTGGAAATCTCACCTGTTCCAGACTCATGTCTGCCGGGACACTGCCATGCTCCTGCTTTGATGACAATGATCTGAGCCTCTGAACATGTAAGCCAGCCCCAATTAAATGTTGTTGTTAAGACAGTAGCCTTGGACATAGCATTTGTTAATAGCACTAAAACCCAAACTAAGATAGTTACTATCATCAAATATTAGATATGTGATCATGTCATAAAGTGTAATATTACCAAATTATAGGTAATTTTATTAAACACATTAGCTGAGAAATAAGCCATGAAATTTTTAGACACTTAGAACCATCTTTACAATATACTTAACTGCATAGTTTATATAATCAATTATATAAGAATTTACATTCACCGGCATTAATATTCACAATGTATATACTGAAACATTGAGTACACAATAAGGAAACTATAATCACTTAAGTTGCTTTTATTCTAGAGTTAAATTGAAAAATAACATGTCATTTTCTGAAGCATTTATACTTCCTTATGGTTGTCATCTGGTTGACACTGTCTATCTTTTAATTTTTTGCTGTTTTTACTTAGAAGCAACTATAGCAAATATTCTGTAGCACATGAAACATCAAATATTTTAAAACTGTGGTAAGATCTATAAATACTAAAAATAATTGTTTTGATTAAGCATTTTGGCTTCTATCAAATTATTCAACAGATATACTCATAGATGAACTGAATAGATAAGTAGGTAAATATGTAGGAAAGTGGGCAGATAGATGGCAGAAGATAATAGATGATATCTAAATGATTGATTATAGACAATAGATGATAGATAAGATAAATGGGAGTGGATATAGTCATTTTTATGTATCAAGTAGATAAAAATCATTATTTTAGTTAAATATAGTATTTTCAAAGATCATTTTTACTGTTTAACCAATTTCTTCTGTACAAGATATCTATATCCTGTGTATTCAATCAGTGAAATTTAATTAGACTATGTTGTTTACTAATGCTTAGTCTTAAAAATTAATTACAATATTAATATAGCTAACTAGATTGGTATCCTAAAATAATGTCCTTGTGCTCATACTATACAGTTAAAACATCTCACTGAAATTGCAGCATCATAAACATGTGAAAACATTATAAAATGTATTATATTTCCCTAAAGCTTAATATGATTTACTCAAAACACTAAAACATATCTTTAAACTCTATATTCTGTGCTTAGTTGTCAAATTTTATATTGGAATTTTAATATTGTCGTATAGTAAGTGAATATGATAATATAGAGAATTTCAAAGTACACATGGGTAAAAGATGAATGAAAATAATTCTATACTTGAGACAGGTAACACAATCAAACTATTCTCTATTGCTCTGGGAAAAAAAAATGAATTACAATCCTGAGACTGATAGGCCGAAAGCCAAAGTCCTTATTCTTTTCAGCTGGCCAGTTCATGATGGGGATGCCTGCTTACTTTATGAAATCTCTCCAAAGGTAAGACCGTGGGTACTGGGGCAAAACTGAAATGCTACAAAATTATATAAACATGCCCAATTCATTAATATTAATTCTTACCGGAAACTCATGATGAAAATGTTACATTTTAAAATACTCAAATTATTTTATGGAATATCTTACAGTTTCCAAAACTGCTAAAATAAATTTTACATCTGAGAAAAGATACCAAAACTTTAAATTTCATTTAATCTTTCTTTTTAATCCAGATTTTCTCCCCTTGCCTCTCCACGCGTACCCCTTCACCCCACCCCCACCCCATCTCGATGAGGATGTTCCCGTCCCTCAAAGTCCTTCACTCCACCAGACCTCACAACTTGCTAGGGCGTCAAAACTCTTGAGGGTTAGGTTCATCTTCTCTGAGTTCAGACCCGGAAGTCCTCTGCTGTATATGTGGTGCGGGCCTCATTTCAGCTGCTGTATGCTGCCTGTTTGGTGACCCAGTGTCTTAGAGATCTTGCGGGTGGGAGTGAATCCAGGCTATTTGAGACCCCTGTTGTTCCTTCAGGGTCACCTTCCTCCTCAGCTTCTTCTAGCTTTTCCCTAATTCTACCACAGTGGTGAGAATCTTCTGTCCAAAGATACCATTTTAAGTCAGTTAAAATTCTGTACATGCTGCAAGAAAGAATCATGTATCTTTGCTGAGTCCGCCTAGTGATTTTGCAGGGTGAAAGATGTATGAAACCCCAAATCATTTACTTGAAGAAGCCTAGTCACTGTCTGGAGGTGCCAAAAGATCACAACACCCAGAGCTCTTTAGGGCTGCTGGCCATTACTCAATTATTCCTTAGAGAAATGGTAACTATACCATAGATTACAGCTTAACTCCATTTTCCACAGTGTGATAGTTTATAAAATTATAGTCTCTGCTATAACATTTCAATCTGATTTATGTCCAGCCTCAGGCATGAAATCTTGTTCCTTTCAGGAGGAAATTACACTTTCTTGAATGGAAAAGGCAGATGCCAAACATAACATCACTCAGGATTCTTTCTCTCCCTCCCTCAGTTTTTTTTTTCACGAAAATAAAAGTGAATTCTGACAATACTAATACACACTGGCCTAGTAAATGAGAGAGCATTTGCTTCTTAGCTGCTTAGTTGTAAAATTTGTTTCAGACCTTCTTATTTTATCAATAATTTTATAGCAATTGGATAAGTTTAAAGATATGTAGAAAAAAGAATAAATCCTAACTTTGTTGCTAATGTCTTTTCATGTCACCGTGCTTTTATGAAATAGTTAATCACTCTGATGTGACAATAATGTTTACTGCTGACCTTGGAAGGTCATGACTTAATTCAGCTCCCAATAACTAACGTGTATAAATTCTCTCCAGGAAAGAAAAGTAAGATCTATTAGGAATCATTTTATTTAGGAGTTTGTCAGGAAGTAAATCTGTAGAGGCACTGCGTTTTGATAGTGAAAGTCAGAAAACAGAAAAATGAGATTGAAATTGCACAAGATGGTAAGATCTGATATTGTAGCCTTTGATATTTTCTAAAACTAAATTTATCTTATTCTAATAAATTAATAAATCACTAAATTTTTTTAATATTCTTGATTGTTGCTAAAGTCCTAATTTGATAAAACAGAGAAGAAACGAACAAGCTGTTCTCTGCATTTAGCTGACAGAAAACACAACTTTTTTTCTACAGATTCCAATTCAGCAGAGACTCAGGTAGTTGTTTAAGAAGAAAAGGGGGAAAAGAATATTAAATTTTCGTTTGAATTACATCAATAAATTGATGCTGTCTGTCACGTTTCTGAGAAAGTAAAATCTTACATTTTTATACTCTAGTTTCATTTATGAAGAAACAGGCAGAGTCAGTGAAGGCTCCCATTGTGATACATGAGCTGAGATCAGTATGGACCGTAAATACCCCCAACTTAGCTTTCTGCTATTCAGCCATACTTACAGTCTAAGCCTGTAGGCAGGTACTACCAGTGCACCATCCAAATAATCAATCTAGTCAGTCTTTCCCTAAATTTCTCCTTCTCCCATTGCAACAAATGTAAGCTATGGTAAAATATTAGATAAATTAAACAACACTAACAAAACACATTTGATTTCATCACAAAACCTAAACAAATAATGTAACTTTAAAGCTGTATTCAATTAAGCAATACAGTGACAGAACGTGAGGAATCTAGCAGTGGAAAGCTCAGATAGACTCTGGCTTACATTGTAATGACAAGGAAGCAAAGAAAGCCTGCAGATACTGAAATCTGTCTAGATACAACAAAGCTAGTATCACAAAGATATATTTGAATATACACATTTTTGGCTGTTTTATAATTTCCTTTTAAAACCCCAATAACAAAAATCAAACAGCAACAACAATGAATTTTGGGACCAACATGATTGCTCAGAAGACAAATGTTCTTATCACCAAGCTTGATGATCTGAGGTAGACCCCTAAGGGCCTCAACAGATATGGTAGAAGGAGAGGACAAAATCCTACAAGTTGTTTTCTGACATCGTCATGACCCGTATGTATATGTATGTAGTATATATGCATGTATATACTAAACTGTTAAAAAAGACAAGCTGGGCAGTGGTGATGCATGTCTTTATTCTCAGAAATCAATGTGCACAAACACTCTTATCTCTGTGAATTTGAGGCCAGCCTGATCTCTTGAATGAGTAGCTAGAATACATGCATGTGTGAGTGCGCAGATACACACATAAACACACACACACACACATGAACAAACACATACACACACACAGAGAGAGAGATGCATGTACACACACATACACACACGACCAAAATAATTTGAAAAAGGAAAATTACATAATATTAATATATTTTCCTTCCTTATAAACTGTTTTGGCTTACAAACCTGCACAAGTTAGAACCAGAAAAGAAAAAGAAAAAGAAGAAACCCACAGCACTGAGAAGATGAAGTGCACACAAACTCACAAACAGAATGAAGAAGTATTTGGAATTTGTATCTGCTAGAAAAGGGAAAGTAGTTTCTTCCAATACTAACCACCCTCCAGGGCACCCACTGCACAGGAGTAGGTGGCCAATCCAAAAGACATTATTTTCCTCCACCTTTGGTTTGTTTGTTTGGTTGGTTAGTTTTTTAGTTGATTTGGTACTTGTTTCTTTTGCATTTTTATTTTTAATCTGATTTTCTTTTTCTTTTTTTCTTTTTTGAGAGAGTAAATGAGATGGAACTAGAAGTTGAGTAGACAGAGATATGTAAAGATTATGTGGGTAGTTATTAAAATGAAAATATGATACAACTTTTTTTTTCTGTTCTGGTTGTATTTATAAAGAGATCACAGTAGCCACTACATCTTAGAAAAATGAGAGAAAAGTGCTTCAATAGTATATTTATGCTCTGTTATTAAGGATAAAATTTAACATTTTCTATTTAGATCTGAAAAGAATAATTTCATCATGAGAAAAAAGATAAAAACTGAAGTTCACAAAACTATCATTTTTTAATGTAGTATATGATAGGTTAATATTACTTTTTAAGATTCTTGCCAGTTTTATTTTTTAAAAAAATAGGAGTATGACTAAATACATTATTTTAAAAATTACATCTTTTTCTATGATAAAATTCAGAAGACAAGAATAAAGTATAGGTATTTTCATTTGTTTCCTGTCTATCAACATCTGTTTATATGTTAATGTATGAAGCAAGACTTTGTTGGCCTTTATTATCATTTTCCTCTTGCATGAGACAATCTGTTGCATTACACAGTTTTATTCCATTCATTGTAATCATATATTTGTCACATGTGATAGCACACAAATATAGCAAAGTCGTTTTATGGCAGTTACCAATTACCTAAGTAAGGAAGCCAAAAGATTCAATTTAAAGATCAGAAATCATTTTTATATGCAAAGTGCCAGAAGAATTATTGAAATAATCTGATGCTTGGAGGTCTGCCATCTTCCAAGCAGGTGAGGGATGGGGACTATAATAGAGATAGTCAGCAGATATGAGACCTGAACATTTTCACTGGTATGCAGTTTATAAAAATTTCCTTCCTTTGTGGGACAAATGTGTGAGGATTGTGAGGGCTCACATTTACCTGCTGAGCTTGTCTGTTCCTGCAACTCCTTTCATTCAATGATTTCAGTTGAATTACACATTTCAGTGAACAATTTGTCACCTTCTCTGAACTGCTCAAATCTGATCTCCATCAAGGGTTGGCCTAGGTGATTCAAACAAAAATACAAATTGATAGAAACTGAAACATTTTTCTCATGCTATTTTGGAGAGCAAACTTGCAAATGAAATATGCAAACCAGTAAACTATTTTCAACTTTAAATGTTTTAAAGCAGAAATTTTAGTAATAGTATCTAAAAGCTATGATAGTATTTTACTTTTTGTCTCCTAACACTGTTGAAAATATCTAGTAACTATAAAGGCACCAACTTCAGAGGGCAGAGGAATAATCTTTCAACTTACTTTCACTGTACATAATATGACACTAACATTTTTGAAAAATAATATATAGATAAAATTTGATATTTGATTAACATAATTATAGATATAATTATCTTTACCTCAGACCTATGTTACAGTATTTTTTATTGAATACTATGTATTTACACTTCAGATGTTATTTCCTTTCCCCCAATCCCATCCCCCTCCCACTCCCATGACCTCCAGAAATGTGCTCCCTCTCCCAACCACTCTCTCTCTCCTCAATGCCTTGGCATTCCCTACACTTGAAAAATGAGTCTTCACTGGACAAAAGACCTCTCTTCCCATTGATGCCAGACAATGCTATCCTCTGCTACAGATGCACCTGGAGCCATGAGTCTCTCCATATGAACTCATTTGTTGGTGTTTTAGTCCATGGGAGCTATGGTGGGTTTGGTTAGTTGATAATTTTGTTCTTTCCCTGGGGTTGCAGACCTTTCAGATCCTTTAGTTCTTTCTCTAGTTCCTTCACTGGAGTCTCTGTGTTCAGTCTCATGGTTAGCTGCAAGCATTCTCCTCTACATCAGTATAGCTCTGGCAAAGCCTCTGAAAAGGCATCCATATCAGATTTCTGCCAGTAAGCAACTTGGCATCAGCAATAGTGCAATGGTTTAGAGGCTTCATATCGATGGATTCCAAAATGATGAAGTCTTTGCATGATCTTTTCTCTAATTCTTGCTTCTCTATTTGTCCCATTATTTCCTCTCAGGAGTGTTTTGTTCTACCTTCTAAGAAGGACTGGGGCACCCACCTTCTGACTTTCTTCTGTTTGAGTTTTATGGGTATTCCAAGCCTTATAGGCTACTATCCAATTATCAGTGAGTGCATACCATTAGAGTTCTTTTGTGATTGGTTTAACTCACTCAGGATGATAGCTTCTAGTTCCATCCATTTGCATAAGACTTTCAGGAGGTAGTTGTTTTTAGTAGTAAGTAATTTTCTATAGTGTGAATGTGCCATAATTTCTGTATCCATTCATCTGATGAGGACATCTGGAATCTTTCCAGATTCTGATTATCATAAATATGTTTGCTGTGAACATGGTGAACCATGTGTCCTTATGTTGGGGCTCCATTTGAGTATATGCCCAGGAGTGCTATAGCTGGGTCTTCAGGTAGTACACTGTTCAATTTTCTGTGGAAATGCCAGACTAATTTCTAGAGTGGTTGTACCAGTTTACAATCCCACCAACAGTGGAGGAGTGTTCCTTTTTCTCAACATCCTCGGCAGTATCTGATATCACCTGAGTTTTTATCTTAGAGATTCTGACTGGTGTGAGGTGGAATCTTATAGTTGTTTTGATTTGCATTTCCCTGATGACAAAGGATGTTGAGCATTTCTTTATGTGCTTCTTCGCCATACAATATTTTTCAGTTGAGAATACTTTTAGGACTGTATCCCATTTTTAATAGGATTATTTGATTCTCTAGAATTTTAACTTTATGAGTTCTTTGTATATATTGAATACTAGCCCTCTATCAGATGTTGTATGGGTAAAGATCTTTTCCCAATCTGTTGGTTGCCATTTTGTCCTTTTGACAGCGTCCCTGTCCTTACAACAGCTTTGCAATTGCAATTCTATTTGGCGATTCTTGATCTTAGAGCATAAGCCACTGCTATTCTGTTTAGGAAGTTTTCCCCTGTGCCTATGTGTTCTAAGCTTTTCCCCATTTTCTACTAGCTTCAGTGTGCCAGGTATTATGTGGAGGTCATTCATCCATTTGGACTTGAACTTTGTACAAGGAGATGAGAAAGAATCAATTTGAATTCTTCTGCATGCTGACTACCAGTTGAAACAGCACCAGTTATTGAAGAGGCTGTCCTTTTTCCATTGAATGTTTCTAGTTCCTTTGTCAAAGACTGAGTGACCATCGCTGTGTGGGCTCATTTCAGGGTCTTCGATTCTATTCCATTTATCAACCTGCCTGTCTGTATACCATACAATGTAGTTTTTATCATAATTGATCTGTAGTAAAGCTTGAGTTGTAGGATGGAGATTCTCCTGCATCTTTTTTATTGTTGAAGTACTTATTAATATCCTGGGATTTTTATTATTTCAAATAAATTTGCAAATTGCTCTTCCTAATTCTATGAAGAATTGAATCTAAATTTTGATAGTGATTGTACTGAATCTGTAGATTGCTTTTGGCAAGATGGCCATTTTTACTACCTTGATCCTTTCAATCCATGAGGTCAGGATATCTTTCTAACTTCTGAGGTCTGTTTCAATTTTCTTCTACAAAGAACTAATATTCTTGTCATATAGATCCTTCACTTGCTTGCTTAGGCTCACACCGAGATATTTTATATTCTTTGTGACTATTCTGAAGGGTGTCGATTCTCTAATTTCTTTCTTGGCCTTTTTATCCTTTGAGAGGTGGAAAGGTACTGATTTGTTCCAGTTAATTTTATATCCAGCTACTTTGCTGAAGTTGTCGGAGTTCTCTGGTGGAATTTCTGTGGTCACTTAAGTATACTATCCTATTATCTGCAAAAAGTGGTATTTTGAATTCATTCTTTCCAATTTGTATCTCTTTGACCTCTTTTGTTGTCTGATTTCTCTGGTGAGTACCTCCAGTACTGTATTAAATAAGTAGAAGGAAAGTGGGCCACCTTGTCTATTCCTTGATTTTAGTAGGATTGCTTCAAGTTTCTCACCATTTACTTTAATATTGGCTACTGGCTTGCTGTATATTGCTTTTAGTATGTTTAAATATAGGCCTTGAATTCTTGCACATTTCAATCTGTTTTACATGAAGGGGTGTTGAAAATTATCAGATGCTTTCTTGTTGTAGTAAATAGAATAAACCAGCCCCTACAATCTCAATCCAAATACCCTCTACATCATAAGATTACATCTAATAAACAAAGACATAAACTATCCTATATAAGGTAAAATGACCTACATAAACTCTTTAAATATTTATATCTAAATATGCCCAATTACAGCCACCACGATCTCAGTCAGCTTCCTTCAGCTCCGTGTAGATCTCCTCCCATCTCTTTTCCTCTTTCGATTTCCTACATTCCTGCCTATCTCTCCTTTGTCTAATCATGTATACACTTAACCAAAATCTACACTTTCTCAACATCTAAAGAGACAATCAGGTGATTTTTTTGTCTGTTTTTTAAATTTTTTTGAGTTTGTTTTTATAGTGGATTAAGTTGATAGACTTTCATATATTGAACCATCCTTGCATCCCTTGGTAAATGATGCTAAATGTTCATTTTAATGTATGTTTGGATTTGCCTTGCAAGAATTTTATTGAGCATTTTGGTATCAATGTTAATGAGGGAAATTGACTTGAAGTTGTCTCTTTTTGTAGTGTCTTTGTGTGTTTAAAGTATGAGTATAATTGTGGCTTCAAAGAATGAGTTGGGTAGTGTTCCCTCTATTTCTATTATCTAGAATAGATTAGAGATTATTGGTATTAGGTCTTCTATGAACGTCTGATAGAATTCTGCACTAAATCCATGTGGTCCTGGGTTTTAATTGGTTGGGAGGCTTTTGCTAACTGCTTCTATTTCTTTAGTGGTTATGGGACCATTTATATGGTTTATCTGATGCTGATTTAATTTGGTACCTGGTACCTGTTTAGAAAATTGTCCATTTTTTCTTTTTTAGATTTTTCAGTTTTGTTGAGTATAGGCTTATGTAGTAGGATCTACCTTCTTGATTTTCCACAGTTTCTGTTGTTTTGTTTCCTCATTCAATTCTGATTTTATTAATTTGGACACTCTCTCTGTGCCCTTCAGTTAGTCTGGCTAAGCGTTTATCAATCTTATTGGTGTTATCAAAGAACCAACTCATGGTTTTGTTGATAATCTGTAGAGTTCTTTTTGTTCTATTTGGTTGGTTTCAGCTCTGAGTTTGATTATTTCCTGTTGTCTACTCCTTTTGGGTGTTTCTGCTTCCTTTTGTCTTAGAGCTTTCAGGTGAGCTGTCAAGCTGTTAGTGTATGCTCTCTACAGTTTCTTTTTGAGGTGCTTAGAGCTATGAGGTTTCTTTTTAACACTGCTTTCATTGTATCCCATAAGTTTGAGTATGTTGTGCCTTCATTTTCCTTAAATTCTAGTCTTTGATTTCTTTCTTTATTTCTTCCTAGACCAAGTTATAGTTGAGTGGAACATTGGTCAGTTTCCATGTGTATGTGGGCTTTTTGTTGTTTTTCTTATTATTAAAGACCAGTCTTAATCTATGGTGGTCTAATAGGATGCATGGGATTATTTTGATGTTCTTATATCTGTTAAGGACTGTTTTATGACTGACTATATAGTCAATTTTGGAAAAGGTGATGTGAGGTGCTGAGAAAAAGTTATATTCTTTTGTTTTAGGCTGAAATATTCTATAGATGTTTCTTAAGTTATTTAAATTAATAACTTTGTTACTTTCACTGTGTCTCAGTTCAGTTTCTGCTTCAATGATTTGTCCATTGATGGGAGTGAGGTGTTGAAGTCTCCCAATGTTATTGTGTGTGGTGCAATATATAATTTGAAATTGAGCAGAATTTCTTTAATGAATGTGGGTGCCCTTGTATTTGGAGTTCAAATGTTCAGGATTTATAGTTGATGTTGATAGAATTTTTTTTTGATGAGATGGAAAAAAAGGTGCCCTTCCTTATCTTTTTAGATGAATTTTGATGAAAATTTTTATTTGATATTGGGATGGCTACTTTAGCTTGTTTCTTGAGACCCTTTGTCAGGAAAGGTTTTTCCCAACTTTTTCATCTGAGGCAGTGCCTGTCTTTGTTGCTAAGATGAATTACCTGTGTGCAGCAAAGTGGTGGATCCTGTTTACATATTTAGTCTGATAGTCTATAGAATGTTCTGACACTGTTTGTATTTTAATATTAATTGCACTTTTCCAAGAATGGCTACCTAGTTAGGTGCTCATGAGGTGACATTTTCTGAAGCTTTCCATCCTAATTAGTTAAATAAAGAAGAGCCAGTGACTAGACAGGGTAAGGGAGATGGAGAGAAGGAGGTCAAAGTTCAGAGGAGGGAGATAGACAGAAGAGAAACTCCAAGATGAAACTCCATAAAGATGAGCTAGATCCAGGTGAGCTTAATTAGCATTAAATGGCTATGACTAAGGATTGTATAGGTCTAATATCTCATATAGAAGGGCAGTTTGTATCTTTGTCTATTTGATGTAATACTGTTGTGTAAATGTTGTAAGACCCTGAGGAGTCATAGCTCAGGAGTGTGACCCACAGAACACAATTAGGAGATAGGCCTCTGTAATAACAAGAGGTTTAATTCCATATGTATGGGGTTTCTCCTCCTAGCAAAGAGAGTCAACCCCAAACTCAAAAAGTACACATCCTTCATTCTTTATAGCTGGCAGATTTCATCAACAACATGGGGTGTTGACATCACATAAGTGGGTTACAGCGACCTTTGCATTCACTGGATAAGGGAGTTTAGGCTGATGATGATGTATATTTGGGTCTTTTCTATGACACCTTGTGGCTGTCAGCCAGCAGTTTCTGTGGGCTTTTGTCCTTGTTTTGTTTTTCAGAATTGGGTGAATAGAGCATTGGCTAATAATGACATGTCTCGGAACTCTATTTAGGGCTTTCTAGAGGGGCAGGTGGCTGTCAGTCAGTGTGTTCTGCGGTTTTAATGAGAAATACTCTGGGCCATTGTTTTTATTTGTCAGGCACAGGTGGGATCTCATAACCTTGGAATGGCTGGAAAGTCTCTTCAGCCATTTCTGTGTCATTAGGATCCCACACAAAATGTTTGTCATTGGGAATTGAACACATAAACCTGTATGAAAAGCTATAAGGCTGAAAGTTGTGTTTGTATTGAGTTTTGGGGTTAACAAACACCCCGGGGCAGACATGGAAAAAAGGCAGTGGAAAACCACCAAAGAAGGGAGCTGTGCAGACAAAGACCATGGGAGTGGCTCGGACAGAGCAATAGAGGTGCACGTGCAGCTCCGAACTAGAATCAGGCCTGTCGAGTGAAACAGTGGGGCCAATTTCTTTTCTGTTTCAATCTATTTGAAGTTGTGTAGGCTTCTTTTATGGTCATAGTTATCTTTTTCTTTAGGCTAGGAATGTTTTGTTCTATAATTTTGTTGAAGATATTTACTGGTCCTTTTAGTTGGAAGTCTTTGCTTTCTTCTATACCTATTATTCTTAGGTTTGGTCTCTTTATTGAGTCCTGGATTTCCTGAATGTTTTGGGTTAAGAGCTTTTTAATTTTTGCATTTTCTCTGAATGTCTTGTTAATGCTTTCCATGTTTCTTTCTGCTCCCAAAATTCACTCTTCCATTCTATTGGTGGTACTTGTGTCTATTCACCTCCTGACCTTTTTCCCAGGTTTTCTATCTCTAGGTTTTCTTTCTTTATGTTTTCTTTATTGATTCCATTTCTGTTTTTAGATATATGGTTGCTTTGTTCAGTTCCTTCATCTGATTGCTTATGTTTTATGTTTTCCAGCATTTCTCTAAGGGTTTGTACTTATTTTGTGTGTGTGTGTGTGTGTGTGTGTTCTCCTGTATTTCTTTAATAAAGTTAACTTGGGCTACTTGAGGCCCTCTATCATCAACATGAGGCGTGATTTTAAGGCCAAATCTTGTTGTTTTTTTTTTTTTTTTTTTTTTTTTTTTGGTGTGCTGGAATTTACACTACTTGTTGTAATAGGAGAACTGAGTTCTGATGTTGCCAGGATATATTGGTTTCTGTTGCTTAGATACTTGCACTTGCCCCTTGCGATCATCCTATCTTTGTTTTTAGTTGATCTTGTTGTCTCTGAATGGAACTCGTTTATCCTGTGCATGCGAGGACATTGTGCTCCAGAGTGATATCCATCCTGGGTGTTCAGCCCTCTATGGGCAGGCTGTGAGTTCATGGCAATGGAGCAAGTTTAGCTCAGGGTGCAGATGGATGCCTGAACGGTACTGTGAAACCTGTGCCCTGAAAATTCATGGAGGTCTTTCCACAGATAGACTGTGGGCTCAGAAAGGAGATTGCTCATGGGTCTCTTCTGGGTGCTCAGCTTACTGCAGGCAGGCTGCTAGTCATAATGGCTGTGTGCAGGCTCTGACTGTGGTTCTGGGCACAGATGGAGGCGAGACCAGTGCGATCCCAGACTGCACTGTGATTCCCGTGCCCTGATAGTTCCCAGAGGTCTCTCCTTAGATAGGCAGTGGAGAGAGAGTGTGGGCTCAACCAAAGGCTTACCCCATGGCCCCAGAAGAGAGAGCACTCCTGGGTTTCTTCTGGGTACTCAGGTCACTTTGTGCATTCCACTAGTCCTTATGGCTGTGTGATGGCTATTCTTGTGGCTCTTAGTTACAGTAATTTTACCAATGACAAAAACATTTTTAAGTATCTTAAAATTGAAGAAATAATAAAATAAAATATCTTCAACATTATTTTTTGACTAGATAACATTGAAAGTATAGCAATTTGTAGAGACATACAGTTTATAGTGAAGACTCTTCATTATTAATTATACAGTTATTTTTTTATCCTCTGTAAGTATTTAAAACAAATTTCTTGATAGTCTAAACTACTAAACTGCCAGAAAAATACCATAAAATGTCAAATTCAAAGAAGTTTAATAACTGTACTTGTGTTCAACAAGAGTTCTACAAGACAAGGCTGTCATATCAGGAAGCTATTTAGTACCCTGAAAGACTAGAAAAATTAGTTGAGCTAATTCAATGCATATGAAGAGTTTATCTTTTTATTTGAATATCTCTACTCTTTATCTGATGTGCCCACTTCTCAATTTTTTATTTGAGTCAGAATTCCGATAATATGCTCTACATCTGTAATGCAATATTAGATTGAAAAGGATGGCATAAATGACCATAAAAACATAAGCAAAACAGCAAACTAAAGTGGTTGTATCTGTATATATGGGTGTATGACTATGTAAATTTATGTATGTATATATATGTATATATATAGATGTGTGTATGTATGTGTATATATATACATATTTATACATGTGTGTGTGCAAGTGTTTGTACTTGTACATGTAAGTGAGATTTATAAAATCAAAAGATCCTAAGATGTTATCATAGGAAGGTTCTGACCAGTAGATTGTTCTTAATCTGCAGTTCTGATTGGCAATATTAAGATAGATAAATATGTGAATATCTAATTTGTAGGATGTGGTGCCAACTAATTGGCATATATTTTTAACAAGGTAATTCTCTATGTTTTAATACACCTTTGTGAACTTATCAATCATTTTAGTAACTAAAACATAGTATTGTAAATTTATTAGGTTTAATATGTTTTTGTATGAAAAAGCATTTTGATGAACATAATTATTTTTGATGTGTATTAAAGTCTTGTCTATGTACCCAAATCTTTATGAACTCTGAACAATTACATTCAAAGGTCTTTTATTTTCTAAAACAATAAAACAGAAAATAAAATATATGCAGTAGACACAGTGATTTGCACACGCCTGAATAAAATAATATAAAAATATTAAATATAACAGATAAGTAGTAAAAATACAATGAATAATACTACATTGAAATGTTTTTCCTTTTATACTTTATTTTTAAAAAGAGGAGTACATGAACAGATTTTTAAAGGCATTTTGGCATAACACTATATGAATATATTTTTGTCAGTACATAATTCTTTTAGAGGTTTGATAGCATGCATTGAAATCCCACTAGTTACCATAAACATGAAGTACATGTAGAACAGAACATGACATGTGCACAGTCAGTTTTCTTGGTGAGCATAGTTTAATAATAATAGTCTTTGAAGAACAAAAATTGCCACAAGGCTATTATCTTAGCTCTTGGATTATTAATGATTTAAGGTCCAGGTGTACAACACTCTGAGAGGGTGCTATACATATATTTTTTTTTCCTAAGAAAAACTGAGGCTTTCACTTTTTGGCCTTTGTTTTTATTGGGCTTTTATGGCCTGTGAGTTGTTTCTGGGGTATTGAGAGCTTTCTGAAGTTAGTATCCAATTATCAGTGACTACATATTATGTCTGTTCTTTTGGGACTGGGACAATGATATTCTCTAGATGCATCCATTTTCCTAGGAATTTCAAGATGTCATTGTTTCTAAAAGAAGAGTATTATTCCATTGTGTAAATATACCACAATTTTTGTATCCATTCATTTAGTGAAGGGCATTTGGATTCTTTCCAGATTCTGGCTATTATAAATAAAGGTGCTATGAGCATTGTGGTGCACGTGTCTTTGTTGTATATTGGAGCTTCTCTGGGGTATATGCTCAAAAGTGAAATAACTGGGTCTTCAGGTAGTACTATGTCCAATTTTCTGAGTAACAGCCAGATTGATTTCCAGAGTGGATGTACCAGCTTACAACCCCATTAAGAGTGATTGAGTGTTCCTCTTTCTCTGCATCCTGGCCAGCATCTGTTGTCATCTGAGTTTTTGATCTTAGCCATTCTGACTCATGTGAGGTGGAATCTCAGGGTTGTTTTGATTTGCATTTCCCTGATGACTAGGGATGTTGAGCAATTCTTTAGATGCTTTTCAGCCATTTGATATTCCTTTTTTTATAAACGACTTTATTTTGCAAAACAAAGATAAATGTAAAGATTTTAAACATTTTTTTGCTTAAAATTATACATTTTTGTCAGTACTGTTTTTTCAGACATTAAAATAAATTTTACATAAAACCATGTGAATATGTTTTTTAGTCAGTACTTGATTTTTTTCAAGGGCTTGACAGTATGCATTGAAAACGTACTAGTTGCAATAAGCGTAAAGTACATGCAAAACAAAACGCAACATGGAAATAGTCAAAGTCTTCTTGTTTTGTGAATATATGTATATTTTTTTGTTTTCTATATTTCTTGGACTTCATAGAGTCTGTGAGTTGTTTCTGGGGGAGTACAAGCCTCTGGGGTTAGCATCCCACTATCAGTGACTGCATATTATGTCTGTTCTTTTGTGACTGGGTTATCTCACTCAGGATGATCTTCTCTAGATGCAGCCATTTTCTTAAGAATTTGGTTAAGTCATTGTTTCTGGTGGCTGAGTAGTATTCCATTGTGTATATGTACCACAATTTTTGTATCCATTCATCTTCTGAAGGACATCTGGGTTCCTTCCAGCTTCTGGCTATTATAAATAGAGCCGCTATGAACATTTTGGTGCATATATCTTTGTTGTGTATTAAAGTGTCTCTGGGGTATATGCCCAGAAGTGGAATAGCTGGGTCTTCAGGTAGTACTATATCCAATTTTCTGAGGTATTGCCAGACAGATTTCCAGAGTGGTTGTATTAGCTTGCAACCCCACCAACAGTGGAGAAGTGTTCCTCTTTCTCCGCAGCCTCGCCAGCATCTGCTGTCATCTGAGTTTTAGATCTTGGCCAATCTGACTGGTGTGAGGTGGAATCTTAGGGCTGATATTCCTAACTGATTATTTTTTGTTTAGCTCTGTACCCCATTTTGTAATAGGATTGGTTGATTCTCAGGTGACTAACTTCTTGATTTCTTAATATACATTGGATATTACACCTCTATTAGATGTGGGTTTGGTAAAGATCTTTTCCCAATCTGTTGGCTGACATTTTGTTTTCTTGACAGTGTCCTTAGCCTTACAGAAACTTTGCAATGTCATTAAGTCCAATTTCTTGATCTTTGATCTACGAGCATGAGCCATTGGTGTTCTGTTCAGGAAATTTTCCCCCATGCCTTTGTGACGTAAGGTTTTTCCTACTTTGTCTTCTAATAGTTTCAGTGTACCTGGTTTAATGTGGAGATCTTTGGTCCACTTGCACTTGAGCTTTATACAAAGAGATAAAAAAAAGAGTATATTTTCATTCTTCTGCATGCTGAGCATCAGTTGAAACAACACCATTTGTGAAGAGTCTGTCATTTTCCATTGAATGCTTACAGCTCCTTTGTAAAAAATCAAGTGACCATATGTGTTAGACTTCATTTCTCGATATTCGTTTCTGTTTCCATTGAACTATGTGCTTATCTCTTTATCAGTACCCTGTGGTTTTTAACACAATTGTCTTGTAATATAGCTTGTGGTCAGGGATGATGACTCCTTCAGATATTTTCTTGTTGTTGAGAATGGATTTTAATATTCTAGGTTTTTTGTAATTCCAGATAAATTTGCAAATTTTTCTTTTCAACTCTATAAAGAATTGAGTTGGAATTTTAATGGGGATTTCATTGAATCTGTATATTGCTTTTGGTAAGATGGCCGTTTTAACAATGTTGATCCTTCTAATCAGAGATCATGGGAGATCTTTCCATCTTCTGAGATCTTCTTCAATTTCTTTATTTAGAAATTTGAGGTTCATGTCATACACTTGATTAGTTAGAGTCACACCAAGGTATTTCTTATTGTTTGTGACTATTTTGAAGGGTATCTTTTCCCTAATTTTTTTCTCAGCATGTTTGTCCTTTGAGAAGTGGAAAGCTACTGATTTGTTTGAGTTAATTTTATATCCAGCCACTTTGCTGAAGTTGTTTATCAGCTGTAAAAGTCCTCCGGTGGAATTTTTGGCATCACTTACCTATATTATCATGTCATCTGCAAATAGTGATATTTTTACTTCTTCTTTTCTGATATGAATCCTTTTGATTTTGTTTTGCTGTCTAATTTCTTCGGCCAGGATTTCCAGTACTATGTTGAATAGGTAGGGGGAGAGTGGGCAGCCTAGTCTTGTCCATGATTTTAGTGGGATTGCTTCAAGTTTCTCACCATTAAGTCTGATGTTGGCTTTTGGCTTGCCATATATAATAGGTATAGGCCTTGGATTCCTGCTTTTTTTTTTTTTTCATGACTTTTAACATAAAGGGGTACTGAATTTTGTTAAATGCTTTCTTATCATCTAGTCAGATGACCAAGTAGTTTTTTCTTTGAGTTTGTTTGTATGGTGGATTGCTTTGATGGATTTCTATATATTAAACCATCCCTATATCCCAGGGATGAGGCCTACTTGATCATATTAAATGGTCGTTTTCATGTGTTCTTGGATTCCGTTTGCAAGGACTTTGTTGAGTATTTTTGCATCAAGTTTCATAAGTAAGATTGGTTTGAAATTCTATTTCCTTGTAGGGCCTTTGTGTGGTTTAGGAACAAGGATTATTGTGGCCTCAAAAAATGAGTTAGGTAGTGTTCCATCTGATTCTATTTTGTGGAATAGTTTGGAGAGTATTGGTATTAGGTCCTCAATAAATATCTAATAAAATTCTGCACTGAACCTATCTGGACCTGGGCTTTTCTTTAGTTGGCAGGCTTTTGATGACTGCTTATATTTCTTTAGGTGTTATTAAATTATTTAGATGGTTTACCTGGCCCTGATTTAACTTTGGTATCTGGTATCTGTCTAGGAATTCATTCATTTCTTCCAGATTTTCCAGTTTTGTTGAGAATAGGCTTTTGTATTAGGACCTGATTATTTCTTGAATTTCCTCATTTTCTGTTGTCATGTCTTCACTTTCATTTCTGATTTTGTTAATTTGGATATTTTCTCTTTGCCCTCTGATTAGTCTGGTTAAGTGTTTATCACTCTTGTTAGTTTTCTCAAAGAACCAGCTCTTGGTTTTTTGATTCTTTGAATGGTTCATTTGGTCAATTTCTGCTCTGAGTTTGATTATTTCTTGCTGCCTACTCCTCTTGGGTGTATCTGTTTCTTTTTGTTCTAGAGCTTTCAACTGTGCTGTCAAGTTGCTAGTGTATGCTCCATTCAGTTTCTTTTGAAAGGCACTCAGAGCTATGAGTTTTTCACTTAGTACTTGCTTGATTGCATCCCATAGGTTTGGGTATTTTGTCCTTTCAGTTTCATTAAATTCTGGAAAATCCTTAATTTCTTTCTTTATATTTTTCTTTGACCATACTATTGTATAGTGGAGCATTGTTCAGGTTCCATGTGTATATGACCTCTTTGTTGCCTTTGTTGTTATTTAAGACTAGCCTTAGTTCATGGTGATCTGATAGGACGCATGGGAGTATTTCAATCTTCTTATATTATTTAGCCTTGTTTTGTGACTGACTATATGGTCAATTATGGAGAAGGTGTCATTTTTTGCTGAGAAGGTGTATTCTTTTGTTTTACTCTGAAATGTTCTTTAGATGTCTCTTAATTCCAATAGGTTCATAACCTCTGCTAGTTCCACAACATCTGTGTTCAGTTTCTGTTTCCATAAAGTGTCCATTGATGTGAGTCGGGTGTTGAAGTATCCCACTATTATTGTGTGTGGTGCAATGTATGCTTCTGGGATCTAATAGGGTTTCGTTTATGAATATGTGTTCTCTTGTATTTGGAGAATATATTTTAAAGATTGAAAATTCCTCCTGATTAATTTTTCCTGTAATGAGTGAAAAGTTTTCTTCCTTATTTCTTTTTATAGCTTTTGGTTGAAATTCTACTTTATTCAATATTAGAATTGCTACTCCAGCATGTTTCTTAAGGCAGTTTGCTTGGAAGGTTTTTGTTCCAGCCCTTTACTCTGTGATAGTGTCTTTCTTTGTCCCTGAGAAGAGTTTCCTGTTTGCAGCAAAATGCTGGATTCTGTTTATATATCCAGTCTGATAGTCTATGTCTCTTTAATGAGGGATTGAGTCCATTTATGTTAACAGATACTGACGAATAGTCATTGCTTTTTTCTGCTATTTTTGCTTTTAGAGGTAGACTGTGTGTCTTTCTTCTTTTGGTTTTCTTCCTTAGTTATTTTCTTGCTTTTTCTAGGATTTATTTTTCCTCCTTCTGTTTGGCTTTCCATTTATTATTCTTTGTAGGGCTGGATTTGTGATCAGATATTGTGTAAATTCAGTTATGTCTTAGAATATTTGGTCTCTCTATCTGAGGTGATTGAGATTTTTGCTGGATATACTAACCTGGGCTGATATTTGTGTTCTCTCAGTGTCTGTGTGATGTCTATCCAGGATCTTCTAGTTTTCATAGTCTCTGTTAAGTAGTCGGGATAATTCTGATTTGTCTGCCTTTATATGTTACATGTCCTTTTTCCCTTACTGCCTTTAGTATCCTTTCTTTATTTTAAACACTTGTTGTTTTGATTTTTATTTGTCAGGAATAGTTTCTTTTCAGGTCCAATCTATTTGTAGTTCTGTAGGTTTCTTTTGTGCTTATGGTCATCTTATTCTTAAGGGTAGCAAAGTTTTCTTGTATGATTTTGTTGAAGATATTTACTGTGCCTCTTAGTTGATAACCTTTCACATTTTCTATTCTTATTAGCCTCAGGTTTGCTCCTCTCATTGGGTACTGAATCCCATGGACATTTTGGGTTAAAAGCTTTTTGGTTTTTGCATCTTCTCTGAATGCTTTTTTTATGTTTTCCATGTTGTCTTCATCCCCTGAGATTCTTTTTTCCCTCTCTTTACGTCTGTTGGAGATGCTTGCATCTATGACTCCTGATTTTTTTTTTTTAGGTTTTCCATCTCCAGAGTTGTCTCTTTTTGTGTTTTCTATATTGTTTATATTTCCATTTTCATTTTATTTTTCAATTCCTTCACCTGTTTGGCTGTGTTTTTATGTAGTTCTTTGAGTGATTTTCATTTTTTTCTCTTTAAAAGCTTCTATTTGTTTATGGCTGTCCTCCCATACTCGTTTAAGAGAGTTATTCATGCTCTTCCTGAAGATCTCCATTATCAACTTGAGGTAAAATTTTAGATCAGAGTCTTCCTTTTCTGGAGTGTTTGATAATCCACTGCTTGCTGTAGTGGGAGAGGTGGGTTCTGATGTTGACGTGTTGTCTTGGTTTTCATTGCTTATGTTCTTTGTTTCTCTCTTACCATCTCATTGTCTGTGATTATATGTGGTCTTGTTGTCAGTGATTGGTACCTGTCTCTCCCATTGACCTGAGGGCCATGAGCTCAGGAAGAAAACTGCTTCTGAATGTTTGGCTTTTAGTGGGCAAGCAGTGAGTTCTGTTAGCAGTGACTTCAGCTCTGTCTTTGTGGGCTCTGATCTGGGAGCTTCTGTAAAGCTGTTCTGGTAGCTCATCTCTCTGCCCACCGGTTCTGAGTACTACCTGGCTGTTTCTCTAAGCCAAAATGGACCCTTTTGCAGATAGCACAGTAGTTTCTGCTCTGTGAGAACTACCGATGTGCTATCTCTGGGCCTGTGTGCCAGGCTCCCTCTGGTGCAGGTGTAAGAGGTTCTGTAGAGTTGACCTTCAAGCACTGCCTTTCCTGGGCAAACCCCAGCTCCCCTACACAAGTGCCTGTGCCTTACTGTGGACTTGTGTGTCTAGACTGTGAGCCCGGGCTTTCCAGGCATATTCTGAGTCCCTATGCCAGAGGTCTGGCCCCACCGTGGTCTGGAGGTTCACGTTTTCCGGGTGCTCTGCCTAACCCTCTCTGTGCTTTGGTTACTCACAGTGCAGTATCTCAAGACCTGTGTGTCCCCAAATCTCTGGTGTTCCAGGTGGCAAAGGGCCTGAGCATTTCGTCCATGCCTACGGCCTTTCCAGGCGGATCCCAAGTCCCTATGCTAGAGTTCCAGCCCCACTGTTCACTGCAGGGTTCCATTTTCTGCACGTTCACCTAGCCCTTTCAGCCCCTTGGTTACACACAGTGCAGTAGCACTAAGCCTGTGTCCCCGGACCTCTGCCGTTCCAGGTAGCAAAGGGCCTGAATGTTTGGTCTACATTAAAATTTTGACAATAGCCATGTTCTTAACATAACATGATTACTTATGCATTTACAATATTAAATTATGTTTTAAAAATTATTTTAAAAAGTAATTCAGGAGCATCAACATTTTTTCTTTATTTTCTTTCTTGTTTGCTATAACAATGATTAAGGCAAACTATTTATTTATTTTTAATTTATTAATTATTTTATTTGTTTACAATTTAAATATTTCCTCCTTTTCGGTTCTCCTCCATGATCCCCCACCCATCCTCCTCACCTTTGTCTTTAAGAGAGAGGGTAAGCTGCCTGAACTTTAGACTTAACTTTTTAGCATCCTCCTTCTCTGGGGCATCAAGCCTTCAAAGGAACAAGCACCTTCCCTTTCCCTGCTGTCAGATACAGCAGTCCTCTACTACAAATGTAGCAGGAGTCATTGACAGGCTCATGTATACTCTTTGCTTGGTAGTTTGGTCCCTTGAATCTCTAAGGAGTTCTATTTTTCTTATGGGGTTCAATCTCCTTCAGTTCCTTCAGCCCTTCTTCTAATTCTTCCATTTGGGGTCCAGGTTCCAATGGATGGCTATATCTGCATCTGTCTTAGTTAGGTGTTAACAGAAACTCTCAGAGAACAGCCATACCAGGTTCCTATCTGCAAGCAACCTTGGCAACTGCAAGAGTGTTGGGGTTTAATATCTGTGGATTGAATGAATTGCACAGTGGGGCAGCCTCTGGATGGCCTTTCCTTCAGCCTCTGCTGCATGTTTTTGTTCCTGCATTTTCTTTAGATAGGGACAATTCTGGTTTAAAAAATTGAGAGGGTTGGGTGGCCCTATTCCTCTACTGGGAGTCATATCTATCTCCCTTCTGCTGGGTATTTTCAAGAATGTCATTGTAATTGGGTCTTGGGAGCATCTACTATCTCTGGCTTCTGGGACATTCTGCTGGTTCTACAACCCCCCCCCCCCACTTCTTTCTATTCCTTCTCCTGGCCCTCTGGATTTCTTTTCTGTGTCTTTCTTTATCTGGCCCTCTAGCCCCTTTTTCTTCCTCTCCAGTCTCCCACCCAGATCCTTCCCTCTCTCTGCCTCCAATAATTATTTTGTTCCCTCTTCTAAGTGGGACTGAAACTTCCTTCCCTATTGTTAAGCTTCATGTGATCTGTGAGTGGTGGATAGTCTGAACTTTTGGGCTATCATCCACTTAGCAGTGAGTACATACCGTGCATATTCTTTTGTGTCTCGATTACCTCAGTCACCTCAGTCAGAATGATATTTTCTAGTACCACCCATTACACATGTAACTACAAATCTTTTTATTTTCTTAGTGTGTGTGTGTATGTGTGTGTGTGCGCGTGCGCGTGCCTGTATGCATGGGCTTATGGGAGGTCAGTCTCCATGTGGATCCCCCAACAACTGCTGTATGAGCTATTCCTAAAGCTGTTGTCTGTCTATGGATTCTTTTCCTCAAGAAGTCTGCTTTGTCTGGGTTCAGTGGAAAAGGATACACCTACCTTTAAAGACTTGTACCAGGGTGGTGAGATAGTCAGGGGCTTCACCTGAGGTAGGAGGATCGGGGAGGGTGCCTGTGAAGGGAGAACAACAACTGGAATGTAAAAATAGATAAATAAATAAATAAATAAATAAATAAATAAATAAATGAATGAATGAATAGACGAGCAAATAAATAAATAAATTTAAAATTTAGATGCTAGAAACTAAACTCCATTTTTCTGCAATAGCTGTACTTGCTAGTAACCTCTAAGCCTTCAGCACAACTGATTTATTCTTGGAATCTCTAGGCTCAGTGAAAAAGTATTTTTTTTTTCATTTTCAGGGAAGAATTAACTGAAATGCAGAAGACACACAGGTTATTGCCCTCTGAGACATAGGCAGACTCAGTTTCACTAAAACGGTCAGCATCACAGAAGCAGACAGCTGAAATCAACCCTGATTACCCAGGACACTGAAGTCACATGACTCTGTACAGCTTCTTTTATATGACACTAAAGCTGACCCGAGCTTGGTTCAAAAGCGAAATCACAGAGAAAAAGTAGGAATAAAAAGAAAATTAGTTGTAAGGGTGTTTAAAGCATGTAAACATGCTTTTTACTTCTGTTTCCAGATTGCAAAAATATGTGTTGCTCCCATTTTACAACTATTACTTTATCAAAAATGATTATGGAATATAGATTGATTTTTAAAGATAAGCAAGAACATGAGTCTTCCTGAAAATTCAGAGGAGAAGACTCAGGTGAGATTTCATCTAATGTTTTTCAATTTTTAATTTTTTAAATATTTCTTAAATATTATTTTTGAATTATTTAAGATAGTGTTATTTGAAAACATAATATCACTTTTATTTGAACAAATTGGTTTGGAACAAAGACAGACATGGTCATGTATCTAACATTTTTTATTCTTTCCTATTTATTAAATTGTTGGTAATCTCTTTTCCAGTGATTTCTTAGTAAATTTTAATTACTATTTTGTAATCTTAAATATTTTAAAAAGCATTAATGTCTAATAACTTTTGTTAATATTTCCATTTTAGGGCGATTTAGATCCTATGATCAGAACTGTCCCGTTTCATAATTATAATAATGGTATGTAAGGGCCAAATAATGTCACCCTCAATTTTCTTTTCTTTCCTGTATTATGTAGATGGTGTAAGCAAGGAAACCATATGGATCTAAGTATTAAATATATTAATTAATGGGAAGCATTTTGAGATCTGATAAATATATCAAAAGAGTTCACTGACCAATATTCATAGGCCTTTGGACTTTACAAGAACCATAAATGGTACATTATTTTTTCTGTGTAGTATTTACTATCACAAAAACATCATTGTACATATGGATAGAAATAAAACTTTATGTAACATCTGAACTTAAATAACAGTGGTATGGCTATTGCTTGAAAGTGTAAAAAGTGAGCAATCTTAAAAAAATACAGGTTATCTATTTAATAACTCTCCAAAGCCTGGTAAAAAATAAAGAGGAACATCTGGTTTTAAACTTTTGCATGTGGAAGAAATGTTATATATCTTATACATCTTCATTTTTATGTCTTCTTTACATAAGAATATAAAACATCTTTTGTGAGAACACCCATAAAAAAGCCTGTCCTAATGATATCTCCCATTGTAGTCAGTCTATCTGCCATACTGTGGGTTTTGCTATATAAATGAAGCTGAAGCTATAAATATTGAATTAAAATGGCATAGAAGTAAGAAAACAAAGTTCAATCTGGGCAAGAAAAGAATTTTACACCTTCTAATAAATTATACAAATGGTGAAGTTAGATAAATAGTGAAGAAACATATTGCAAATATTGAAGAACTGGCTCACCAGTCAGAAACACTTGCTGTTTTCACAATACCATGTCCACAATCCCAGAATTCACATCCAGGAGCACACAAACACCTATACCTCCATCACTAAGAGATGCTACACTCTCTTCCGGCCTTCTCAGACACCAGTGTGGCACACAGACAGAAATATACACAAATATGCATATAATCAATATTATAAATATGTCGTGATAAATAGTAATAGATGATGGAAAAACAGTACACCCAACAACCCATTTCAAAATGGTGTCAGTATTATTAAATGGTGTCACAATTTGTTTAAAGATTATTTCTTATCTGTGTATTTGTAGCTTAACAAAGTTAAAGTTCTACATTTTCTGTACAATATTAATGATGAGAAATTACAACTATAAAAACTCTAAGTATTAATACTATAAAAGAAACAAAGAATGAAGATTTGAATGGAATATAGATTTTTGTCCAACTTATCCTAAAATTATTAAGAAATATTCCCATTTTCTGCTTAATAAGCAGTGTTCTGCTTTATTTTATGAATATTCCCGTCATTTTATGCAATTTCTATATTGATCAGCTAATGAAATTATATCCATATGAGACTTTTGTGTGAACCCAATGTAGATATTTAATTAATAAATAGTGCTTATTCTGAGAATGGCTGCCATTATTTCAGTAACATAATTGTAAATTTATGAAACATATATTGCTAAGAAATGCAATATCTTTAATAGTAACAAAAGTTTACAGTGGGGATAGGCATTGTTCAGATAACTCTGCAGAAATTACTGGAATGTTCCCAAAGTATTTTAAGAAATATTAGTTAATTTTGTAGAGTTCAGGCTAAGGTAAATGGTAATTAACAATAGTATCTAATGATGTATTACACATTTATCCATATTATATATATGTATATGAGATATATTTCTATATACACAAGATACAAGCACCCGAGTCTTATACAAAGACAAAATTTTCTACCAGAAATACTCAAGTTTTTATTTGCTTATCCGTTGTAGTACACTCCTCCATTAGAAAGTGTATCCTTTGTGATGAATATCAGTTGCTATTTATGAAGTACAGATATTGAAGTATGAGAAAAGTCATATGTTAGTAATCCCAATGAAATTGTTATTTCATCTTCAAAATATACAATCAGGGTCAGATTTTCTTAAAGAAGTAAGATTCTTAGCACTACCACACCAATATTTTTACAGGTTTTTGATTAAAATTAAGGAACACCCGGCATTTTCTTAATAGGGCTGGCTTGGAGCATTCAGAAAATATTGCCTAGTGAATAAGGGACTAGTGAGGCAGAAGTTAATAGTCTCTGGTGATATTAATTCTTTGAGATGAAAAATTACAGATGATCCGTAAGAACTTTTGTCTTCAAATTTAAAAGTAAGCTTACTTAAAGAAGTTTTGTTATATGCTACATTCTCAAAAAGCATTGCCTTTATACCTACAAGTTTTAAAATCAATTCATCTCACAACATATTCATTTAAGCAGAAATACAGAAGAAAGATCTTTCCTTTCCTACCTATGTTCATTTTTTCCCTAGCATACTAGAGATAAAAAAAAAACAAGTTTTAAGTGATTTGTTCATTATACAGTTACAAGACAAAGCAAATAATGTCCTTCTAATTCATAACAAGGTTTGAGCTAATCATAGGATTCATATAGTAGCTGGAACTTTGCTTCACCAAATAAAATAAAGCCATAGAACCAAGAAGTGTTGGAGCAACAAGCTTGTCATAGGAGTTTGTGCGACTTTGAAAGTTAGATTGTATTTTGTATTGTGATATTAACATGAAATCTTATATAGTAACAAAAAGGAATAGTTGTAGCCAAATGAATACATATTCAGTTTAAAAGGGTTTCATTTGTGATCATTTATTTTAGTTGGAATGACATAAACTGTTGTTAAATGGGGTGACTGTCTCTCAATTGAAAAATCACCTTTGTCTTATTACTCTTTGAGCATATCTGTAGGACATTATCTTAATTGCTAATTAATGTAGCAGGGACCAGATCACCATGGGGCATCTCATTCCTAAGTGGATGTATATTAGTCATATAAAGTATAATGTAGGTAACCAAGACAGTAAGCAATGCCATTCTTCCACGTTTTTTTTTTTTTTTTTTTCAAATTCCTAATTTGGCTTCATGTGAGTACTGGACCATATTTTATAAGTGAAGTAATTTGTTTCTTCCCCAAGTTGCTTTAAGTCATGGTGTATATCACAGGAAAGAAAAGCTAACTAGGACACTGTAAATGTAACTTTTGTTTGCCTGATGCAATTGATGTCTCTGAGGTTTGCTGATGAATAAGATTGTTCTTTTTAGTTTTTTTTCAACTATAGCTGTCAGGTTCAATGCAACTGTTCTGACTCAAACTCTTCTCCAAAATGGCTGAATTAATCTGGCTTCTTTCAACTTCTCACTGACTCCTTTTCCATAGCCTCAAACTAACTCTGTTCTCATCATCTGGCTCCTTCTTACCCTCTGACTTCAACTGACTTTGCAGGAACATAACTACACTACACTCACTGTACTGATTCCCAAATGACTGAACTCAACTCCACTCAATTAAACTGACTTTTTTCTTGCTCTATTCTTAGTTAGACTATGCATTTTTTTATGAATGTTGGGTAAATAATTCCTGACTTATTCTTTCAAATTACCCTCTGAATCATCACTTTGTCTGCCCCTCAATTAGACATCACTTTCAAACATGGCTGCTTCCTTCCAGAAACTAACCTTAACTATGTCATTGTGGATTAAAGGCATGTACGAAAGGCATGTCTGTATTCCAGCTGAAACACACAGACCTAGGTCTTTGGATGTGATCCTTTGCCAGAGCTACCCTGTAGTTAGATTAAAATTTCTCTGCATAGCATGTACATTGTACTGTGTACATACTCATGAACACAAAATGCATAGATTGAGTAGCAATCAAAATAAATATTTTTATTTAAAACTATTGCTAAATGATAAAGTTCATTACAAGAAAAGCAATCATTCTAAATGCATTAAGCCAACCTTATGAAATTTGAAAGTTGTATTTAATTTGCAATCATGTGTTGGTGTCTATATTTTTATAATGGTATACATATATAAATGAATTACCATAGTAGGCCAGTGAGACTTATTGCCCTGGACTAGAGTTAAAAGCACTCATGAGCAGCCTACTGTGGGTATTGAGAGCCAAACTCTGGTTCTGTGCAAGAGAATTTGATTTCTTAACTGATGAGTCACTTCTCTAACACCCACCATAGGGAATATTAAATATTAAAACATTTTTAAGGTGAATAAAAAATATCAATATAATACCTGTATATAACATCAATGTTCTAGCATATAGTATGTATACACCTACTATATTAATAGAAAAATTATACAGAATTATAATTACTTATGTTTATAATAAACATAACATAATAATATCACTAAAAATGGAGTGTTAATTTTCTTATGTTCTGTTTTCTTGTCTCTCTCCTCACTGTCATCCAACTCAGGGTCATCTACAGTTTACATTTAACTCCTAGTCTATTCCCTGTACTTCATTTCCACACATATCACCTTTGTTCGACTTCAGTGATTGTGGATCATTTAAGTATTTTGTGCCAGATGCCTGGCCATAAATATAAGCACTATAAATGTTGTGATTTTTTTTAATCTTTTGCTTACATACTTAAAATTAAGGTTTTCAGGTATAATATGCAAATTAATATAAACAAAGAAATTGACTAATGCATTTTGTTTTATTATGTAAGGTAAGAACACAATCAGAAATGTAATACTATGAATAACACTGCAAAAGGTGCTAAACGAATCACAGGTCTTCAAAAGTAGACATTTACAACTAACTTAAGTAAATATTAAGGTAAAAATTTCCTTTCAGATTTCAAATGAGTTGATAATATAGAATCCCATTTAAGCAAATTGATTTTTTGGTCTTTTTCACTGAATTACTTAATGTAGAGTGATTGAATAATCTTAATTTGACACATATTTTGAAAATAAATTATACGATAAATTTTGTCACTATGTTTAGTAGAAGCTTTGGGAGAGTAGCAAGAACCAGCCTTGGCTAGAAAAAGGTTCCTGAACAAGGGATATTTGCAAGACATGAAATCAAAGGACTCAATGTTAAATTGTGGGTCTAAGCTGGAAGCCTATGTTTTGCTAGGATGGTTTTCAAGACCTCTGTGTATTTTCTGCTCTGCTCCAGACAGCATTTTTCTTGCTAGTCGAAAATTTCTTGTTGAGATAGCTAGCTTTCTGCTTCAGATAGCTCTCTCTGCTTGTGAACATTCTAAAATCTCTGGATTGCTCACAGGTTTTCTGACCACAGTCAGAAAAACTGCTATAAAAGATTCCATAAAAGACCAAATTCTAAATGTAATTCTTAGGTTTTCTGATCAAAACTCGAAAGCCAGACAATATTCTAAAAGAACTGTGTTTGCAGACAGCCTTCTTTGGATAGCTGCTAGAAAACCTTCTAAAGTAATTTTGAGGATTTCAGACCCTGACCAATGTCAAAAATTCTGTTAGAAAAAAACAATTACAAAAGAGCTGTGTTTGCCCTACAGGAATTTCCCAAATAAAATCAAAACTCATGTTAGACAATATATTTGAAGACCTGTTTTTGCTCTCTAGAGTTCTCCAGAGAAAAATTCTAAACAACTGCTTCAACTTTCTGCTAGTTCATCTCATGCAGACCAAAGCCAAGCATTTTATTTATAACAATTCAGTTATTTATTCTAGATTCTCTTTTGATTAGCCTATGAATGAGCATTCCATTACTCTAGCCCATTAAAAAGGACAAGTGCAATTTTTTTTTGACTTTGCAAAGGAATTGAGAACTCTGCGTTTGTAAATTTGACTGAGTGGGACCTTGCCCTAAAATTACCATTCTGACCACAACAGGATCTAAATCTTTCTGTCCTAGGCTGACCTTGAACTCTGAAATCTACCTACATTTGTATATGCTTGTTTCTGTACTTTTCTCATAACCTGGTTTTTAGTATAGATGCTTCTGTTTCTTTAGATCTGTGAATCATTATACAATCTGTATTGTATCCCCATAGTTTTTTATAGTTAATCTGAAAGGGTTGCAACCACATAGAAAGAACAACAATGTAAATCATCCAAATACCCCCAGAGCTCCCAGGGACTAAAATAACGAGTACACTTGGAAACATCCATGTCTACAGCCACAAATGTGGCAGTGGATGGCATTGTTTGACATCAGTGCAAGGAGAGGCCCTTGTTCCAGTGAAGTCTCACTTCCCCAGTGTAGGGGAATGCCAGAGCGATGACTTGGGAGTAGGCAGTTGGGACTGGGAGCATCTTCATGGAAGAAAGGGGAAGGGATATGGGAAAGAGGGAAAAGGAGAAAACATTTGAAATGTAAGTACATAAAATATAAAACAATAAAAAAGAAATTATATATCTATTTTTTCTGACTTTTCTGGATATATTTTATGTAAATGTTGATTGTAACCTCTTTCCCTTATTTCCTTCTATCCTGTCACTCTTCCCCCTGTTTCTATGAGGATGTTCAACGTCAACACCTTGACATTCCTTTACCTGTACAATCAAGCTTTGGCAGAAACAAGGGCTTCTTCTTCCATTAATGCCCAAGAAGGTCCTCCTCTGTTACATATGTAGCTGGAGTCATGGGTTCTCCTATGTGTACTCTTTGGACAGTGGTTTAATTTCTGGAAGCTCTGTTTGGTTGGTAATGTTGTTTTTATGGGGTTGCAAACACCTTCAACTACTTCAGTTCTTTCTGTAACTCCTTCATTAAGGACCCCATTCTCAGGTCTATGGTTGATTTCAAGCAACTGCCACTGCATTTGTTATGATCTGGCAAAGCCTCTCAGGAGACAGTTATATCAGGCTCATGTCAGCAGGCACTTCTTGACATTAGAAATATTGTTGGGTTTGGTGGCTGAATATGAGCTGAATCACCAGATGAGGCAGTCCCTAGATGGACTTTCATTCAGCTTCTGCTACACATTTCGCCCTGAGAATATTTTCCCCCTTCTAAGAAGGACAGAAGCATCTTCACTTTTGTATATCTGGGCCCTCAGGTAATACTATGTCCAATATTCAGAGGAACTGCCAGAAAGATTTCCAGAGTTGTAGTAGCAGGTAGCAATCCCACTAACAGTAAAAGAGTGTCCTCTTTCTCCACATCCTCACCAGCATCTGCTATCACCTGAATTTCTGACTGGTGTGAGGTGCTATTTCAGGGTTGTTTTGATTTGCATTTCTTTGATGACTAAGGATGATGAACATTCCATTAGGTGTTCCTCAACCATTTGGATCATTTGGTATTTGTCAGTTGAGAATTTATTGCTTAGCTATGTATAACATTTTATTAATAGGATTCTTTGATTCTCTGGAGTCTAACTTCTTGAGTCCTTTATATATATCAGATATTAGCCTTCTATCAAATATAGAATTGGTAAAAATTTTTTCTCAATATGTTGGTTGCTGTTGTATCCCAATGACAGTGTTCTTTGCCTTACAGGAGCTTTGTAATTTTATGATGTCCTATTTGTTGATTTTTTTCATTTAAAGGCAAGGGATTTTTTTTATTAGACAATCTATATTTACAGTTAAGATGTTATTCCTTTTCCCCACCCCACTCTCATCCCCCCTCCACCTCCATTTGCCTTCACAAAGGTGCACTCCCTCCTGATCACCCTCTCCACCCCATTGCCTTGGCATTCCCCTACACTGGGAAAACATGCTCTCTCTGGAACAAAAGCCTCTTCTCACATTGATGCCAGACACTGCTATCTTCAGCTATATATGCAACAAAATTAATAGGTCTCTCTCAAAGTGTGCACAAAGGTTGGTGTTTTACTCCATGGGAGTTTTGGAGGGGTTGGTTGGTTGATAATGTTTTTCCCATGAGGTTGCAACTCCTTTCAGCTCCTTAGGTTCTTTCTTTAGCAACCTCATTGGGGTCTGTGAGTTCAGATCGATGGTTAGCTGTAAGCATGCTCATGTATCTATATGTTATATGTTGAGTCTTGATCTTAGAGCATAAGCCATTGTTGTTCTGTTGAGGAAATTTCTTGCTGTACCTGTGTTCAAGTGTCTTCCCTACTTTCTCTTCTATTAGTTCCAGTGTACTGGTTTTATATGGAAATCCTTGATGCAATTGGACTTGAACTTTGTATAGAGAGTTAAGTATGAATCAATTTTCATTTTTCTACATGCTGACTGACAGTTGGACCAGTAGCATTTTTTGAAATTTTTTCCACTGGATAGTTTCATTACCTTAGTCAAGAACAATTGACCATAGTTGTATGGGTTCATTTCTGGATCTTCAATTCTATTCCTGTTTCAGTACCAGTAACATTCAGTTTTTATGACTATTGATCTGTAATGCAGCATGAGGTCAGAGATGGTGATTCCCCCAAGAAGTTCTCTTATTATTGA
Source organism: Micromys minutus (assembly GCF_963924665.1). Classification (NCBI taxonomy): domain Eukaryota; kingdom Metazoa; phylum Chordata; class Mammalia; order Rodentia; family Muridae; genus Micromys; species Micromys minutus. Next base: position 44,711,471 of record NC_137960.1, on the reverse strand, counting down.
GAATAGTTTTCACTATCCTGTTTTTATTTATTTTTTATTCCAAATGAATTTGCAAATTGCTTTTTCTTGTAGATTGTCCTGAAGCTGTTTGTATTTTAATGTTAATTCCACTTTCCTTAAGAAGGGGTGCCTAGTCACCTACTCAAGAGGTGACTTCATCTGAACCTTCTTATCATAATTAATAAAATAAAGGAAAGCCAGTGGCTAAGAGGGGAAAGGGAAGTGGAGAGAGAAGATCAGGGAGGAGTGGTCAGAGGACTAGGGGAAAAAAATCTCCAACAATCATGTCCAAAAAGACCAGCTATATCCAGGTGGGCACAATTGGCATTGAATAGCTATGAACATTAAGGATTTTCTAGGTCTAATACCTCATATAGGAGAAAAGTTTGCATCGTTGTCTATTTGATGTAATTTTGTTGTGTAGAGGGCTGTGGGTTGAGAATTGAATACATAAACCTGTATGAAAAGCTATCCGGCTGTAGAGTTGTGTTTGTGTTGGTTTTGAGGATAAAGAAACACCCAGAACAGAGGTAGAAGCAGGCAGTGGAAAACCACCAGGGAAGGGAGTTGTGTGGACCAAGTAAGGTGGTGGTGGCGGCTCAGACAGGGTGACAGAGGTACACATGGCTCCTTACTAAAATCAGGCCTGAGGAATGAGACTGGAGGACTGATAGAGAAATGACATTAATTATTTTTTTAATTACTGCAACATTTCCTAACTCTATGAAGAATTGAGTTGGAATTTTGATGGGGACTGCATTGAATTGAAGATTGCTTTTGGAAAGATGGCCATTTTTTACCATTGTAATCCTTTCAATAAATGAATGTGGGAGATATTTCAAACTTCCGAGATTTTCTTCAATTTCTTTCTTTAGAGACTTGAAATTCTTGTAATACGGATACTTTGATTTCTCAGAGTCACAACAATGCATTTTATATTATTTATGACTGTTCTGAAGGGTGTTGATACTCTACTTTCTTTCTTAGCTTGTTTATGCTTTCAGTAGAGAAAAATTACTGATTTTTTTTTTAGTTAATTTTATATCTAGCCACTTTACTGAAAAATTTTTTTATCATCTCTCAGAGTTCTCTAGTGGAATTTTTCTGGTCACTTAAGTATAGTATCATATCATCTGCAAATAATGATATTTTGACTTTTTTGTCTCTAATTCATATCCCTTTGACCTCCTTTTGTTGTCTAATTGCTCTGGCTAGGACTTCGAGTACTATATTGTATAGGTAGGGAGAGAATGGACATCTTTGTCTAATCCCTGATTTTAGTGGAATTGTTTTAAAGTTCTTTGCATTTAGTTCGATGTTGGCTACTGGTTTGCTGTATATTTTTACTATGGACCTTGAATTTCTGATAGAGCAGACAGAAAATGGAAGGATCTTGTTCTAGACTGCTCCTCTGCTTCTCTGTTTTGAGAGCCCCGGTCAGAACAAAAGTGTTGGTCTTATCTGCACTCTCACATTTTAAAGCAATTCTGGGGACCAGTTCTCGCCCAGCAGAGTCTGAGTGTAGAGAGCTGTAGCACAGAGTCAGATTAGGTTGCTAGCAGAAACTGTAAAAATCCTGTCCCAGAAGGCTTCTCAGTTCCAGTGTCCTGAAAGCTCTGGAAGGGTACCTCCGTAGGCCAGGAATTTGAGCAAGGGTGGTGTTCTCCTCTGCTCTCAGGTGTTTCAGCACTTCTGTGGAACCAGCTCACTCCCAGAGGGGCCTGGGTATTAAGAGCTGTAGCACAAATTCAGCTCCAGCTGTATATATTTATTTTTAAACTCATGATTTTTTAGAGTACATTTTCAAAGTCTTAAGGACTTTCCTGAATATCTCAGGACTTATCATTTTGCTGAAACATTGCCACTAAATTGCCTCCCAGACTCATGCTGTATCTTATTACCATAGAGTCATTACATAAACAGGGAGGGCACTCCTCAGTGAGACATGAAAATGAGTACATTATTATACAAACAATATGTACACCCACAGCAGGTATCAACACTTGTAGAAGTCTACAACTGCTGGCCTCCTTGCTGGGGCAGCAACCATGTCATTCTGTTCTTACCAAGGTTATGTTGGACTCTAAAGTAGAGAAAAGGTTGTTAATGTTCCTTTGGCTAGCATACCTTATGAAAATAAAAATAGTATGAAAATATTCAGATGTAGGGAGTGTGTACACATCCATAGTTATATCTCTTAGAATTTTGAGACAAGAGGACACTTAGTTAGAGGCCAGATTGGTACTGTAATGGGAGTCTGTTACAAACAAAACAAAATTAACAAAGAAAACTGAAAATGAAGCACACTTGTTGAGCATATGCCTGTCTTATGTAACATACGAGATAGGACCTCTGCCCACTGCAAGGAATGGAATGAACATAGAATTGAATATTCTATAGCGTTCTTCTTGTATTGAAACTACCATCTATGAATAGGCAAATGGATGATAATATGTATATAGATAAACAGAAAGATAGATAGATGATAGATAAATTGATTGATCATTATCAAAATTAGTCATTAAACTATATAATTGTTTTGTTTATTCTGTAAAATTTAATTGTTTATCTTTTATTATGAAAAAATATATATTTAAGTATATCTTTTTGAAAATAATGATCATGTTCCATATTCAATATTAACAGAAAAGACAATGAGTACCGCAACAGATCTTGAGGGTATGCTATGATGAAATCATTTTTACTTAATAAGTCTGAAGCCATATATACTTATATAACTAAAAGAATGGGTTATTTAATAAGTTTTTTAGAGAATTGTTAATATTCCTTTTTGAAACTAAAACTTAGCAAGGATGTAGAAAATTAGAACATTAACAAATTGTTTTACTCTGATATAGAAAATTTGCTGATTTACTTTTGATTTGAAAACATATTTGAGATCTTCCACCTGGATAAGCAGTTCCTAAAGTTTTAAAGACTGGTAAGTAGGAGATCTGTGCTGCAAGGGAGCAGAGAGATTTCTGCGGAATGCACACGGAAAGTGCACCCATGATCTGCCTGATCCAAGGACCAGGAACACAGCATTGGAACCTCAGCTTCCACCCAGCAAATTTGGGGCGCAGAACAGGGCTCCACCCATCTGCCACCTGGACCAGCAGTTCCTAAAGTTTTAAAGACTGGTGAGTAGGTAATCTGGGCAGCCAGGGAGCAGAGAGATCTCTGCGGAGTGTGCACGGAAAGCACGCCCCTGCTCTGCCTGATGAAGGGACCAGGAACACAGCATTGGTACCTCTGTTTCTACCCAGTGAATTTGGGGCACAGGACAAGGCTCGACCCAGCTGCCACTGTGACCAGTGGAGATCCAGGGACAGATCAGATACAAGGGAAAGGTAAGCACATATGACTGAAAAGATGGCAAGAGGAAAGGGAACGAGTATATCCCAAGGAAACCAAGACAACCTGGCAACACAAGAACCCAGCTCTCCCATAACAGCAAACATTGGAATGCTAAACACTCCAAAAAAAGAAGATGCAGACCTGAAATCATACCTCAAGACGCTGATAGAGATACTTAAACAAGAACGAGAGGAAAAGCAAAAAGAATCGGAAGCTTTTAAAAAGGAAACAAGAAAAACACTCAAAGAACTCAAAGAACTAGAGGAAAACAGAACCAAAGAGATGAAGGAATGGAAGAGGGAATTTAAAACATAAATTGACACAATAAAGAAAACACTAAAAGAGATAACCCTAGAGGTAGAACACCTAAAAAAAAAAAAAAAAATCAGGAGACACAGAAGCAAGAAATTCCAAAGGACTACAAGAGATGGAAGAGAGAATCTCGGGGGCAGAAGACAACATTGTAAACATAGACAAAACAGCCAGAAAAGATGCAAAAAAAAAAAAAGCTCCTAACCCAAAATGTCCAGGAGATCCAGGAAACAATGAGAAGACTGAACCTAAGGATAATAGGAATAGAAAACAGAGGAGTATCAACTAAGAGGCACAGTAAATATCTTCAACAAAATCATAGAAGAAAACTTCCCTACCCTTAAGAGTGAGATGACCAGGAGCATAAAAGAAGCCTTCAGACCGCCAAATAGGTTGGACCAGAAAAGAAATACCTCCCGACACATAATAGTCAAAACATCAAGTGCCCAAAGCAAAGAAAGAATACTAAAAGCAGTAAAGAAAAAAGGTCAGGTAACAAATAAAGGCAGACCAATCAGAATCACACAACATTTCTCAGCACAGACTATGAAAGCTAGAAGAGCCTGGACAGACATCATGCAGACCCTAAGAGACCAGAAGTGCGAGCCCAAGCTGCTATACCCAGCAAAACTATCAATCACCATCGATAGAGAGATGAAGATATTTCAAGACAAATCTAAATTTGCACAATATCTGACCACAAACCCAGCACTACAATGAATTATAGGTGGAAAACCCAATATATCCTAGTAAAAACAAGAAAACTCCTAAGCAAGAAAATCAAAAGCAGAAAAAGACACAGACACAACTCAACCTACAAAAGCAATAATAGCAGGAAACAGAAACAACTATTCCTTGATATCTATTAACATAAATGAACTCAACTCCCCAATAAAGGGATATAGTCTATCAGACTGGATACGTAATCAAGACCCAGCATTTTGCTGCATACAGGAAACTCATCTCAGAGACAAAGACAGACACTATCTCAGAGTAAAAGGGTGGGAAAAAAACTTCCAAGCAAACAGCCCCAAGAAGCAAGCTGGAGTGGCTATTCTAATACTTAATAAAGTAAAATTCCAACCAAAAGTTATCAAAAAAGATAAGGAAGGACACTTTTTACTCATTACCAGGGAAATCTGTCAGGAGGAACTCTCACTCCTTAACATATAAGCTCCAAATAAAAAAGCACCCACATTTATAAAAGAAACCCTACTAAAGCTCAAAAAATCCATGTCACCCCACACAATAAAAGTGGGAGACTGTAATACCCCACTCTCTCCAATGGACAGATCATGGAAACAGAAACTGAACAAGGACACTGTAAAACTAGCAGAGACTTTGAACCAACTAGAATTAATAGATATCTACAGAACATATCATCCTAAAGTAAAAGAATACAACTTTTTCTCAGCACTCCATGGCACCTTCCTGAAAATTGACCACATAATTGGACACAGAACAAGCCCCAATCAATATAAGAAGATTGAAATACTCCCATGCATCCTCTCAGATCACCATGTTCTAAGGCTGGTCTTTAACAACAACAAAGACAACAAAAAGCACACATACACATGGAAACTAGACAAAGCTCTGTAAAACTATAGCAGGGTCAAAGAAGAAATAAAGAAAGAAATTAAGGATTTTCAAGAATTAAATGAAAACAAAAACACAAAATACCCAAAACTATGAGATACAATGAAAGCAGTACTGAGAGGGAAACTCATAGCCCTAAGTGCTTCCAAAAAAAAAAAAAAAAAAAAAAAAAAAAAAAAAAAAAACTGGAGAGAGCATACATCAGCAACTTGACCTCACAGCTAAAAGCCCTAGAACAAAAGGAAGCAGATACACCCAAGAAGAGTAGACAGCAAGAAATAATCAAAATTAAGGCAGAAATAGAGCAAAGAGAAACAAAAACAACCATCGAAAGAATCAACAAAAACAAGAGCTGGTTCTTTGAGAAAATCAACAAGATTGATAAACCCTCACCCAGACTAACTAGAGGGCAAAGAGAGAGTATAAAAAATAACAAAATGAAAAATGAAAGTGGAGACATAACAACTGAAACTGAGGAAATTCAAGAAATCATCAAATCCAACTACAAAAAACTCCTCCACAAAGTGGAACATCTGGAGAAAATGGATGAATTTCTAGACAGATACAACATTCTAAAGATAAACCAGGACCAGGTAAACCATATAAATAATCCCATAACACCTAAAGAAATAGAAGAAATCATCAAAAGCCTCCCAACCAAAAAAAGCCCAGGTTCAGACGGGTTCAGTGCAGAATTTTATCAGACATTTATTGTGGACATAACACCAATACTCTCTAAACTATTCCACAAGATAGAATCAGATGGAATACTTCCTAACTCATTTTTTGAGGCTACAATAACACTCGTTCCTAAACCACGCAAAGACCCTACAAGGAAAGAGAACTTCAGACCAATCTCACTTATGAACATTGATGCAAAAATACTCAACAAAATCCTTGCAAACCGAATCCAAGAACACATCAAAACGATCATTCACCATGACCAAGTAGGCTTCATCCCAGGGATGCAGGGATGGTTTCATATAAGGAAATCCATCAATGTAATCCACAAAATAAATAAACTCAAATAACAAAATCACATGGTCATATCACTAGATGATGAGAAAGTATTTGACAAAATTCAACACCCCTTCATTTTAAAAGAACTGGATAGAACAGGAATCCATAGTCCATTCGTAAACATAATAAAGGCAATATACAGCAAACCAAGAGCCAACATCAAACTTAATGGTGGGAAACTTGAAGCCATCCCACTAAAAACAGGGACTTGACAAGGCTTACCACTCTCTCCCTACTATTCAACATAGTACTGGAATTCCTGGCTGTAGCAATTAGACAGCAAATGGAGATCAAAGGGATACAAATCGGAAAAAAAATAGGTATAAACATCACTCTTTACAGATGACATGATAGTATACTTAAGTGACCACAAATATTCCACCAGAGAACTCCTACAGCTGATAAACAAGTACAGTAATATGGCTGGATACAAAATTAACTCAAACAAATCAGTAGCCTTCCTATAATCAAAAGACAAACATGTGTAGAAAGAAATTAGGGAAAAGACACCCTTCACAATAGTCACAAAAACTATGAAATACCTTGGTGTGACTCTAATTAAGCAAGTGAAAGAGCTTTATGACAAGAACTTCAAACCTCTAAAGAAGGAAATCGAGGAAGATCTCAGAAAATGGAAAGATCTCCCCTGATAATAGATTGGAAAGTTCAACATTTTAAAAATGGCCATCCTACCAAAAGCAATCTACAGATTCCATGCAATCCCCATCAAAATTCCAACCCAGTTCTTCATTGAGTTGGAAAGATCAATGTGCAATTTCATATGGAATAACAAAAGACCTAGAATAGCATAATCCACCCTCAACAACAAGAAAACATCGGCGGGAACCACTATCCCTGACCTCAAGCTATATTACAAGGCAATTGTGCTGAAAACTGCATGGTACTGGTACAGAAATACGCAAGTGGATCAATGGAATAGAATAGAAGATCCAGAAATGAGCCTTCATGTATATGGTCACCTGATTTTTGACAAAGGATCTGTAAACATTCAATGGAAAAAGGACAGCCTACTCAACAAGTGGTGCTGGTCCAACTGGCACTCAGTATGCAACAGATTGAAAATAGACCCTTTCTTATCTCCTTGTACAAAGCTCAAGTGTAAGTGGATAAAGATCTCCACATTAAACCAGATACACTGAAACTATTAGATGAGAAACTAGGGAAAACCTTAGAACACATAGGCACAGGAGAAAATTTTCTGAACAAAACACAAATGGCTCAAGCCCTAAGATCAAATATAAACAAATGGGACTTAATGAGATTGCAAAGTTTCTGTAAGGCTAAGGACATTGTCAAGGAAACAAAATGGCAGCCAACAGAATGGGAAAAGCTCTTTACCAACTGCACATCAAATAGAGGCCTAATATGCAAGGTATAAAAAGAACTCAAAAAACTAAACAACAGAGAATCAAACAAACTTATTAAAATGGGGTACAGAGCTAAACAAAAAGTTCTCAATTGAGAAATATTGAATGGCTGAGAAACACCTGAGGAAGTGCTCAGCATCCTTAGCCATCAGGGAAATGCAAATCAAAACAACCCTGAGATTCCACCTCACACCAGTCAAATTGGCCAAGTTCCAAAACTCAGATGACAGCAGATGCTGGCGAGGTTGCAGATAAAGAGGAACACTTCTCCACTGTTGGTGGGGTTGTAAACTGATACAACCACTCTGGAAATTATTCTGGTGATACCTCAGAAAATTGGACATAATACTACTTGAAGACCCAGCTATTCCACTTCTGAGCATATACCCCAGAGACACTTTAATATACAACAAAGGTACATGCACCACAACGTTCATACCAGTTCTATTTATAATAGCCAGAAGCTGGAAAGAACCCAGATGTTTTTCAGTAGATGAATAGATACAAAAATTGTGGTACATATACACAATGGTATACTACTCAACCACCAGAAACATTGACTTAACCAAATTCTTAAGAAAATGGCTGCATCTAGAGAATATCATCCTGAGTGAGATAACCCAGTCACAAAAGAACAGACATAATATTCAGTAACTGATAGTGGAATGCTAACCCCAGAGGCTCGCACTGCCCCAGAAACAACTCACAGACAGTGTGAAGTCCAAGAAAAAAGCAAAACAAAACCAAAATAACCAAAATAAAAAAATCATGCTCAATCCTTACACACCAAGAACACATTGACAAATTCAGGTTATACCCTGTATTACATATACATTTTGCTCACAAAATAAATAAATAAATAAATAAATAAATAAATAAATAAATAAATAAATAAATAAATAAAATAAAATAAAAACATTATGTTTAATCCTTGAAGACCAAGAAAACTTTGACTATTTTTAGGTTACATCTTGTTTTACATGTACTTTATGCTCATTGTAACTAGTACAATTTTAATGCATACTATCAAATCTTTAAAATAATCAAGTACTGACAAAAATGTATTCATATACTTTTATACAAAAATGCTTAAAATCTGTACATTTATCTTTGTTTTTTTTAAAGAATGTTGTTCAATTTATACCAAAAAAGAAAAATATTTGAATGTTCAAAAATATTTAACATTCATTTGAAAACTTTGCTCACTAAGCTATTCAAATTCTCTATTTTATAATATTAACCATTTTGGTTGTTAATATTATTATGTATTTCGACTTAAGTAAAGGAGTCACTACTCATTAGTGGAAAAATCCACAAGTTTCACAATTCTGACTTGCTTCCAAGTCATAAATCTCATCACTAATAATGAATGTTTTCAGATATTTTTTAAATTAATTTCATAATGCATTCATCTTTTAGACAATACCCATGAAATACCTAAATCTGAGAAGTCAAGATTTTCTATAATGTTATCTCAAGTAAAAACAATGATGGAAAAAAACAGAGTAACAAGACCACCATTTTAATACAAAAGAATTCACAGCAATAATCATCATAACTTTAAACAAAAACATTACTTGTTTGCCTTCTTAATTTTTAATATTATGATAAGTCAAGAGTATATATTTAATTAAGATGTACTATTGCACCATGTACTCTCTTAGGTGTCTGTTTGATTTTTGTTGTTGTTGTTTTGCAAATGTATAGCCATGCAGAATAGAACAGGTCTTGGTGACCTATTCTTGGCCAATGAGGATTTTCCAGCAATCCACACAATGAAAGAGACAATGTGCTAGGAATTCTGTTATTCAAATATTTCTGAACTTATAGAACTCTTGGATGGGTCTTAAGAATTCAGGGGTCTGCAGACAATACCTAGAAATCAGTAGCTTTTAGAAGTAAAAAAAATGTTATTCTTTAACAATAAAAGGGGGACACTTTTTACCAACATCTTTGACTAAGTCACAAACAGAAATTAGAAATACAGGTAAACAGAATAGAAGATCCAGAAATAAACCCTAACACATATGGTGATTTGATTTTTGACAAAGAAGCTATAAACATTAAATGGATAAAGGACAGCCTCTTCAACAATTGGTATTGGTTCAACTGTCACTCAGCATGCAGGAGAAAGAAAATAAACCCTTTCTTATCTCCTTGTACAAAGCTCAAGTAAAAGTGGTTCAAAGATCTACGCATTAAACCAGGTACACTGAAACTATTAAAGAGAAAATACGGAAAACCATAGAACACATAGGCACAGGGGAATATTTCCTGAACAGAACAGCAATATCTCGGGCTCTAAGTTCAAAGATCGAGAAATGGGATTTAATGAGATTGCAAAGTTTCTGTAAGGCTAAGGACACTGTCAAGAAAACAAAATGGCAGCCAGCAGATTGGAAAAGGTTCTTTACCAAACCCATATCTGATAAAGGTCTAATATCCAAAGTATACAAAGAACTCAAGAAGTTAGAAGCCAGAAAATCAAACAATCCTATTAAAATGGGGTACAGAGCTAAACAAAAAGTTCACAATTGAGGAATATTGAATGGCTGAGAAGCATCTAAGGAAGTGCTCAACATCCCTAGTCATCAGGGAAATGCAGATCAAAACAACCCTGAGATTCTACCTCACACCAGTCAGAATGGCTAAGATTAAAAAACTCAGATGAGAGAGGATGTGAAGAAAGAATACTTCTTCACTCTTGGTGGGATTGTAAACTGGTACAACCACTCTGGAAATCAGTCTGGCAGTTCCTCAGAATATTGAACACAGTTCTACCTGAAGAACCAGTTATTCCGTTTCTGGTCATATGCCCCAGAGATGCTCATAGCAGCCATATTTATAATAGCCAGAAACTGAAAAGAATCCAGATGTCCTTTAGTAGATGAATGGACAAAAAAAAATGTGCTATACTTACACAATGAGCTGAGTACTACTCAGCTATCAGAAACAATGACTTTATAAAATTCCTAGGAATATGGATTCATCTGGAGAATATCATCTTGAGTAAGGTAACCCAGTCACAAAACGCAGACATAATACGCAGTCACTGATAATTGTATACTCACTCCAGAAAGCTCTGAACATCCCAGAAAAAACTCACAGACCATATGAAGCTCAAGAAAAAACAAAGGCCAAAAAAATGAAAGTCTCAGTCTTTCTTAGGAAAAAATAAATGTATATCACCTTCTCAGAGTGTGATATACCTGGACCTTAAATCATTCATAATCCAAGAACTAAGAAAATAGCCTTGTGGCAGTTTTTGGTATTCAAAGATCATTCTGCAAAATCTATACTCACCAAGAAATCTGTTTCCATGTTATATTCTGTCCTACATATACTTTATGCTTAGGGTAACTAGTAGGATTTCAATGCATGCAATCAAACCTCTAAATTAATTAAGTACTGACAAAAATATTCATATGATGTTATATCAAGATGCCTTTAAAAATCCGTATATGTATCCCTCTTGTTTTAAAATAAAGTTGCAAGAAAAAGAAAGAAGTGCAGGTAAAATATGATATTTTTATAGATTTACTTTATTTCTACCTCTCACTATCTCTCTTATCTCTCTCTCTCTCTCTCTCTCTCTCTCTCTCTCTCTCTCTCTCTCTCTCTCTCTGTGTGTGTGTGTGTGTGTGTGTGTGTGTGTGTGTGTGTGTGTGTTCATTTAGGGGCTCATGGAGCCCAGAAAATTTATATCTTCTGGAACTTACATGATTGATATCTTCTGGAACTGATATGATTGAAATTTGTGAGTTGCCTAATGTGAATGCTAGGAACAAGACTTTGGACCAATATAAGAACAGCAAGTGCTTGAAAAGAATATGAAGTGACTTGCCTTGTAAATAACTAGAGAATTCTTCAAATAATATTCTTGACAAGAACCCTATCAACCCCATAGTCTTACCACTTTTAAATGTAAAATTTATATCACACACACACACACACACACACAAGTTGTAGAGAGTGTAAAAGTTATTTTTAGCTAATATAATCTTCTTGCATAGACATGCTACAAAGATTAGATAACATATCATGCACAATTTTGGTGTTCCTCAATGAAGCTTTATTTTAGCATCTCTTTTTATTCAATTTTCTTTTTTTTAACGACTTTATTTTGCAAAACAAAGATAAATGTACAGATTTTAAACATTTTTTGCTTAAAATTATACATTTTTGTCAGTACTGTTTTTTTAGACATTAAAATAAATTTTACATAAAACCATGTGAATATATTTTTAGTCAGTACTTGATTTTTTTCAAGGGCTTGACAGTATGCATTGAAAACCTACTAGTTACAATAAGCGTAAAGTACATGTAAATCAAAACGCAACATGGAAATAGTCAAAGTCTTCTTGTTTTGTGAATATATGTATATTTTTTGTTTTCTTTATTTCTTGGACTTCATACAGTCTGATAGTTGTTTCTGGGGGAGTCCAAGCCTCTGGGGTTAGCATCCCACTATCAGTGACTGCATATTATGTCTGTTCTTTTGTGACTGGGTAATCTCACTCAGGATGATCTTCTCTAGATGCAGCCATTTTCTTAAGAATTTGGTTAAGTCATTGTTTCTGGTGGCTGAGTAGTATTCCATTGTGTATATGTAGCACAATTTTTGTATCCATTCGTCTTCTGAAGGACATCTGGGATCCTTTCAGCTTCTGGCTATTATAAATAGAGCCGCTATGAACATTGTGGTGCATATATCTTTGTTGTGTATTAAAGTGTCTCTGGGGTATATGCCCAGAAGTGGAATAGCTGGGTCTTCAGGTAGTACTATATCCAATTTTCTGAGGTATCGCCAGACAGATATTATATTATATTATATTATTCAATTTTCTAATTTTTCAACTCAATTTTAGACTCCTTGCTAATATTTGTTAACTTATTAATGAAGGATAAAAGTATAAAAGTACACTGAGAAGAAGGTTTTCTAATGAAGATACAGGATTGTCCTCTGAGCTACCATGATGGAAAATCCAGAGCACAGCAGGGAGAGAGAGAGAGAGAGAGAGAGAGAGAGAGAGAGAGAGAGAGAGAGAGAGAGAGAGAGAGAGAGAGAGAGAGAGGGGGGGGATGGAGGGAGGGAGGGAGGGAGAGAAAGGGAGAGAGAGAAGAGAGGGAAAGGGAAAGAGAGAGAACAGTTAATGAGCTTACTGAAGATAGGGATGTAAAGCAAGACTGTAACAGCTTAAAAAATAAATTTTTCATATTGGTACCTTTCTAACTACTGCTGAACATGTGTGTACAGATATTTTGATAATCTTGAAATTTGGGGAATATATCTTCTTGTATTGTACAAACTCTCATACATTATATTTGCTTTCTTTGATATTTGTTCATGAAACAAAAGTTTTGTTAAGAAGCTTTATAGAAAAGCACTTGATAATCACAGGTTTATATTAATGAAGACGTTTTTTATAAGTCTTCCATTTTTATTGGATATTCTTTGTATTTACATTTTAAATGATATCCCCTTTTCCCTCAATCGCATATCTCCAATTCCTCTACTTGCGACCATAAAGGTTCTCTCTCTCCCAACCACCATCTCCACCTCTTAACTGCCTCTATCTTAATTTTGGAAGTTACTCAAATAACTGTGGAGTTCTTATAAACACTTTGTTAGACAGTGAAGGATCAGCATTTAAAAACTCTTGCTGCTATTGCAAAGAAACTGGGTTTAGTCTTTACACCCAAATCAGGAAGCTCACAATCTGCCTTAGTTTCCTTCAGGAAATCTCAAACTTTCTTTCTTCCTCTTCTTGTGCAAGGCCTGGACATGGGGCACATTCATATAAGTTCTCACAGACCAAAAATTTTGAAAACTAATTTTATTTTAGATATATGTGGAAACATCCATGTTTGCCGCTCTTTGAGGTAATATTCCAAAAGGCATGTTTTTATCTTATTTCTGTCGGCCAAGCTTTGAAATTATGTAGAGTAAAGAAAATATATTTCAAACTTCATAGAAAGTAGAAGGGCAATCTCATCCTAGAGAAATAAATTACTTGATCCCATATAACCAATGTACTAGTGGAGTAAATGTACTGAAAAAAGATTTAAAGCAGTTTTCCTTTTAATTTCATGAATGAATTGCATTGCACAATGATGAAAATTTACTTATTCCTCCTGATTTATCTCTATAAGTTATACACATATATATGAACCAATTCTTAGTCAAGCTGAGTATTTGTTTTCAAACCAATAAAGAAAATATTAATTGTTGGTTTCTATTTATTTTCCAACAATATGATCATTTCCCTATTATATGTATGTGTGTATTGAATAAAACTGTAGGTAAAATCAAAGAGAAAAATAGAAAGCGACACATCAACTTTTAGTAAGTAAAACTCACGCTGACAGCTGTAAAATAAGCAAAGCTGGCTGAAATGAACTTGAACTTGATTTCTATTAGCCTTTTACTCTTCAGTTAAGCTTAAGTTTGTTTTTTGAAAATTCACTTGCTTTAAGTTGACTTAAAGTCCCATTTAGGTATACTTTTTGCAGCCTACTTTTAATAAGGGTTCAACGTCTCCTCTAGACCAGCACACATCAGAGATAATGGGAGAGAACGGTTATTAGGATATGGAAAAGTGGACCCATTCTGTAATAATAGTTCTTTGGGGGTGAGCTTGATATGCTCGCTTAGCAGTGCAGTCCTGTAGCAAACACCAAATATTACTCAGCAGCTGAAAAACAGTCTTCTAAGCAGGCAGACACCAGGGATGAACCAGCAACTGTAGTTTAACCCTGAAAGAGCCAGCAGGCTCTCCAACTAGGCTGAAATGTGACCACTGAAGAGCTAAACTACCTCAGGAAACTCAAAAGCAGCCCTTGTTCAAGTTTATCTTAATGAGGTTGTTCCCCTTAATGGTGTTGTTCCCACAAGCAAAGCTCAACAACACCATGAACGAAAACATGTGTGTTCATATGTGAAGAATAGCAAGGCTGAACAAAACAAACCAATGTTCAGTTTAGGTGACGTCATATTTATACTTTATCACAGGCACCTTCACATGTTTGCTATATCAATGCATCTTTTCACTTATTTTTGCTTCAAGAAAACATTCTTTCCTGTGTCTGATTTAGCAAGTAATCCTTTCACCTGTGTGAAAACATTATTTTACATAGTTAATTTTATAAAGAAGAGTTACATCAGAACTGGCATCATGGCCACAGACATGCTCTCAGTTCTGAGTCCATGGGCATGTCCGCACTCCCTCTCCAAGGTTTACCCAGGGAAAGATGACTTGGAAATCTCACAGCACAGGTAGCAGTGCTGCCTGAGAACAGACTGTTCAGGACCAAACCTGGAGCCAACCCACTGCCATGGAACTCAGAGCCTACCCAGAGAGCTGAACACCCAGGAGCAATTTCTCTCCAGTGCCCATGGGTTGACAGACCCACAGGAGAGAAAAGCTTCAGTCAGAGACAACAAGATCACCTAGCATCACTAATAAGAAGATGGCAAGAGGCAAGTGCTAGAACCAAAAAATCAAGACAAACTGGTAACATCAGAACCCAGTTCTATGACCCCAGGAAATTGTGGATATCCCAACTCATCAGAAAAACAACAAAAGACCCAAATACACATGGAAACTAAACAATGTGCTACTCAATGATAACTTGGTCAAGGAAGAAATAAAGAAATCAAAGACATTTTAGAATTTAACAAAAATAAAGGCACAACATACCCAAAGTTATATGACACAATGAAAAAAGTGCTAAAAGCAAAACTCATAGCTTTGAGCTCCTTCAAAAAGAAACTGATAAAAGCATTCACTAAGAGCTTGACAGCACACCCGAAAGCTCTAGAAAAAAAAAGCAGATATACCCAAGAAGATCAGACAGCAGGGTATAATCAAACTCAGAGCTGAAACCAAATAGAAACAAAAAGTACTATACAAAAACAGGAGCTTTTTTTTGAAAAATATCAACAAAATTGATAAATTCTTAGCCAGACTAACTAGAGAGGGCACAGAGAATGTATCTAAATTAACAAAATAAAAAATAAAATGGAGACATAGAAACAGAAAGTGAAAATTTTCAACAAGTCATCAGATCCTACGACAAAAGCATATCAACAAACCTGAAAAATCTAAAGGAATTGGACAATTTTCTAGATAGATAGCAAGTACAAAACTTAAATCTGGAGTAGATAAATCATTTAAACAGCCCCATAATCCCTAAAGAAATTGAAGCAGTAATCAAAATTTTCAAAGCAAAAAAAAGCAAAGAACCAGATGGGTTCAGTGATAAATTCTATCAGACTCCTATATAAGGCCTAATACTAATACTAGCCAAATATTTCAACAAAATAGAAGCAGAAGGAACTCTCCCCAAGTTATTCTTTGAAGCCACATTTATGATCATTGCTAGACCACATAAAGGCCTTGCAATAAAAGAGAACTTTAGAACAATTTCCCTCACGAACACTGATGCAAAATGAAATTCTTGAAAATTGAATCCACGAACAGTTCTAACACTGCCCATGATGTTATCCTACCCTGAACTGGGCGAAGGCTTAAGAGTTTGAAAGAAAGACACACTTATTCATGTTGCCAGAAAATGCTTTTACTTCATCTTCAACTGCAAGTCCAGCCATGGCTGACTCCAGCCTTCCAGTATATACACTTTGGGGTAATTATAAAGGATGTATGCAAATTCCCTAGCTGCTGGGTCGAGGAGTCACCCCCTATTGTGAAGTCTGTAACTTGGGACAACTGAACAAAGGAAAAGACCAGGTGTGGAGTAGGCTTGTGACTGGGCCAATTAGTATTACAAGGGAGGGCATATTACTCTCACAAAGTCAAGGCATGCAAGCTGGCAGTTCAGCGAACCCTAAGCAGATGGGAGTTGGTTACAATTTTTCCAACACACTTCAAAATGATCATTCACCCTGATCAAGCAGGCTTCATCACAGGGATGTAAGGATGGTTCAATATACAGAAATCCATCAACATAATCCACCATATAAACAAATTCAAATAAAAAAACCCACATGATCGTCTCTTTAGATGCCATGAAAACATTTGACAAAATTCAAAACAAGTTCATGTTAAAAGTCTTGAAAAAAATCAGGAATTGAAGGCCCATACTTAAATATAGTAAAAGCAATATATAGCAAACAAGTAGCCAACATTAATCTAAATGGAGAGAAACTTGAATCAATCCACTAAAATCGGGGACTAGACAAGGCTGCCTACTCTTTCTTTTCCTATTCAATATAATACTGGAAGTACTAGCCTGAACAATCACACAGTAAAAATCAATCAAAGGAATACAAATTGGAAAGGAAAAAGTAAAAATAGACAAAATATCACTATTAGCAAATGATATGATAGTATATTTATGTGACCCCCAAAATTCCACAAGAGACCTCCTACAGCTGATAAACAACTATAGCAAAGAGGATGGATATAACATTAACTCGAACAAATCAGTAGCCTTTCTCTACTCAAAAGATAAAAAGGCTGAGAAAGAAATTAGAGAATCGACACCCTTCACAACCATCACAAAGAATATAAAATACTTTGGTGTCATTCTAACTAAATAAGTGAAGGTTCTGTATGATAAGAACTTCACTTCTCTGAAGAAGGAAAATGAAGAATACCTCACTGTGGGGAGCCATGGATAAGAAAATAGCAAAACTACAGCCATCTTGACACAGCAGCCTGTGAGCAGCTGCACCCCTGTCTGTGGGACCTGACCTTTCGCCTGAGCCTTCCGGGAAGCACCACAATGGACCCTGCCAAGAATAACTGCCAGGTGACAAAACAGGATGTTCCAGAAAAAGCAGGAGACCATCGACTATAGACCGCAGCACCATCCTTTTCCGTGTTCTGAAAATTTTGTAAAATTCCACTGCATTCTGCCTTCCCCCTGCTTAAGCCTATATAAGCTGTAAGCATTCTATCCTCAATGAAGCCTTGATACCATCCAGACTGACTCTGTGTCATTCTTTACGTGCTTGGCTTCCTTTCTCTCTCACTCCCATAACTTTCAGGACAAAGGCCTCTTCGGAACCCTGAATAACCTGACCTGCTGGACGGGTCACCTCAGAAGGTGGAAAGATCTACCATGATTATGGATTGGAAGGATCAAGATAGTAAAATGGCCATCTTGCCTAAAGCAATCTACAAAATCAATGAAAAGCCATCAAAATTCCAACTCATTTTTAATAGAGCTAGAAAGAGCAATCTACAAAGTCAATGGAATAAAAAAAAAAAAAAAAACAGTATAGCCAAAACTATTCGCAACAATATAAAAACTTCCAAGGAATCACTATCCCTGACCTCAAGCTATACTACAAATCAATTGTGATTAAACTTGATTTTGTACAAAGTCATGTAGGTAGATCAATAGAATAGAATTGTAGACCCAGAAATGAGCCCACACACCCAAGGTCACTTGATCTTTGACAAAAAATAAAAAATAAATAAATAAAAAACTCAAAGGAAAATGGACAGCACCTCCAACAATTGGTGCTGGTACAAGTGGTGGTCAGCATGTAGAAGAATGCAAATCAATCCTTTCTTATCTCCCTGTACAAAGTTCAAGTTCATGTAGATTAAAAACTTCCAAAGAAAACCAGATGCACTGAAACTAATAGAACATAAAGCAGGGAAGAACTTAAAACACATAGTCACTGGGGAATATTTTCTGAAAAGAATACCAATGGCTTATGCTCTAAGATCAAGAATTAAGAAATGAGACCTCATGAAAGCTTTTGTAAGGCTAAGGACACTGTCAAAAGGACAAATCAGCAACCAATAGCTTGGCTAAAGAACTTTATCAATCCTACATCTGATAAAGGGCTACTGTTGGGATTCTGTAAACCCCACCCCTCAGTTACCTAGCAACAGCCAGGTATAACCCACCCCTCAATTACCCAGCAGTAGCCAGGTGACCTGACACTATAAAAGGAGCTGCTAGACCCCTCCTCTCACTCTTGCTCTTGTGGTCTTGCAGCCTTGCTCTCCCACCCCTACCCCTCCTTTTCCCCTTCCTTTCCCCCTCTCCCTCCACATGCTCATGGCCAGCCTCTACTCCTCTACTCTTTCTCTTCTTCTCTTCGCTCAGCCTTGACCCCTGCCCCATTCCATTCTATTAAAACCACTCCATGTGGAACCATGATTGTTTGGTGTGGTCTGTCTGGGCATGGGCCGAGAAATCTAATTAACAGCAGCTACTATCCAATATATACAAATAACTCAAGAAGTAAAACTCAAGAGAATCAAATAATCCTGTTAAAAACATGCTACAGAGCTAAACAAAGAATTTCCCACTGAGGAACATTGAATGGCTGAGAAGTACCTAAAGAAATGCTTAACATTTCTAGTCATCAGGGAACTGCAAATCAAAATATCCGTAAGATTCTCCCTCGAACCTGTCAGAATGGCTAAGATCAAAACTCAGGTGACAGCAGATGCTGGCAAAGATGTGGAGAAAGAGGAACACTCTTGCTCTCTTGGTGAGGTTGTAACCTGGTAAAAGTACACTGGAAATCAGTCTGGGTGTTCCTCAGAAAGTTGGACATAGTACTACCTGAGGACCTATTATTAATTCCTTGGCTTATACCCAAAAGAATTTTCAACATCTAACAGGGACACATGCTCCACCATGTTCACAGCAGCCTTATTTATAATAGCCAGAAGTTGAAAAGAACCCAGATGTTTTTTAACACAGGAATGCATACAAAAATTATGGCATATTTACACAATAGAGCACTACTCAGCTATTAAAAACAATGACTTAATGAAATTCCTAGGCAAATGAATGGAACTGGAAGCTATCATCCTGACTGAAGTGACTCACAAAAGAATACTTATGGTATATACTCACTGATAAGCAGATACTAGCCTAAAAATGCTTGGACTACCCATGAAACAATTCACAGAAGTTACAAAGCTCAAAATGAAGTAAGACCAAAAGGTAGATGTCTCAGTTTTTTTTAAAAGAGATCAAAACACTCATGGGAGAAATAAAGGAAAAATTAGAGGAACAGGAATTGGAGAAAAGACAATACAGAGACTGCTTTACCTACTGATCCATCCCATATGCAGTCACTAAACCCACTCATTATTGCTGATGCTAAGTAGTCCTTACTCACAGGAACCTGATATGGATGACTCCTCAGAGGCTTTTCCAGAGCCATACTGATTCAGAAGATGCAGCTAACCATAGGACTGAAGACAGATGGGGACCCCAATGAAGTAACTAGAGAAAGGACTAGATGAGCTGAAAGGTTTTACAACCCCATGGAAAGAAGAAAATTATTAACTCTCCAAATGCACCACAGTTCCCAGAGACTAAAACACCAACTAGTCTGCATTGAGGGACCCATGTCCCTATGCAGCAAAGGATAGCATTCTCTGACTCAGTGATAGGAGAGGCCTTTGGTCTAGTGCAGGCTTGTTTTCTCTGTTTAGAGGAAAGCTGAGGCACTAAGATGGGAAAGGGTGGTGTGGAAAGGGAGCACCTTCATTGAAGCAAGCAGAGAGGGATGAGTTACGGAAGTGGGAGGGAGGGAATAACATTTGAAAAGTAAATACAGAGAATACCTAATAAAATGAAAAAAAAATGAAATTATTTCAACAAAATAATAAAGGAAATCACAGTCAGTGGTAAAAAAAATAATAAAGACACTAGAAGTTTCCACTTTATTCCTCTTTATAAAATGTCCTGTATATTTAGTATTTTACTTTATTTCTTCTTAAATGTGTTTTAAAAGGCATAGATGAATGTAAAAGCATGTATGGGCATAAATAAAAATATTTATCAAGTATAATATAATATAAATTATAAATATTGAAGAATTTTCAATGGTTAATAATAATAATAATAATAATAATAATAATAATAATAATAATAATAATAATAATAATATCACTGCAGCTCAGATGTTCTCTGGGTAATGCAGCAGCAACTAAGTAGATAATCTTGATAACAAGAGTGAAGCCAAGCAAGGCAAAGTCACAGGTTCTTCTTCCTTATATGTTATATGGCTATCACCAGATCCTCTGGGTCTTCACTAGTCATAAAAACCCTTTACAGGGATGTCCAGTGTCTTCATATTTAATTATATATTCAGATACACTTCAGTTAAAAATTAAAATGAATTATTATGCTAACCTTTGCTGTTATATCCACAAGTAATTAAATAAAATTTGTACTTAAGTCTGCTAGAACATTTCAATACCTGTTAATCTTTTATCATTTAAAGAAACCAAAACATTGCCCATGCCTTCCAAAAAAAAAAAAAAAAAAAAAAAAAAAACTTTTTTAAAGACATGTGATGTTTGCTGCTACTGAAACTTTCAAAGGATGGCTAGTCACTCACTCAGGAATTTTAATAGAAGGCCAGAGAATGCCATGTCCTATAGAAGGAGTCCATGACCCTGGATAATCTGTAATCTGAATCCTGGGAACCTGAGAAATAGAGATGTTGTACACACAAGAATGTTGGAACACCGACCAAGATTAGGTCTGAACCCAGATTCTAATTCTTTCACTCTTCATCTATGACTTCTATTGGCCAACTCCATGCTATCTCTGTACCTGTGAAACAGAAATCACTCAAACCAAAGTGTCACCAGCAGCTGTTATATCACAGTTAGAAGCTGACCTAAAATTGAAGTTCTTTCTTCAAAACATTCTTCACTTTGTTATGTATCTAAGCACTCATTAAATATTTACATTGAATGATGATTTCTCCAAAATACTCAACAGAGGGGAGATACAATCTGTGAAGTCCAATAAAAAGGCATGGTCCCCAGGTGAGAGATGGGGTGATCCATGCATCTCAAATTTTTTAACAGAAACATTTCTGTCCAAGGAAAGACAGGGATAAAAAGAAATGTAAAAGAAACTAAATTAAAAGCAACTCAAAGACCACACCACCTAGGGATCCATCCCATCTTCACACATCAAACCCCCACACTATTGCTGATGAGAATAAGTGCATGCCTACTAGTATGACTTTTCCTTGAGATGTCTACCAGCACTTGTCCAATACAGATTCAGATACTCACAGTCAACCATTAGACTAAGGCCAGGGATGCCAATGGAAGAGCCAGAGGAAAGACTGAAGGGGTGAAAGAGAATCCCAAGTCCAAAGAAAGAACAATATTAACTAACTGGACTGCTCAGAGCTTCCAGGGACTAAATCACTAACCACAGAATATACATGGAGAGATCCTTGTCTCCAGATACATATGTAGCAGAGGATGGCCTTTCTGACATCAACGGGAGGCGTGTCCCTTGGTCCTGTGGAGGTTTGATGCTCCAGTGTAGGGAGATGCTAGAACTGTGAGACCTGAGTGGGTAAATGGGTAGAGGAGTACCCTCATCGAGGTAAATTTGGGAGAGGAGATAGAAGATGTGATTGAGTGGTGGTGGAGGTGTAACTCTGAACTTTTAAATGAAAATAAATAAAACAATAAATAAAAAAGAAGAGAAAACACAATAACAGAAAACAAGAATTAAATTGTCTTTTAATTCCCCTTAGAAGAAGTGAAAATCATTTTTCTAATAAACTTATTTCTCCAAAACTGACATTAATAGGCATGGTGATGATATCCGTGGCCTGGATGACGGAGAACTCCAGAATATAGGGTTTTGTAAACATGAATCTTGTGCTTTGCTTCATGCAGATTAACTTTAGATTTTTCACTTGAGAAAGAAAACATTACAGTTGTGCATGTCTCATGGGAAAAAATTTGTTGATTCACACTTGCTGGGCAAACAGCTGGTGTTACATGGCTCCCTGTGGTTAGGGAGGAACCTACCCTTCATTGGGAATCCTTGTAATTTGCCAACAATGTTTTACAAGTGAAAGCTTAATATTTGTACACAAATTGGTATCAGAGTTCAGGTCTATACCAAACTCTTTGTTTTCCCTTCAATTTCACACACTTAATAATTACATATCACATCTATACCCACATAGCAATGACTTTTATTTTGTCCCTTTAGATGCAGAAAAATAAAACATTATTTCTGACATATATATATATATATATGTGTGTGTGTGTGTGTGTGTGTGTGTGTGTGTGTGTGTGTGTGTGTATATGTATATATATATATATATATAATGTTTTCTGGTTTCTGGTATACTATGTCATTAAACAATTAGCACATTTCTTTATTCAATTATTATTTAGAGTCTACATATTGTGGGCCAGTAAATGTAGGATATACAAATTTAATGTTAAATAATTCATAAATTTTCTGATTTTGTTCTTATGAGAAGAAAAACAATATTTCCTAAATAAAATCTTAATATGTCTTCTAATTTTTCAGAAACTTAATTAGGAGTATAAAGTCTTATTATTATTTTTTCCAATAACTTTTTTGCTTTTACTTTTTTTTTTACTAGTCCACTGTTCATGTCTCTGTAGCATTGCAATATTTCTACTCTTTATGCAAGAATTCACAGAGAAAGTCAATTGTTAGCATAATACTATGTCCTCTTTAAATGAATAATATAGGTAATCTTCATTTTATTCTCTAATATTTTGGTTTTATAAATTCAAATGCAAAAAAACCCTTTTTTTATAAAATTGATGACTTTGTCTCTTGTGCTTTGCACCACAATAATTATTATTGCCAATATACCAGAAATTCAAATACATAGTTACTTATATATGTTCTTAATAACAATTTCCATTAGAGGTAATGTTAATAATTTTAGACAATTAAAAATTACTAAGACTATTCCAAATATATTAGAAGACCTAAATCACATGATGCTTTTATTAAACTAACTGTTTTTAGTTTGTTTTGTCTAGAGAGCCAATTAAAGCAGTTACCATGTTGGTTGCTGAAAGTAAGTAATTTCAAGAAATGATCCATGTAATGAATACTTAAAAAAAAATAGTGCACAAAACATCATGATTTTGGAAAATTGTAGTATAATGGCTGAATAGATACTCATCTAAAGAATCCAATGTGTTAATCTTTGCTTTGATACTTACTGAGGGATGCTGAATGAGCAATGCAATTTTATAAAATGAGGACCTAGATGAGGTTGAAGATGATGAAGATAAGAATGCCCACACACAGTACTCTTGGATGCCTAATCAAGAACTCAATGAGTATAAGCTCTACTGGTTATGATCCACAGTATGTTAAGTGAAATATTTCTTAATATTCCTGACTATGCTTTGGACAGCTAAGTAAATTTTAGATAAGTCCTTTCAGTGCATATATATTAAATTTGTTGTCATTTTTTGAGGTGTTGGCAGGAAGTATTCCTGTGAAAAATACAATTGTTAGAGGAACATATGTATTATAAATAATTACAACCTCTTTTTCTATCCATGAGAAGAAATGTAATCTAGTTTTAAAAATTGCAAACATAAGGCGGCTCGTACAGGCTGAGCAACTGTGACCTGGAACAGATCTTAGGAACTTCTGTTCCCACCCGGAGACGACTTCAGGATGCAGAGCGGAGCCTGGCCCAACTGCCAGAGGAAAGGCGGCTCGTACAGGCTGAGCAACTGGTGAGTGGGAGACCTAGGCTGCGGGGGAGCAGAGGGATCTCTGCGGAGTGCACACGGAAAGGGTACCCTCTGCCCTGACCTGCCCTGTCCTCCCTGATCCAGTGACTGGGAACAGATCTTAGGAACTTCTGTTCCCACCCGGAGACGACTTCAGGACACAGAGCAGAGCCTGGCCCAACAGCCAGCCGGAAAGGCGGCTTGTACAGGCTGAGCAACTGGTGAGTGGGAGACCTAGGCTGCTGGGGAGCAGAGGGATCTCTGCTGAGTGCACACAGAAAGGGCATCCCCTGCCCTGACCTGCCCTGTCCTCCCCGATCCAGGGACCGGGAACAGATCTTAGGAACTTCTGTTCCTACCCGGAGACGACTTCAGGACGCAGAGCGGAGCCTGGCCCAGCTGCCACCCAGAACCTGGGCTGCCTGGGAGTAGAGAGATCTCTGCGGAGTGCACACGGAAAGTGTACCAGGGACACAGACCAGATACAAGAGAAAGGCAAGAACATATCACTGACAACAAAATGGCAAGAGGAAAGAGAAAGAGTATATCCCAAGGAAACCAAGACAATCTAGCAACACCAGAACCCAGCTCTCCAATAGTAGCAAACATCGGAATTCCAAACACTCCAGAGAAAGAAGACACAGACCTGAAATCATGCCTCAAGACGCTGACAGAGTTACTTAAACAAGAAAGGGAGGAAAAGCAAAAAGATTCAGAAGCTTTTAAAGAAGAAACAAGAAAAACACTCAAAGAACTCAAAGAACGAGACGAAAACAGAACCAAAGAAATAAAGGAATGGAAGAGGAAAATTAAAACAGAAATTGACACAATAAAGAAAGCGCTAAAAGAGATAACCCTAGAGTCAGAACACCAAAAAAAGAAATCAGGAGTCACAGAAGCAAGCATTTCCAACAGATTACAAGAGATCGAGGAGAGAATCTCGGGGGCAGAATACAACATTGCAAACATAGACAAAACAGCCAGAGAAGATGCAAAAAACAAAAAGCTCCTAACCCAAAATGTCCAGGAAATCCAAGACACAATGAGAAGACCGAACCTAAGGATAATAGGAATAGAAGAGGGAGAAGAGTATCAACTAAGAGGCACAGTAAATATCTTCAACAAAATCATAGAAGAAAACTTCCCTACCCTCAAGAATGAGATGACCACGAGCATAAAAGAAGCCTTCAGAACTCCAAATAGGTTGGACCAAAAAAGAAATACCTCCCGACACATAATAGTAAAAACATCAAGTGCCCAAAGTAAAGAAAGAATACTAAAAGCAGTAAGGGAAAAAGGTCAGGTAACATATAAAGGCAGACCAATCAGACTCACACCCGATTTCTCAACAGAGACTATGAAAGCTAGAAGAGCCTGGACAGACATCATGCACTCCTTAAGAGAGCACAAGTGCCAGCCGAAGCTGCTATACCCAGCAAAACTATCAATCACCATCAATGGAGAGACAAAGATATTTCAAGACAAATCAAAATTCACACAATATCTGACCACAAACCCAGCACTACAACGAATTATAGGTGGAAAACCCAATACAAGGAGGGAAAATACAGCCTAGTAAAAACAAGAAAACTCCTAAACAAGAAAACTAAAAGAAGAAAAAAACACAGACACAACTCAACCCAAAGAAGCAAAAATGGCAGGAAACAGAAACAATTATTCCTTGATATCTATTAACATAAATGGTCTCAACTCCCCAATAAAGAGACATAGACTATCAGACTGGATACATAAACAAAATCCAGCCTTTTGCTGCATACAGGAAACTCATCTCAGAGACAGAGACAGACACTATCTCAGAGTAAAAGGGTGGGAAAAAAACTTCCAAGCAAACAGCTCCAAGAAGCAAGCTGGAGTGGCTATTCTAATATCGAATAAAGTAAATTTCCAACCAAAAGTTATCAAAAAAGATAAAGAAGGACACTTTTTACTCATTACCGGGAAATCTGTCAGGAGGAACTCTCAATCCTTAACATATATGCTCCAAATAAAAAATCACCCACATTCATAAAAGAAACTCTACTGAAGCTCAAAAAATACATTTCACCCCACACAATAATAGTGGGAGACTTTAATACCCCACTCTCACCAATGGACAGATCAGGGAAACAGAAACTGAACAAGGACACTGCAAAACTAGCAGAAACTTTGAACCAACTATAATTAATAGATATATACAGAACATACTATCCTAAAGTAAAAGAATAAACCTTCTTCTCACCACCCCATGGCACCTTCTCGAAAATTGACCACATAATTGGACATTGAACAAGCCTTCATCGATATAAGAAGATTGAAATACTCCCATGCATCCTCTCAGATCACCATGGTCTACGGCTGGTCTTTAACAACAACAAAGACAACAAAATGCCCACATACACATGGAAACTAAACAACGCTCTGTTATAGGATAGCAGGGTCAAAGAAGAAATAAAGAAAGAAATTAAGGACTTTCTAGAATTCAACGAAAATGATTACACAACATACCCAAACCTATGGGATGCAATGAAATCAGTATTGAGAGGAAAACTCATAGCCCTAAGTGCTTCCAAGAAGAAACTGGGGAGAGCTCACATCAGCAACCTGACAGCACAGCTAAAAGCCCTAGAAC
Source organism: Micromys minutus (assembly GCF_963924665.1). Classification (NCBI taxonomy): domain Eukaryota; kingdom Metazoa; phylum Chordata; class Mammalia; order Rodentia; family Muridae; genus Micromys; species Micromys minutus. The sequence goes on along the minus strand of NC_137960.1, from coordinate 44,684,661 downwards.
AAAAGGAAGCAGATATACCCAAAAGAGTAGACGGCAAGAAATAATCAAAATTAGGGCAGAAATAGACCAAATAGAAACAAAAAAAACCATTGAAAAAATCAACAAAACAAAGAGTTGGTTCTTTGAGAAAATCAACAAGATTTATAAACCCCTAGCCAGACTAACTAAAGGGCAAAGAGAGAGTATCCAAATTAACAAAATCAGAAAGGAAAGTGGTGACATAACAACTGAAACTAAGGAAATTCAAGAAATCATCAGATCCTATTACAAAAACTTATACTCCACAAAATTGGAAAACCTGGAGGAAATGAACAAATTCCTAGACAGATACAAGGTCCCAAAGTTTAACCAGGACCAAGTAAACCATCTAAATAACCCTATAACACCTAAAGAAATAGAAGAAGTCATCAAAAGCCTCCCAACCAAAAAAAGCCCAGGTCCAGACGGGTTCAGTGCAGAATTTTATCAGACATTTATTGGGGATATAACACCAATATTCGCCAACCTATTCCAAAAGATAGAATCAGATGGAATATTACCCAACTCATTTTTTGAGGCTACAATAACCCTCGTACCTAAGCCACACAAAGACCCTACAAGGAAAGAGAACTTCAGACCAATCTCACTTATGAACATTGATGCAAAAATACTCAACAAAATCCTTGCAAACCGAATTCAAGAACACATCAAAACCATCATTCATCATGACCAAGTAGGCTTCATCCCTGGGATGCAGGGATGGTTTAACAAAAGGAAATCCATCAATGTAATCCACCATATAAACAAACTTAAAGACCAAAATCACATGGTCATCTCACTAGACACTGAGAAAGCATTCAACAAAATCCAACACCCCTTCATGTTAAAAGTCCTGGAAAGAACAGGAATCCAAGGCCCATATTTAAACATAATAAAAGCAATATACAGCAAACCAACAGCCAACATCAAACTTAATGGCGAGAAACTTGAAGCAATCCCACTAAAATCAGGGACTCGACAAGGCTGCCCACTCTCTCCCTACCTATTCAACATAGTACTGGAAGTCCTGGCTGGAGCAATTAGACAGCAAAAGGAGATCAATGGGATACAAATCAGAAAGGAAGAGATAAAAACATCACTCTTTGCCGATGACATGATAGTGTACTTGAGTGACCCCAAAAATTCCACCAGAGAACTCCTACAGCTGATAAACAAGTTCAGCAAAGTGGCCGGATACAGAATTAACTCAAACAAATCAGTAGCCTTCCTATACTCAAAGGACAAAAATGTGGAGAAAGAAATTAGGGAAAAGGTACCCTTCACAATCGTTACAAAAACTATGATATACCTTGGTGTGACTCTAACTAAGGAAGTGAAGGACCTTTATGACAAGAACTTCAAACCTCTAAAGAAAGAAATTGAGGAGGATCTCAGAAAATGGAAAAATCTCCCATGCTCATGGATTGGAAAGATCAACATCTTAAAAATGGCCATCCTACCAAAAGCAATCTACAGATTCAATGCAATCCCCATCAAAATTCCAACCCAGTTCTTCATGGAATTGGAAAGATCAATGTGCAATTTCATATGGAATAACAAAAGACCTAGAATAGCGAAATCCATCCTCAACAACAAAAAAACGTCTGCGGGAATCACTATCCCTGACCTCAAGCTATATTACAAGGCAATTGTGCTGAAAACTGCATGGTACTGTTACAGAAATAGGCAAGTGGATCAATAGAATAAAATAGAAGATCCAGAAATGAGCCCTCATGTATATGGTCACCTGATTTTTGACAAAGGAGCAGTAAACATTCAATGGAAAAAGGACAGCCTTTTCAACAAATGGTGCTGGTCCAACTGGCACTCAATATGCAAAAGAATGAAAATAGACCTGTTCTTATCTCCTTGAACAAAGCTCAAGTGTAAGTGGATTAAAGATCTCCACATTAAACCAGATACACTGAAACTATTAGATGAGAAACTAGGGAAAACCTTAGAACACATAGGCACAGGAGAAAATTTCCTGAACAAAACACCAATGGCTCACGCTCTAAGGTCAAAGATTAACAAATGGGACTTAATGAGATTGCAAAGTTTCTGTAAGGCTAAGGACATCGTCAAGAAAACAAATGGCAACCAAGAGAATGGGAAAAGATCTTTACCAACACCACATCAGATAGAGGCCTAATATCCAAGGTGTACAAGGAACTCAAAAAGCTAGACACCAGAGAATCAAATAACCCTATTAAAAAATGGGGTACAGAGCTAAACAAATCATTTTCAGTTGAGGAACACCGAATGGCCGAGAAACATTTGAGGAAGTGCTGGACATCCTTAGCCATCAGGGAAATGCAAATCAAAACAACCCTAAGATTCCACCTCACACCAGTCAGATTGGCCAAGATCCAAAACTCAGATGACAGCAGATGCTGGCGAGGCTGCAGAGAAAGAGGAACACTTCTCCACTGTTGGTGGGGTTGCAAGCTAATACAACCACTCTGGAAATCTGTCTGGCGATACCTCAGAAAATTGGATATAGTACTACCTGAAGACCCAGCTATTCCACTTCTGGGCATATACCCCAGAGACACTTTAATACACAACAAAGATATATGCACCACAATGTTCATAGCGGCTCTATTTATGATAGCCAGAAGCTGGAAGGAACCCAGATGTCCTTCAGAAGACGAATGGATACAAAAATTGTGGTACATATACACAATGGAATACTACTCAGCCACCAGAAACAATGACTTAACAAAATTCTTAAGAAAATGTCTGCATCTAGAGAAGATCATCCTGAGTGAGATAACCCAGTCACAAAAAACAGACATAATATGCAGTCACTGATAGTGGGATGCTAACCCCAGAGGCTTGCACTCCCCCAGAAACAACTCACAGACTGTATGAAGTCCAAGAAATAAAGAAAACAAAAACTATACATATATTCACAAAACAAGAAGACTTTGACTATTTCCATGTTGCGTTTTGTTTTGCATGTACTTTACGCTTATTGCAACTAGTACGTTTTCAATGCATACTGTCAAGCCCTTGAAAAAAATCAAGTACTGACTAAAAAACATATTCACATGGTTTTATGTAAAATTTATTTTAATGTCTGAAAAAACAGTACTGACAAAAATATATAATTTTAAGCAAAAAATGTTTAAAATCTTTACATTTATCTTTGTTTTGCAAAATAAAGTCGTTTAAAAAATTGCAAACATTTTTTAGTCAATGCAGAAAATTGCTTTTAATAAAAAATATAAAAAGCTAGTGGTTATGCCCAGTTAAATCCTGCAAGTAAATTAAATTATAGTTAATTAATGTCCATTGCAAAAGAAAATCATCCTCAAGAGAGCTTTGGCATTTCTGAGGCTGGGCGAGTATTACTAGGCATAAGAACAGGATGTAAGATTTTAAGAGTTAACCAGTGTGTTAGGGTTTGATAATATAACTGAGTTTCTATAACTATACTAAGAGAGGTGATCAGGAGTGGACACATGAAAATGATGACAATTGCCTTGATCATGGAGAGATCATATATGGAAATGCTTGCAGGCATTTTATTTGTAGTAGAGAAATTGATCAGGATGGATAATATTGGCAGGTAGGTTAAGTAAAGTACTGGGAATCTCTTTTTAATTATAAGTTATCAATGAAGAAAACAAGGGTATTCACAGAAATTACTTGTTTTGTATATTTTTGTATATAGGGTGATACTATTTTCTGAGTCTTTTAAAATCAAGCTTTATCTAAACGACACACAGAACCAGTTATTGCTATAAAAAGGTAATGGACAATACAAGATCCAGCATTCCCATGTAAAATATATTTGAAATGTGAGAAGTTTTTGATTTTCAAGAAAACTAATCATTCTCTATTCCAAATATGTGTAAATTCAAGAATCAATCATTAAATATTGTTTTCTGTCCTCAATCAGGGAAGTTTACCCCAGAAGGTATAGTCAAATTTCCATGAAAGCTGGTGGATATTGGGGCATGTTTATCACTCCAGGAGTTCTTAAAGACACAGTACTATCCAAGCAAATTGGTTTTGAGCACAATCATTTTGCCTTTTAACTTCAGAGTCAAAAAACAAATACCTAAACCCTCTGAACTCACTTTTTCAAAACAGTGAGTTTCCCTTTATGAATGTGATATTGTAGTTTAAAATATAAATCAGAAATTCAAACATTTTTCTGTAAAACTTGACCACTTTTCTGTACATTGAAACACTATTCCCTGTAGCCATAATACTGAACAACTGAAGAAAATATGGTAAATACATATTGTTTATCTATGAAAGTGATAAAATCCCATCCTTTGTGATACTACTGCAACTTTTGGTCATGAAATTAAATGAAATAACCCAGGCACCCAAAAGACAAATCTGGCATGAGTTCAGTCACATGTAAAAGCTAACATCTGACATAGTAGAAATTCAAGGTAAAATGATATTTCTCATAAGTGGAAAAGTAGAAAGAAGGTAAACAAGAAAAAAGGTGAACTATGCTGTTACTTTGACAGATAGAAGCCCCATGGAATAAGGTGCACAGTAAGATAATTACATTTTTTCACATTTATATGCTGTGTGCATAAGCATCTGTGTGGGGAAGCAAGAGGTCCTGCCCCTCTCTTCTTCCTTCAACTTGAAGCTCACTGAGTCACCTGGACTGGCTTTCAGTGAGCTCCAGGGAGGCACCTGCCTCTGATGTTCGAATACTGAGCCTAGATTCATATACCATCACAAATTCTTCTTAACACGGGTGTTAATCACTCAAACTCAGCACATCATGCTTGTGTAACAGGCACTTTATCAACTGAGCCACTTCTTAAGTGCTTAGTGTTGACTATACTAAATGGAATTTACTCCAACGACAGAAAACAAAAACCACGATTTATAAACATCTTATCCTGAATGACAAATGTTTTAGAAAATATGTCAACCTTCATTTAAACGTTATGCAATGTATAATTGGAGATATTCCATAGACCCCTTTACATATACAAATTTTAGGGTTTGTATCAGTCAAAATACACAAGAAAAAGTTGCATATTCATAACTTGAAAGGACAATAGTACAGTCTCTAGTAGAATACATCAGGAATCATTTAGAGAAAAGAAAAGTGTTGATTATCTACATGTTAGTTAGGAGTGGAATCCTGGTATAATCTGTCTATAATGCCTGCTACTATATTGTGGAGAGCATTTTGACACCACTGGAAAGTTGGTGGCAGGGATTTTTTACATGACCATGGACAATCAGAAGCTGATCAAGATAGAAAGCTGACTCTGGTCCCATACTCAGGAAACTCGCCCAGATTAAGAACATTTGCATTTGCAGCTCAGGGCAGAACATTTACACCTGTAGCTCAGGACAGGTTCAGAGGATGCAGGTGTGGCAGTCTCTTTGTTTCTTAGGATTCCCTCTTGTCCCTGATCTTTCAGAAAGATGTTTATAAGATTTTTGATTGTTAACTTGTTCTTCCCTGTCTCAGAAATGGTGTTATCTTTCTTCATGTCATTAAAGTTGTTTAAAATAAGATCAAATAAAAACAGTTTTACTTCAGCCTCAAGACTAACCAAAATTGTGTTATAATTTTGACTATCATTTTTTTTTTTTTCTTTAAATTCTCATTCCTACCCTGGGGAACCTGTTGTTTGACTGAGCTCGATTCTGACACTGTATCAATTTGACCTTTTTTGAAACTCATTTACAACCTTGATTTACTGACTTGGGCTTTATTTGGTATTTACGCTTTTATTTTTATATTTTTTTCTGTTTCCCTTATTTGAATTGTTATTAAAGAAGGTATATACACGTCCTGTATGTTTTAAACATTTTTGTTCTCATCTTTTATTAGATACTCTGCTTACATTTAAGATGGTATCACTTTTACCTGACCCTCTCCCCTTCCCCCTCCCAATTTGTCTTCACAAAGTTTAACTTTCTCCTAATCACCCCGACCACCCCAGTCCTTTGGCATTCCACTATATTGGAAAAACATGCCCTCCTGGACGAAAAAATTCTTCTCACATTGATGCCAGACACTGATATCTTCAGCAACATATGCAACTAGATCAATAGGTCTCTCAAAGTGTGCACAAAATTTGATGTTTTATGCCATGGGAGTTTTGGAGGGTTTGGTTGGTTGATACTGTTTTGTTTTGTTTTGTTTTTTATCCCATGAGGTTGTAACCCCTTTCAGCTCCTTCACTCCTTTCTTTAGCAACTTCATTGGGGTCCCTGTGTTCAGTCTGACAGTTAGCTGCAAGCATGATCAGCTGTATCTACATGACTTTGACAGAGTCCCTGAGGAGGCGTCTCTTTCTGGTTCCTGCCAGTAAGTACTTCTTGGAATCAGCTATAGTGCTTGGATTTAGTGGCTGCATATATGGTGGATGACACGGTGAGACAGCCTCTGAATGATCTTTTCTTCAATCCCTGTTCCTTTATTTGATCTTCTATTTTCTCCCATGAGAGTTTTGTTCCTCCTTCTAAGAAGGACTGAGGCACCCCATTTTGTCCTTCTGTCTTTTTAAGCTTCATAATGCCTGTGAATTGTTTCTTGGGTGCTCAGAGCTTTCTGGGGATTATCAGTAAGTGCACACCATGTGTGTTATTTTGTGAGTGGGTTACCTCACTCAGGATGATAGTCTCTAGTTCCATCCATTTGCCTAAGAATTTCATGAAGTCATTGTTTCTAATAGCTGAGTAATAAGTACTCCATTGTGGAAATGTACCACATCTTCTGTATCAATTCCTCTGTTGAAGAATATCTGGGTTCTTTCCAGCTCCTTGCTATTATAAATGAGGCTGCTATGAACATAGTAAGCATGTGCCCTTGTTATATGTTGGGGCATCTTTAGGTTATATGGCGAGGAGGGGAATAGCTATCTTTTTAGGTAGTAGTATGTTCAATTTTCTGAGGAACTGACAGACAGTTTCCCAGAGTGGTTATACCAACTTACAACCCAATTACCAGTAGAAGAGTTTTCCTCTTTCTCCACATCCTTGCCAACATCTGTTGTCACCAGAGTTTTTGATCTTAGCCATTCTAACTGGTGTGAGGTAGAATCTCAGGGTTGATTAGATTTGCATTACCCTGATGACTACGGATATTGAGCATTTCTTTAGGTGCTTCTCAGCCATTCGATATTCCTCAGTTGAGAATTTTTTGTTTAGCCTTGTACCCCATGTTAAAATAGAATTATTTGATTCTCTAAAGTCTAACTTCCTGAGTTATTTGTATATATTAAATACCAGCCCTCTATCAGATGTAGGATTGGTAAAGACTCTTTCCCAATCTGTTGGCTGCTGTTTCATCTTCTTGACAGTGTTCTTAACCTTACAGAAGGTTTTCAATTTTATGAGGTCCAATTTCTCAATTCTTGATCTTAAAACATAAGCCATTGGTATTCTGTTCAGGAAAATTTCCCCTGTGCCTATGTGTTATAAGGTCTCTGCCAGTATCTCTTCTAATAGCTTCTGTGTACCAGGTTTTATGTGCAGGTAACTGATCCACTTGAACGTGAGTTTGTACAAGAAGATAAAAAAGGATTGATTTGTATTCTGCATGATCACTGTCAGTTGAACCAACACCATTTGTTGAAGAGGCTGTCCACTGAATGTTTTTAGCTCCTTTGTCAAAGATCAAGTGACCATAGGTGTGTGGGTTCATATCCGGGTCTTCAATTCTGTTCCATTGATCTATTTGCCTATCTCTGTACTGATATCATGCAGATTCTATCACGATTGCTTTGTAATAAAGCTTGAGGTCAGAGATAATGATTACTCCAGAAGTTCTTTTATTGTTGAGAATAGATTTCACTATTCTAGGTTTTTCAGTTAATCCAGGTGAATTTGCAAATTGTTCTTTCCAAGTCTATGAAGAATTGAGTTAGAATTTTGATGGGGATTGCATTGAATTTATAGATTGCTTTGGCAAGACGGCCATTTTTTTTTACAGTGTTGATCCTTTTAATCCATGAACATGGGGGATCTTTCCATCTTCTGATATCTACTTCAATTTCCTTCTTCAAAATCTTGAAGCTTTTGTAATACAGATCCTTCACTTGCTTGATTATTGTCATTCCAACGTACTTTATAGTCTTTGTGATTATTGTGAAGGGTCTTGATTTTATAATTTCTTTTTCAGCCTGTATGTTCTTTGAGAAGAGAAAGATAGTTGATTTGTTTAATTTTATATCCAGGTATTTGCTTTAGTTGTTTATTAGCTGTAAAAGTTCTCTCATGGAATTTTTGGGGTCATTTAACTGTACTATCATATCATCTTCAAATAATGATATTTTGACTTCTTCCTTTCCAATGTGTATCCCTTTGACTTCTCTTTGTTGTCTAAATGCTCTGGCCAGAACTTCCAGTAGTATATTGAATAGGTAGGGAGAGAATGGGCAGCCTTGTCTAGTCCCTGATTTTAATAGAATTATTTCAAGTTAATCTTAATTTAGTTTGATATTGGCTTCCAGCTTGCTGTATGTTGCTTTTACTGTGTTTAGGTATGTGCATTGGATACCTAGACTTTCCAAACTTTTATCATGAAGAGTTGCTAAATTTTGTCAAATGTTTTCTCAGCATCTAGTGAGAGGATCATGTATATATTTTTTTGAGTTTCTTTATATTATGGATAAGGTAATGGATTTACGTACATGGAACCATCCCTGCACTCCTAGGATAAAGTTTATATGATCATGGTGGATGATTGTTTTGATGTGTTCTTCGATTCGTTTTTCAAGAATTTTATTGAGTAATTTTGCACTGATGTTCATGAGGGAAATTTGTCTGAAGTTCTCTTTCTTTGTAGAGCCTTTGTGTGGTTTAGGTATGAGTGTAATTATAGCTTTGAAGAATGAGTTGCATAGTGTTCCTCTTGTCTATGTTTTGGAATAGTTTGGAGAGTATTGCTATTAGGTATTGGGTCTTCTATGAAAGTCTGATAGAATTAGGCACTAAACCTAGCTTTTCCTAAGCTTTTTTTTTTTTTTTTTTTTTTTTTTTTTGGGGGGGGGAGGCTTTTGATGACTTCTATTTTTTTAAGCATTATGGGACTGTTTGGCTGGTTTATCTGACTCTGATTTAAATTTGGTATTTGGTATCTGTCTATAAATTTGTTCATTTCCTCCAAATTTTCAAGTTTTTTTTAAGTATAGGCTTTTGTAATAGGATCTGATTATTACTTGAATTTGCCCAGTTTTTGTAGTTATGTCTCCCCTTTCATTTCTGATTTTGTTAATTTGAATACTATCTCTGAGCCCTCTAGTTAGTCTGGGTAAGAGTTTATGGATCTTATTTATTTTCTTAAAGAACCAGATCTTGGTTTTATTGATTTTTTCTGTTTATATATAGTTGATTTCTGCTCTGAGTTTTATTATTTCCTGCTGTATACTCTTGCATGAATCTGATTCTTTTTGTTCTAGAATTTTCACCTGTACTGTCAAGCTGCTAGTGTATGCTCTCTCCAGTTTCTTTTTGGAAGCACTCGGAGCTCTAAGTTTTCCTGTTAGTACTTCTTTCATTGCATCACATAAGTTTGGGTATGTTGTGTTTTAATTTTTGTTAAATTCTAAAAAATACTTAATCCTTTCTTGACCGTGTTTTCATTCAGTTTTCATTGTTTACCTTCCATGTGTATGTGGGCTTTTTGTTGTTTTGCTGTTATTAAAGACAACCTTAGTTCATGGTGATCTGATAGAATGCATGAGAGTATTTTGATCTTTTATCTGTTGATGCCTGTTTTGAGACTCTCTCAGTTTTGGAGAAAGTGTTGTGAGGTGCTGAGAATAAAGAATATTCTTTTGTTTTAGGATGAAAGGTTCTATAGATGTTTGTTAATTCCAATTGGTTCATAGCCTTCTCTAGTTCTACTGTGTCTCTATTCAGTTTCTGCTTCTATTATCTGTCCATTGATGAGAGTGGGGTGTGGAAGTCTTTCACTATTATTGTGTGTGGTGCAATGTATGTTTTGAGCTTTAGTAGGGTTTCTTTTATGAATGTGGGTGCTGTAGTGTTTGGAGCATATATGTTAAAAATTGAGAATTCATCTGGATAGATATTTCCTATAATGAAAAAAAAGTTTCTTTTCTTATCTTTTTGATAAATTTTCGTTGAAAATGTATTTTACCTGATATTACAGTGGCTGTTCCAGCTTATTTCCTGCGACTAATTGCTCGCAAGTTTTTTTTTTTTTTTTTTTTTTTTTTTTTTTTTTTTTTTTTTTTTTTTTTTTTTTTTTTTCCAGCCTTTTACTCTTAGTGCCTGTCTTTGGCTATGAGATGAGTTTTCTGTATGCAGTGAAATATTGTATCATGTTTAGGTATCCAGTCTAACAGTCTGTGTCTTTTTATTGGGGAATTAAGACATATTAAGGTTTAGTGATTGTTGTTTCCCATTATTTTTGTTGTTAGAGGAAAACTTATGTTTTTTGCTTTTCTTCCTTTGGTTTTCTTGAGTGACTAATTTTTTGCTTTTCCTTTGGTGTAGTTTCTTTCATTGTTTGAGACTTTCCAATCTGTTATTTTGTGTAGAGCTGGATTTGAGAACAGATATTGTGTAAATTTGCTTTTGTCCTGGAATATCTTGGTTTCTCCATCTATGGTAATTCAGAGTTTTGCTGGATATAGTAATTTAGGCTGGCATTTGTGTTCTCTTATGTTCTGTATGATGTCTGCCCAGAATCTTTTAGCTTTCATAGTCTCTGTTGAGAAGTCTGGTGATATTCTGACTGGTCTTCCTTTATATGTTACTTGTCCCTTTTTCCTTACAGCTTTTACAATTCTTTTTTGCTTTGAACATTCAATGTTCTGATTATTATGTGTTTGGAGGAGTTTCTCTTCTGGTCCAATCTATTTGGAGTTCTGTAGGCTTCCTGTATATTCATTGTCATCTCTTTCTTAAGTGTAGGCAAGTTTTCTTCTATGATTTTGTTTAGGATATTTACTGTGCCCTTTAGTTTTTAGTCTTTGCCCTCTTCTATACCTATTATCTTTAGGATTGTTCTTTTCATTTTGTTCTGGATATCCTGCATTTTTTGGGTTAGGAACAATTTTTTTTGGTTTCTGCATTTCTCTGACTGGTCTGTCAATGTTTTCTATGTTGTCTTCTGTCCCTGAGATCCTCTCTTCCATATAATTTAATCTGTTGGTGATGCTTGCCATCTATGATTCCAGATTTTTTTTTTTTTAGGTTTTCTATCCCCAGGGTTGTCTTTGTGTGTGTGTGTGTGTGTGTGTGTGTGTGTGTGTGTGTGTGTGTGTGTGTTTTATTGTTTCTATATCCCTTTTCAATTCCTTTATCTCTTTGGTTGTGTTTTCCTGTAGTTTTTGAGTGAGTTTTTTGTTTTCTCTTTAAGGGCTTCTTTTTGTTTATGTGTGCCCTCCTGTGGTTGTTTAAGGGAGATATCCACGCACTTCTCATAGATCATCATCCTCATAATGAAGCATGATTTCAAGTTTAGGTCTTGTTTTTCTGGTGTGTTTGGCAATCCACTACTTGCTGTGGTGGAAGAGTTGGGTTCTGATGTTACCAGATTGTCTTGGATTTCATTGATTAGGTTCTTTCACTTTTCTTTTGCAATCTTGTTATCTGTGAGTATAAGTGATCTTGTTTTCTCTGACTTGAACCTGTATCTTATGTGGGTCTAAGTGCCCTTGGGCTGAGAAAGGAGATTGCTTTTGAGACTTTGGCTCTTTGTAAGCAGGCAGTGAGTTCTGATGGCAATGGCTCAGTTCTCTCTTTGTGGGCTCAGGTGGGAGAGTTCTTGAGAGGCTGTCTGGGAGTTCAGGTGTCTGGGGGAAGGCTTTGAATCCTAATGTTGATCAATGAGCCCTCTCTGGGACAGAAAGGACCCTATCCCAGAGTGCTCAAGGCTATGTGCCCTCTGAGAGCTCCATGTGTTCCCTCTCGGGACAACCAGTAGGGTGTGCGGCTGTATCACTTTGGGCTCAGGTAAGAGTTTGCTTGCTATTTTATGGGCACATCCATCAGTGAGTGGTAGGTTCTGAGTCTTGATGGTGGTCACCTGGCTCTCTTTCTGTGCCAGAAAAGCCATTTTATATTTTTATTTCTACTCATATTTAAGTGTTTATAACCAGTAATTCAAAAAATACATTCTGTATCATGCAGCCTTTGTTCCTGAAACAAACTCTTTAGGAATCTCATTAAAACTTTTGCCAATTTTTCTAAGGAACCACTAGACTGATTTCTAGAGTGATTGTGCAATCTGACAATTGAGGAGTGTTCATGTTTGTCCACATCCTTGCCAGTATCTGCTGTCATCTGAGTTTTTGACTGGTGTGAGGTGGAATCTAAGGGTTATTTTGATCTGCATGTTCCTGTTGACTAAGAATGTAGAAATTAGTTTTTCTTTCTTTCTTTCTTTCTTTCTTTCTTTCTTTCTTTCTTTCTTTATGTCTGTCTTTCTTCTTCTTCTCATTCTTCTTTTTTTTTCTTCTCCTCTTCCTCCTCCTTCTTCTTCTCTTAAAAATGACAACATTTCATTGGACTGGCTTACACATTCAGAGATTCGGTCCATCATCATCAAGATGAGAGTAGGGCAGAATCAAGGCAGGGGAAATGCAGGATCTTCTCAGTCATTTGATATTCCTCAGTTGAGAATGTTTCTTTGTTTTGTTGTATTTCCCATTTTTATAGAGTAATTTGGTTCTTTGCATATTTTGGATGTTATTCCTCAATCAAATGTCATGTTTGTGAGGATCTTTTCCCAATCTGTGGATTGCTGTTTTGTCCTATTGATCACTGTCACCTTCACTTTACAGAAGCTTTTTAATTTTATGCAGTTCCATTTATTAATTGTTGATTTTGAGCATAAGCCATTGGTGTTCTGTTTAGTGAACTTTCCCTCATGCCAATGTGAGGTTCTTTCCCACTTTCTTTTTTATTAGGTTCATTATATCTAGTTTCATGTGGAGGTCCTTGATCCACTTAAACTTGAGCTTTATACAAGGCAATAAGAATGAATCAATTTGTGTAGTTCTACCTGCTGACTCCCAGTTGAACCAGCACCATTTGTTGAAAATGCTATCTGCTTTTCGACTAGATAGTTTTGACTCTTTTGTAAATTATTAAATGATTAAAGGTATGTGGGTTCATTTCTGGGTCTTCAGTTATATTCCACTGATCTATCTGTTTTTATGTACCAATATTAAGCATGTTGTATCACTATTGCTTTGTAGTCAGGAATAGTGATTCTCCCAGTTTTTTATTTTTTATTGTTGAGAATGGGCCTGAACATCCAGCTATATCACTCCTAGACATTTACTAACAAGATGCTCCAATATATAGCAAAAACATTATGCTATGCTCCACATAGCAGCATTATTTATAATAACCAGCAAATAGAAACAACCCAGATGTCCCTCAACAGATGAATGGATACAGAAAATGTGGTGTTTTTACACAATGTAATACTACTCATCTATTAAAAACAATGACTTCATGAAATCAGGCAAATGAATAGAACTTGAAAGTATCATCCTGAGTGAGTTAACACAGTCACAAAAGAACACACATGGTACATGCTCACTGATAAATAGATATTAGCCAAAAAGAACCTTGGAATATCCATGAACTCACAGAACATATGAAACCCAAGAAGAAAGAAGATCACACCACAGTGTGAATGCTATGATCCTACTCACAAGAGGGAAGAAAATCTCCTAGAAGTAGAGTGATCTGGGGATATGAGAGGGTGAGAGGAAGGAGAGGGTGAAAGTGTAGCCAGTTCATATATGGAAGAAGATGAAAAAGAAGTGACAGAAATTTGAAAGTATGTGTGTAGTATTGTGTGTGTGGGGGGGGGGGTTGATGTCTTTATGCAGGTGAGGTTAGGCTCAAAATAAGGCAAGGCCTGTGATTGGGCTGTGAAAGAGAAAGGTGGGTGCAAAGTTTTTGAGAGGCAGGAGAGATAGGAGAAGAAAGGAGAAGAAACCAAGTTAGAGGGACAACCTGGATATGAGTGACTTTAATAGCCACAGATAACTATAAATATCTTATAGAAATGTATTATTACAGGACAATATGTCTTATCTAAATGGGTAGTTTATATCAATATCAATTGGCTCTGAGTTTATTGTGTGAAAATTTTATGGGGTGAGAATTTACTGATATAAAACTGATTGATAAATTACAAGCCTCTGGATTTTAGATTTTACAGGGTTACTAAGAATTTTGACTATATCCACAGGGAGCAGATGCTGGGAATATGAGCAAAGTCTGCAGCAAGAGAGCCATGAGATTGGCGGCCACTGCATGTGGCTAGACATGGAGACAGAGAAGATGGGAGACAGAAAGTGGCCAGCAGTTGTATGACAGGGTAACCATTTAAATTATAAATTGAATGAGTGTACTGGGAAGAAATCAATCAGGATTGTGATACAGGGGAATGTGAAACAGCCTCTCACACAGCACTCTATTGTTATCTGGTCCTGCGATAGAAATAATAAAAGTAACTTAGATCTTTGAATTGTGGTGCCTAAGTGTTTTGTGTCATATACTGAGGTGCATGTTACAGAGTTGTTACTAATATGAAAAAAAAAACAGCTCTCTTATGATTCATCTATAGCAATAAAATAATTGCTATAAAATATTTCTTAAGATTCTTTATTATATAGACAAACACACACACATACACTGTATGTAACAGAATGAATCTGTAACAGAATGTAATGATTAGAAAGTCTGTCAGGTTAGACGAAAGACAAAACCAAAAGAGAAAAACAATTTAAGTGTTACTTTCCAATAAATGTTGCAGATTGTGGACTATATTATTGTTGAGATCTATTTCTTACTCTAGCAGCACAGCCACAGCTATAGCTGTTTGGTTGCTTGCCTGACAGCTCTTTCATATTTTTGCTGTATATGACTGCCAGTCAATGACACAGAAGAATAAGTTGACTTGGAGTGGTCCATGCTGACCACATACCCTATTAGGTTTTGTATGTTCTGAGTTTTACTAATTCTAAGAAATTCCACAAAGCATTACAAAGGACTATCAAATTAAAGGTGGAAATGAACTTGTATGTCTAAAATGCCTGAGGAACACTGATAAGTGGATATTAGCCCCAAAGCTCAGAATAACCAAGAAACAATTCAAAGACCATATGAAACTCAAGAAAAAGGAAGATCCAAATGTAAATGTGTCTGCCCTTCTGGGAAGAGAGAATAAAATACTCACAGGAGGAAATACAGGGACAAACAGTGGAGCAGAAACTGAAGAAAGGTCATCCAGAGATGGCCTCAACTAGGGATCCATCCCATATGCATTCACCAAACCCAGTCGATATTGATGATGCCAAGAAGTTCTTGCTGACAGGAGCCAGATATGGATGTCTCCTGAGAGGGTCTGCTCAAGCCTTATTGATACAGATAAGTATACTTGCATGTAACCATCAGACTGAGCACAGAGACCCAAATGGAGGAGCTATTGAACGGACTGAAGGAGTTGAAAGAGATTGCAATACCACAAGGAAAAAAAAAATCAAACCAAACACCCCAGAGCTCCCAGTGGTTAAAACACCAACAATGAGTACATATGGAGGAACCCTTGGCTTCATATTGATATGTAGCCAAGGATAGCATAGGAGTAGAAGCCCATGGTCCTGTGAAGGCTCATTTCCCCAGTGTAGAGGAATGACAAATGAGATGGGAATGGGTGGGTGGAAGTGCGAGCATCTTCACAGAAGCAGGGAGGGAGGGGATCATGGGAGAGGAAAGGAGATGGCATTTAAAATGTAAATACATAAAATATTCAATAAAAAACACAACAATTGAAAAAAATGGCTTGAGTAAGAGCCAATCACTGGGCAGCACTTTCTACACTTGCATATGAGCTCACTGTTTCATTGTTTGTTTGTTGGTTGGTTTGTTTTTTCATTTGTTCCTTTCATTTATAAACACACAGTACAAGATGTTTATGACCTTGGCTTAACCCTGAATTCTGACCTAATGTTCTGATCATTCAGTATTTGGGTATACATTCAATAACCTATCCCTGTCTGAATGAGATCAGAGTTCATGGGGTTTGTGGGAAAACTGGTGAACTCCAAAATTATAAGAATCCAAGGAAAGAGCCTAAAGGTCTGCACAACACATTAGAGACTTCTTATAGCTAAGCAGAGTTGAGGAGATATGTGTCCTATAAACTGAACTTTTAACATGTAAGAATACTGCACACTGGTTGTCAGTGGTAGTAGAGAAGTTAGACCTTTCTATTTCCTTCCAGACCAGCAACTATTAAGATAACCTTGGAGCTGAATTTCCAAAAGCCATATAAGTAATTTTCTTTATATGTATGATCATTTGTCTCACCTTTACTAAAATATTTTATCATAACAAATCAATCATATAATGGGCCATAACAAAAAAATTGAAATGAAACTTTAATATGTCTTGTATCATTCATTCTGGATCTTAATAAAGTAATGCTAATATCTTTATTCAAAAATTGAAGTCAAATTTACGTAGTTGTAATGCTGTTTCTGTCAAGATCTTGTCTTCTTTAACATAAATCTTTTAACTACAGTATCCTTCAGCTTCCTCATATATCATTGGGTAATACATTTAAATACAGTTCCGTGATTTATTTGTGAGATTAGGTGAAATTATTTCCTGTTTAAAACTATCAAATTCTAGGAATTGTTCTACAATAAAAATTGAAATTCCATACCCAAGAAACAATTCATAGATATTATGACACTCAAATAAAAGGAAGGCCAAAAGGTGTATACTTCAATCCTTTTTAAAAGGGAAAACAAAACACTCATAGGAGAAAATAATGGGAAACAATGGAAGGAAATAGAGGAGTAAGGATTGAAGAAAAGATCATCCGAAGACTTCCCCACATCGGGATTCATCCCATATGCAGCCACTAAATCCACTAACTATTGCTGATGCCAAGTAGTGCTTACTGGCAAGAACCTGATATGGATGCCTCCTGAGAGGCTTTGCCAGAGTCATACTGATACAGAGCAGGATGCTGGCAGCTAACCATCGGACTGAACATGGGGACTCCAATGAAGAAGTGAGGGAAAGGACCGGAGGAGGTGAAAGCGTCTGCAACCCCATGGGATGAACGAAATTATCAACTAACCAAACCCATCCCAGCTCCCAGGAACTAAAACATCAACCAATAAGTTTGCATAGAGAGAACCATGGCTCCAGTTGCATATGTAGCAGAGGAAAGCATTCTCTGGAATCTATGGGAGGAGAAGCGTTTGGTTCAGCAAAGGCTTGTTTTTCCAGTGTAGGGAAATAACAAGGCACTGAGGAGAGAGAGGGTAATTGGGAGAGGGTGTACCTTATTGGAGGCAATGAGAGGGGAGGGGGAATTGGATTGGGGGAAAAAAGACAACATCTGAGATGTAAATATAGAGGATATCAAACATAATGTGGATATTTAGGAGAAGAAGGCTTTGCAGAACTAAGAGCTGACACTTAATTCTGGCAAACTAGCAGTAGATTGATAATTACCAATTATACAAATTCTAGCATATTATATTGGAAAGTAACAATCAAATGTTATGTTAATCTGTTCTTAGAGAACATGAGTATTCTCAGCATATATACACCAACTATTTTGCTATTTAATACTATCTATCACAAGTGTTGTGTTTGGTAATAAAGAAATATGTGAATGAACAAAGCAGAAACCTAGAGTAATTATGGATCAGAATGTCCATATTGTCATAAATATTTTTGTTAGAACAGCCGTTAAAGTAAGCCGTGTAAAAATAACATTTTCTTTATTTTTTCTGTCAAGACATTGTAAAAATATAGTTTTAAGATATGATTCATATGGCAGACATCTAAGACTGTAATTTTCACCAGAATCCATTTTTTTAAACATGTAATCCTTGCCTAAGCCACGTGTGCTAAATAGTAAACATTTACTGATTTAGTAAGGAAACACAGAAGGAAGTGTTCAAAAACCTGGGAAACCTGACTTGGTTTAGGGTGTTATCAGCTCGTGGTTTGTTTGTGTCAAATGTGTCACTGTCCTTCCAGCCATGATGAGTCTACAAAAGCTAACTCATTTATAACTAAACAGAAATTATAATTTGTACTGTAACATTGCTATAAGAACAAAATATCAAAATCAAGACCAAAAATCAGCTAGCTAATTGTCTAGATACTTCCCATGAGCCATCTGAAATAATCCTCAACTGTGAAACCGTTTACCAAAGAGAACTGAATAGTCTCAAAAGTACATCTGTGCAGGAACAATTGGGATGAAGCTTATGCATTTTTCAGTATGTTCCTTTGGCTTGCTTTAATTTACAGTTACCCAATTTTCCCTTAATATTGAACATTATTCTCAAAATTGTAAATTGATTCCTACCAGTAAACTAACTTCTTGAAGTGGTCATTTTAGTTCCCAGCAAAAAATAATATGCTTATGCTAAAAGCAATCCACAAAGAAACCACATTGTGTTTCAACAGAGCAGGGTCTTCAAAGCTGACATAAATTGCTGGCAACTAAAAGAAGGTACCCTAAATCCTTATGCGTTTCTATGTTTGTTTGTTTGTATGTATGTATGTATGTATTCATCATTTTATTTATTTACATTTTAAATGATATCCCCCTTCCAGGTCTCCCCTCCACAAACCTCCCATCCTATCCCCCCTCACTTTGTTTCTTTGAGCCTGTTCCCAGGAGGGGAGGCATTGGTCCTTCTGAGTTGAGAATCTAGTGGAGAAGATAAGTAAGCTCCTGAGTCATTTTATTTCTGCAATTTTAATTCTGTTGCTATAATAAGACAGCATGAATAAATGCAAGTTAAGATATGAAAAGTTTTATTTGGCGTGCAACTCTATATTACTGTCCATCTCTGATACAGCAAAGCACTGTCTTAGAAAGCTATTCACACCACATCCAAAGTCTAGAGCACAAAGGAAAAGAGAGCCCTTACTTCCTTGCTCTCATCCAGCTCTATTCTCTTATAGAGCTCAGCTCTATCAGCTACCAAAGAATTGTCCTTCCTTAGCTGGACTGGGTCAGCCCCAATTGTCAATCAAGACACCACAGACAAGCTAACAGACCAACCTGATTTACATACAGCAATTACATAATTTCTAAACTGATATTGTCTCAGAGTATTCTTCGTTGTGGTGACTTCACATTTAAAATTAACCATTTTTATCTTATTCCATAAACTGCAAGATTTAGGTGAGATATCTTCTTTTGTTTGAAAGTCAAACCAGGCAAAAATAATAATAATAAACCTCTAATCAAAGACACAGCATTTCCATTCTTATTACATTCACTTCCTGTCAGCGTAATAATACAAATTTGTAAATGTTTTAATACAGCTTTATTCAATAGGAAACATGTTCTTGAATGTGTATATTTTAAAAGTATTGTTCACAATATCTAAATACTTTTTGCAAAAGTTCCAAAGAGTAAATATTGCTGTTTATTGCTGTACTACAAAGATTAAAATTACAATATTGGCAATAGTAAAACATGATTCTTCTACTCAAAATCTCAGTAATTTTCCAGTATCTAGATAAGTTAAATAATATGTATGTGAACTCTGTGTAGTGTATATTTTGAGTATGATTTTATACATTAAATGAAAACTATTTAATAACATTCATAATAACCGCACAAACACTGCTGATGATGCTATACCCTTGCTAACTACTACTTACTGTTCCTGTAACCTTTCCATTGAATAGGTGAAATTTCATATGCATGTATAAAAACATTTAATGAGGAATTTCATATTCCAAAAACAAATAGAACAAGTTTTATGAGATAATATTGCCATCTCAACAGCTAAGTAATCTCTGAGCCTTGGAAAGCAGTAGATATTTGTTAGGTGACACATTTACAGATTCCCAAGTAGTATAATATGACACATTTGCTAGTTAATTTACATAATGGAAAAATTATGATAAATCACAGGCCCTCAGAGCAAATACTAAGAACTCAAGGAATATGAGTTAAGCATAAAGAGCAAGCCAGGAATGAAGACTGATTAGAAATTTATGTGTATCACTTATGACATGGCATAAACATACATGTTTCCAGTGAGGACATTGGAAGGCTTTAGTTCCCTCCTTCCACCAAGGAATCACATGCCTATCTTCTCAACATAAACATATAGTTTGCATCTGATATATAATGTGGCATTTTTCTTTTCAGAGTATGTTTAACATTGCTTAGCATAGTTGCTTTTATTTCCCTATGAATAATTATATTAAAATATATGGCCATAAGTATGGCACTCCAATAAATATGGATTTAGAGGTATCTTTGGTATGCTCTCTTTTTTTTTTTTTTTTTCATTTTTTGAGGAACTGCCCATATCAGTTTTCTTACTACACTCATTTTCATTCCTATTAGAGTTACATAAATGTTATTTTCCCCTCAAATCCTCAGTTTTTTCTGTTTTGTGTGTGTGTGTGTGTGTGTGTGTGGGTGTGTGTATGTGTTCTTCTGGAGGATGTACGTAGAAGACCAGTGTAATTTTGATATGTATTTCTCTGAAGGCTAGTTATGTTGAACATGTTTTTTTCTATTGTTATTGGGCATTTGTACATTTGCCCAAATTTATAGATTTTTTAAGTTATGATTTTAGTAACTTTGAGATTGATATACAATATAGTTTGATCATTTTTAATTTCTTCCTTTATTTACTTATTTACTCATCTTCATTTGCTTGTTTGGTTTTTAACCTACCCTATCCAATTTAGCTAAGTGTATTTGTAGGACTTATAACAATATTAGTTGGGTATTTCTAATTCTTTTGCCCACTATTGGGACTCTTGCTCCTACTGAGTTTTTCCTGCCCAGCTCTGATATTAGGATTTGTGCCTAGTTGTATTGTAACTTGTTATACAGTGTTCAGTTTATAACTTAAGGAAACATGCTCTTTTCTGAAGAAAAATGAAAGAGTGGATCTACCTAGATAAGGGAGATAGGGGTGGTAAAGTGAAGGGAGTGAAGAGAGGGGACACTGTGGCTGGAATGTGTTATATGAGAAAATAATTATATTATTAAAAACTTAAATAATCATGTAGGTGTATAAAATAAAAATATTTCGACACAAAACTTCACAATATATATGGCCACTCTTTATGTAAAGGTGAAACAAGTTAAGATTAACAGAGTGTAAGGCATGAGAAGCTCTCTTTCCTGTTGGGAGTTAAAGAGATTTAAGAGACTCTTAAAACAATGTAAGCTATTTCATTTGACATTTTTCTCCCATCTCTAGAAGTGGAAGGTAAGAGTCTATTGCTGAAGGCATGTACTTTAAACACAGGACTGGAGGAATAAGAGAACTACCTCTCCTAAGCAGAACATGGCCATTTAGGATGACAAAGGAGAAAAACAGCCCACAGTCATATCATCATCAATGTGAAGAAATATTGTCCTATTTTTATCTGGACGGTATAGGTTTTGAGAAAGAATATCTCTGTGTAGTCGAGGCTGTCCTTGAACTCACTCCGTTGTTCAGGCTTGCCTTTTGAGTTCTGGGAATAAAAGTATACATCACCAAAGCCTGGCTGTTGCTGTTTCTTAAAAGGAGCAAACAGGCAGGGCATCTATTTCAAAACAGAGGTGAATTGTTCTAAGGCACAGGTTTACAGCCCTCCTCGGTCCTCTACCATCTCTACTGATGTTCTATTGTCAAGGTGGCAATAGTTACACTTATGTCCCAATGCCTTTGGCATGGCTTTCTTAGATATTGAATCTATGGTATCCAGGTCCATGAAAAGTTGTTGCTTCACACCTGAAGGCTTTGAGCTGTCATAGAAATGAAGAATCTTGTGAGATTCCTCATATCCTAAGTGGACAATAGAGCACAGATGTGTCTTGCCAAGCACTGGGGTCCTCCCTGCTAACTGGGGCAATTTTAAGCACCAATTCAGATGAACACTCCACAAAAGACAGTTCAGTTCATCCACTGGCCTCAACATTCTCTTATTTGTGCATGTCCACAGACACTTTTTCTACTACCCTGGAGTCAGTATTGTCTGTCACGCAATGCTTTTTACATGTAGCAAGAATAACATCCATGTCATTAGTTTAAAATTCCATCGCCTTCAGTATTATAAAATTAAAACATTCAGATAGCAACTGTCACAATAATAGCTGACTTGACACATCATTCTCTGCTGCTCCTGTACTTGGTGAGTGAAGGATACTCTACTATAGCTTACAGGAAATGCTGTGTTTTTTCAGGAGCTTGCTGTGGAAAAACTACAGACTCTTGCCAGTCTTTAATTTTGAGGCTCCATTGTCAATGCCAGCTGACTGTTCCTATTGTGTAAAACCTTCCAAAATATATTAATATACCTTATCTGTGTCTCTAGGACTCCCGACAGAAATTGGTTAACCCCATTCTATATTTCATAATCTATCAGCCCCAGCATTCATCTTCTTTTTCTTCAGAGATGGTTTTACTTCTGAATAGAAAAGTGAAATCAAGGTGTCTGCATTAGAATATCACTTTTTTCTCCACGTGCCCCACTCTAACACTGAAATTTGAAAAGGACAATATTGTATAAACATTTTAGTGTCTCCCAATAAATTGGTAGAAATGGATTGGTTTTCAAACAAGCCCAATAAAAATGTATTCAAACTAAAAACTTGCCAAGAGAAAGACATGGTATGAAATGTAAATTTGGGTTAAATCTTGAACTTAAAATTAACTAATATTAGAAATTCATAACAAAGCGTTAATGTATATTAAATTGGTATATATTTTGACACACTAAATTCATATTAAATATTTTGGGGTAAATGCTCTTTGGAGATATATATTGTAACAGGTAACAATGAAACAGATAATGTTTGATGTATTTTGCAAAACAATGTGCCAGGGAGAAAAAAATCCCACATAAACACAATGTTACAGTTTAAAGTACCTTTCACAGCAGAAGCATGGTCTTTGCCAAGCTGTCTCTCCTTACCTTTCAGGATGACTCACATGGAAAATAACTCTGTTGGGGTTATTCCCTCTACAGCTATTTAAACACATGGCTCTGCCAGCTATCACTTCAGTCTGAATGCTGATGAATGACAAGAAACCTGCCATTAGAGTGGTTGGAGGAGACACAGGAGGGAATTTGGTTAGGATACTGAAGACATTTTCACTGCTTTTAGAGCAGTGCATGCAATGTGCAATCTACTGAAAAGTAGTCAGGTTGGAAACAGGTCTTTCTTGTTTATAGACAATGCCCTGCAGTTTCACTGATTCACAATAGAACTACAGCCTTTTTTTTCTGACAACTTAAGCACACACAAGACAAATTAGACTGCTGTGCAAAGTCGTCCCTCATAAACAGCCTCACATTCAGACTTTCTATCTACAGGTTCACAATTATGAGTCACAGCAAGTCTGTTATTTGGAAAGTAAAAGTTTTCTTTGGGATAACAAATTGCATCTCAAAGGAAAAAAAAAGCAGACATGTCTCAGTATAACATGCATGACATTTTTTTCAGTAAAATTAATATTTTATAAAACCAAAGGAAACCTCCACCCGGCAATTTTTTAAAAATGCACAAAAGTGCTTTCCTCTTCATACTGAAAAATCAAAGTATGATCTTCACTACACTGCACATACTTCTACAGAAATGGCTTTAGTGTAAGAATTAGAATGAACAAGCTCTCTAGAGAAAATGAGAGATTTCCCCATTGCAGCCCACACGCTCAGCTTATAATCAGAGACAACACACATTAATAGCTTTATCAAAAATGGTGAAATTACATTTAGAGTTGCAAACCATCATTTTGAGGTTTTCCAGGTACCATAATGACAGTTTTTCTTACCACTGAATATTCATGACACCTCATAAAACTAATGATAAACATAAAAATTGATGTGAGCGTTTGACTAATCTGCTCTTATTTGTTTGGAAGAGCTGTCGTAATTGCCTGGTTTATAAATTAAACATCTGCTATGGGAATAAACAAAACATAACTGAGCATATTCAAATAAATTGAATTCACTGTGCTTCCATAAATTTTATTCTATGGGCTCATCAATTTTATTACACCTGAGCATAACACTGATGCTAAAGAAATGCATTCTTGGATGCCCTGTTTGGAAGACTGAATGTTTCTGTTTTCTAGTAATATACACATTTACTTTCAGGTCTGATAGAAAGGAATGATCCAATGGCTCCAATGATGGAAATGACTCATCATACTGGTTGAACATGACTTGCAGTTCCACATCATATATCTTGGAAAAAAACAGAAGGTCTTTAAAAATCATCTTTGCATAGCTGGAACACATGTCAAACAAAATAGCAATAACTCTAGCAAAATGAATCTGGGGGTGTTAGACTGACTCAGCCCTATAATTTTAATTTTAATCCATAACAATGAAACATACCACAGAACAATGAAACACATGAAGGGTCCCAGTGAAGGAAGCCAACAAGTGGCATTGGCAAAGTGTGAAAATATTCAGTTTGATATTATCATACATAACATTTATTCTGTTGCTAACCCCTGAAAGTTGCAGATAAATCACCACTTGTATTAGTCAGAGTTGTCTAAAGGAATGGTGTTTATAGAATTAATCTCTTGTTTCTATGTGTGTGTGTGTGTGTGCTTATATAGTAAGTATTTCTTAGATATGAGCTACTCTCTAGTCTGTCTATCATCAATATATGTATGTACACATGTATCTATGTGTGTAATAAGATATAATTAGATATTATATGAGATAATAATCATATATACATATATTTATATATTCATATGTATATATACACATATACATATTTATATACACATAAAATGCATATAAGTATATACGTATTCATATATGTATATGTACACATATGCATATATGTATCTTTTTATACACATAAAATAAAATAATATAAAATTATAATATATCATACATCTATTTATACATGTTTATCTATTATGTATATATTATATTACTTACAGGCTATTTTCCAGCTAATTTGAAACATGGCTGCCTATGTAAAGAAGGTATAGTAAATTTTCAGTTCATGATGTTTCATGAACTTACAGAATACTGAGAAGGCTGTAATACAGTAAAGGTATGACTTTCCAATAAAGGAATGAAGGCAGTAAATTTTCAAGAGCCTTAATATAGGTTTCTAACAGAATGAGTTGCCCAGAATTGGGTTTGTCTTCCCACCTCAGAAGTTATGGATGAAACATATGTTCTGATGTCAGAAACCCAGAGTAGAAGTAGATCTTCCTACTTCAGATGATTCAATTAAACAAACACCCCTCACAGTTTCAGCAGTTTCAGGTGTTAGTAAATTCCAGATGTAGTCATGTTAACACTTGAGAATATCCACCATATCATTTAAATGTTTTTGAGGGAATTACTCAAAAGTATATAAAAAGCTATACAATCAACAAAGGATGAGGATAAATGATATTTTCTTCTTGTATATGCAGTATTAAGACAGCTACATGTGGATCTCGGCCCAGAGCCACAGGAAGAACGGGCACACTGCCATCAGGACTCCCGGCCTGGCTTGCCCACAGAGAACTGAGCGCCAAGGGGAGATGCAGGAGTGCTCTCTCTACAGAACCCACATGCCTCCATCTGTATCCAGAGCTAGAGCCTGCCCCTTGCCATAGGAACTCACAGCCTGCCCGTAGAGAGCTGAACACCAATCAGGACTAGTAGCCTGACCCCAGTTTGCTGAACACCTGGAAGAGGGCAGGAGGGCTCTGACTCCTCAATGCAGGGGCAATTCCACAATCTCTCTCTACTCTTTATCCTGGGAGAGGCCACCCAGAACTCTCAGGGTGTAGTGGGGGGTGCCTGGTCAGAGCATGCCCAGTTGAATCAGGACTGGACACTGCCTTTGGAACTCACAGCCTACCCAGAGAGCTGAATACCCAGGAACAATCTCTCTCTGCAGACCACTGACCCACAAGAGAAACAAGCTCCAGTAAGAGGCAACAAGATCACCTAGAAGCTCCTATAACAAGGTGGCAAGAGGCAAGTGCAAGAATCTAATAAATGGAAACCAAGACAACCTGGCAACATCAGAACCCAGTTCTGCCCAACATGATAGTGGCTATCCCAACTCACCAAAAAAAAAAAAAAAAAAAAACAAAAAACAAGATTTAGACTTAAAATCATACTTCATGCTGATGATGGAGATTCTCGAGAAGCACATAAATAGCACATTTAAAGAAGTACAGGAAAGCCAGGAGAACTCACACAAACAAGTAGAAGCCCTTGAAGAGAAAACACAAAAAACACAAGCATCACTTAAAGAGCTAAGGAAAGTACAAACAAGCTGAAGACAGCTACATGTGGGAGTAAAATGGCATCATGAAACATAGTAAACTATAGGGAAGCTGAGAAATCCTGACTTTATTTGTAAAATATGCTTTATATTTTCTGAAAAGGAAAAACATAGAGGTCACAATGAAACCCATTGTAGGTGAAAATGTCATTTAGCATTTAAATAATGAGGACACAGATATTCGAACAGTTTTGAGAGAGAAGCAAATTTACATAATAGTAAGGAACTCAGACCTATGCATTACTTATCCTGATATCATACAGATTGATCTACAGGCTACAAACATGAGAAACTCATTTTCTCGCTATCTTAGATTCTCTGGAAAAGACAGTCATTTTATCCGGGTTGAACTGGATGGTCTGTCAGCTGGAGGTAGCCGGTGAGAGCTTTGGAAACAGAGTCTACTGGAGGTTATAACCAGCTCCACTTGATAACCAGAGTTCACAGAGGACTTCTCATTCCTGAGCTTCAAAAACACAAGGACAAGTTCTCTTTAGTGAAACAGGTAGTGTCAGGAATCAAGTGAAGCTTCTAGGCAGTGATTTAGAAACTGATACACCAAGTGACCTGGAACTTGAAGTAACTTGAAAAAATGAAATAATTGAAAGTATTGAAATACTAGAAAAAATGACTTTTTAAAAAATTTCTCAAGCATTGCTCAGAAGCAACATCAAAAACAACATATGCCCTTATAAGAGGATGCTGGCTTATTAGGTCAAAAGTTACTAGTGTTACTAAAAAATGAAATATGGAGATAAAGTGTGGAGCAGAGACTGAAGGAAAGGCCATCCAGAGACTGCCCCCTCTGGGGACCCATCCTATAATCATTCACCAAAGACAGACAATATTGCTGATTCCAAGAAGTGCTTGCTGACAAGAGCCTGATATAGATATCTCCTGAGAGGCTTTGCCAGATCCTACAAATACAGAGGTGGATATTCGCAGCCAACCATTGGATTGAGAAAGAGGTCCCCAATGGAGAAATTAGAAAAAACTACTGAAGGAGTTGAAGAGGTTTTTCAATCACACAGGAAGAACAACAATATTAACCAACCAGACACCCTCAGAGCTTCCAGAAACTAAACCACAAACCAAAAAGTATACATGGAAAGACTCACACTTCAACTTCATATGTAGCAGAGGATGGCCAGTGGAATCATTCCCTTGGTCCTCTGAAGGCTCAGTGCTCCAGTGTAGAGGAATTCCAGGACTGGGAGGTAGGAGTAGGTGATTTGGTGGGTGGATGGGGGAGCACCCTCATAGATGTAGGGGGTGGGGGATGGGATAGAGGATTACAGAGGGGAAACCAGGAAAGGGGATGACATTAAAATATATTTAAATAAAAAATCTAATAAGAAGAGTTATTTAGTACAAGTACCTTGAACTTGTTTCCCATGCTGATGAAGCTAAGTTTTCAAGAAAAAAAAAAAAAAACCAAAAACAAACAAACAAACAAAAAAAAAACCCAATTTTTAGATGGAACACCTTCGAAATATTAAACTTCTAACATCCTCATTTGTAGGATATTAGTCATGCAAACACTGGTATGAACCTCAATTACATTCATACAATTACATACACATAAAAGTAGTTTATTTTTCATCATGTTGTCAAAGAAAGAGTGGTTCACATCTGCATCACAGGTAAACATCAAGATCTTAAAGACTCTGCTTTTCGTGCACTTATAAGAGCCCAGTGTTTATAAGAAACATCTTACCACAGGGTACCTATTGCATAATTTTGTGAACTGAACTCTTTAGCATGATGAGAGTTTATATGCACATTTTACACATACTTTGAAAGAGTATAAATATTATACAATTTTAAGATGTTGCAATAGTTGTATTATATTGTTCCTAGAAGGAAAAGATACTTACCAAATTTATCCCTCTACATAGGTCATGTTCACTAGCGTATTCTGAGAATTTGAATTAATAAGACTTTTTTTTGTTATATATAAAATAAGAATGGGATGTTGATTTGCAGTAACTCTTTTCTGAGATCTATTCTAGAAAATATGCTGTATTAGTAATTGATAATGATGAAGTAAATTGAGAGTTAATGTCCTTGCTATTACAGAATCTACCCTCATCTCAGAAATATCTATATACAAAAATGGGCTCTCTTTAATAATGCATTAAATTATAAACCATTATAATGCAGGTTGCTATGAGAATTTGGCTTTTTAAGTTTTAGTGTGTATTTTAGTTATTCACAGCTATGTTTTTGTTGTTGTTGTTGTTTTGTTTTATATAGATTCTCTTTTAGAAATCTGGGACAAAAACCAGAGGTTCTGTAATTTCAGTAAACTTTTTAGTAAGTCCAGGAACAGAACTCGGCTTACACATTGCCTTAGTTAGGGTTTTACCTATTTAATTGTGGCTAATTTACAAGATCAGGGGTTCAGTCTAGTATCATCAAGGCAAGAACATGGCAGCATTGTGACAGGCATGGTACAGGATGAGCTGAGAGTTCTACATCTTTATCTCAAGGTTGCTAATGGAAGACTAACTTTCAGGCAGCTAGGGTGAGGGTCTTAAGCCCACACCCACAGTGACACACCCATTTCAACAAGGCTCCTAATAGTGCCACTCCCTGGCAC
This sequence comes from Micromys minutus, assembly GCF_963924665.1. Taxonomy (NCBI): domain Eukaryota; kingdom Metazoa; phylum Chordata; class Mammalia; order Rodentia; family Muridae; genus Micromys; species Micromys minutus. The sequence goes on along the minus strand of NC_137960.1, from coordinate 44,655,772 downwards.
AAGCATATACAAACCAGCACACACATCACACTTGAAGAAAAGAGGAATGAATTAACTGACATGGATGAAGTATTTTATGTAGAAACCAAAGAAAGTGCAGAGACCCTGGAGTATGGAAACAGATCACAGTTCAGGAATGAGGTGATCAGCAACGCCGAGCACAAGGCAGAGTGTAAGGGAGTTTGAAGCCAAGCAGGAAGGTTTTGGCATAAATGTTTTCTGAGGTTCGAGAAGTGAAGTTTTCAGATTGTAAACTATTTCATGAGGAAGAAAATGCAGTTCAGAGCCAGAGATTCAGTCATTGCTTGAGAGGCCTTCTTTAGGTCACAGTTAGAGATTGACCAACAGTGCTCAGTTTGTTGCCCTAGCAGTCTGAGAAGGTGGCTTGGAAGGTGTGGTTAGAGAGAAAACACTAGATGTCAGGATGCCCAGATGAGGCCCACCCCACTGGGGCACAGAGGAGAAAACAGATAAGTGACCTTTGAAGTCTGACCCCTCTTCTGTCATAAGGAATGAGTGACTGATGGAATACATTCTTTGTCTTCAGCAATCCGGGCTTCAAAGCTTGTCTTTCTAGTCCAACTTCTACTAGTTTTCTTCTGTCCTGGTGAATGCAAACAATGTATTTGATTTCTCTGTTGGCGAGGGTCTTCTCTAAACCAAGACTTAAGTGCTTAACTGATGCTATCCTTGTGAACATCAAATGTGATAAATCATGTCCAGGAATTTCTCACCTGTTGAAAATGCCAGGACATGTTGACCATTATTACTTATGTTCTTATATAAACCAAATAGTCTTGATTTTAAAGAAATTAAGATTTATTATAAGTTCTATAACTAATCCTAGAAAAAAGGATGTTTGAAATCTAAGTCTCATAAAACAAATTTTTTAGCCTTCCATTCTAAAATCTTTATTCAAATGTATTTTTCAGTTTTGTAATTGAGGATCATTAAGTAGCTTTGCAATCTTTTCTTTCAGTACTAAACTTGTGTTTTTTTTTTCCAGCTGTCAGAAAATAACTGATCTAAGATTAGATATCCACAAACACATTCTTTTTCTGACATTTTTTCAGTAACGTGTAGACAGCAGTTTGATGCCATTTTCTACACCCTCGAGTTTTCAGCAGTTAAAAATTAAAACCAGATCTCTTTACCATCCACACCTCTGTCATCAGAAATTTGTGTGTGCATTCCAGAATGCACATGTTGGCACAAACCTGATCACTTAGGTGAGCTTATAGATCAGAGCAAGCATCACATCTGTCGAGGTGGAGTTAAAAGAGGTCAAGAGCCACCCAATGTAGGTACTAGGAACCGAACTCTGGTCATATGGAAAAGCAGCAAATGATTTTCACTACTGAGCCATCTCTCCAGCCCAAGACCCTTTCTAAAGCCAGGCATGATAGCACATCTCATAGTCTTAATTTGCAGAAATTTAGAATATGAGGATCACTATGAGCAAGGACAGCTGGCATACACAGTGAGACCTTTTCTCAGAAACAAAAAGTAACCAAAATATTCTTTCCTCACCTCTTTTGCTTGTAAGTAGATTATCAAGTGACTAAATATTTGGATAATAAATTGTACATGCAAATGCTATGTGAAAGTTTATCGTCCATCTATATATTTCCTATCTTTTTTTCACTTATTTTCCTGCTTACACGGGATGTTGGTAAGAAGATTACAATAAAGCATACATGTTGGAGAATAATATCAAAGTCATAGCAACAACAAGAATGATGTTTTCACTTCTAAGCAAAAGTCACCATTCAACCAATGTTACATTTACCTTAATTCTTGCATGTAAGTGAGAAATCAATTTGTATACTTTCTAACTAATCATTTGTCATTTTCATTTCTGCCTTTTAATCCAGTTACTGTGTGTGTGTGTGTGTGTGTGTGTGTGTGTGTGTGTGTGTGTAGGATCTTGGTCTTATTCATGATTTGACTATTACATAATACATTTTAAATAAATATTTAAAATATTTTTACAAGCATAAGACTGTGTCATCCAGGAAATGACTAATAGTTTTGCACTTATGAAGGCAACCTAATAATATATAATATCAAACACAAAATTTAGACATATTTAATTAATGACAAGAAGTTGTATTTCAAAGAAAATAAGCCTATTAAAATTATTTTAAGGTCAAATAGCTGGAGAAGAGAACCACGTGAGTGTACAGTTGTCAGGGTGCTGTAGTTAGAATGGCTTTATCTAGCGCAGACTCATGTGTTTGAGCTGGATTCCTAGGTGGTGATGATGTTTCAGGAAAATGTGCCACCTTTAGAAAGTGGGGCCTTGTGGAAGGACCTTTAAATCACTTAGAGCAGAGTTATAATCCATAGTCAAGCCCAGAGTCCCAGCATTTGTAAACACAACACAAAGATGATTTGCAATTTTTTAATCACTAGGAACATAGAACATGTTTTAGGTGCTTCTCGGGCACTCAAGATTCCTCTGTTATGAATTTTCGATTGAGTTCTTAACCTCATTTTTGATTGGGTAGTTTGGCATTTTGTTGGTTAATTTCTTGAGTTATTTATAAGTTTTGGCTATTAGCCCTCTAGAAGATGTAAGGTTAGTGAAGACATTTTCCCAGTCTGTAGGTTGCCAATTTGTCTTATTGACTATGTCCTTTGCCTTATAGTTTTCCAGTTTCATGAGGTCCCATTTATCTTTTTTATTAGATACACTCTGCATTTACATTTTAAATGTGATTTCCTTCCTCCACCCGGCTCACATCCACCCTCACCTTCCACTTCTCTCCACAAAGGTGCACCTTATCACCCTCTCCACCCCGGTGCCTTGGCATTCCCTACTTTGGGAAAACATGCCCTCCCTGGACCAAAAGTCTTCTCACATTGATTCCAGCCACTGCTATCTTCAGCTACATATGCAACTGGATCAATAGGTCTCTCAATGTGTGCTCAGTGATTGTTGTTTTAGTCCATGGGAGTTGTGAAGGGTTTGGTTGGTTGATAATGTTGTTCTTCCCATGAAGTCGCAACCCCTATCAGTTTCTTCAGTCATTTCTTTAGCACACTCAATGGGGTTCGAGTGTTCGGTCTGATGGTTAGCTGCAAGCATGCTTACCTGTTCCTGTATGACCTGGTAGAGCCCCTGAGAAGGCATCCATACCAGGTTCCTTACAGTAAGCACTACTTGGCATCAGCAATAGTGCTTGGGTTTGGTGGCCGCATATGGGGTGGATCTTCAGGTGAGGCAGCTGAAGAAAATATCATTTATCTATTATTGATCTTATAGCATGATCCATTTAGAGTTCTCTTTAAGAAATATCTCCCTGTGCCAATAAGTTCAGTGCTCTTTCTAGCTTTCTCTTCTATTAGTTTCAGTGTATGTGTTTTTTTTGTGTGTTTTTTTTTTTGGGGGGGGGGAGCATCTGCTTTATTTGTTTTTTTTGTAAAACAACTTTATTTTACAAAACAAAGAAAAATGTACAGATTTTAAACATTTTTTTTTGCTTAAAATTATACATTTTTTGTCAGTACATTTTTTTCAGATTTTAACATAATTTTTATATAAAACTATATGAACATATTTTTTTAGTCAGTACTTGATTTTTTTCAAGGTTTGGTTGTATGCCTTGAAAACTTAATAGTTACAATGAGCTAAAGTACATGTAAAACAAAATGTAACATGGAAATAGTTAAAGTTTTCATGTTTTGTAAATATTTTTTTTGTTTTGCTTTGTTTTCTTTATTTCTTGGCCTTCATACAGTCTGTGAGTTGTTTCTGGGGGAGTGCAAGCCTCTGGGGTTAGCATCCCACTATCAGTGACTGCATATTATGTCTGTTCTTTTGTGACTGGGTTATCTCACTCAGGATGATATTCTCTAGATGCAGCCATTTTCTTGAGAATTTGGTTAAGTCATTGTTTCTGGTGGCTGAGTAGTATTCCATTGTGTATATGTACCACAATTTTTGTATCCATTCATCTTCTGAAGGACATCTGGGTTCCTTCCAGTTTCTGGCTATTATAAATAGAGCTGCTATGAGCATTGTGGTGCATATATCTTTGTTGTGTATTAAAGTGTCTTTGGGGTATATGTTCAGAAGTGGAATAGCTGGGTCTTCAGGTAGTACTATATCCAATTTTTTGAGGTATCACCAGACAGATTTCCAGAGTGGCTGTATTAGCTTACAACCCCACCAACAGTGGAGAAGTGTTCCTCTTTCTCCGCAGCCTCGCCAGCATCTGCTGTCATCTGAGTTTTGGATCTTGGCCAATCTGACTGGTGTGAGGTGGTATCTCAGGGTTGTTTTGATTTGCATTTCCCTGATGGCTAAGGATGTTGAGCACTTCCTCAGATGTTTCTTGGCCATTCGGTGTTCCTCAACAGAAAACGTTTTGTTTAGCTCTGTACCCCATTTTTTAATAGGGTTATTTGATTCTCTGGTGTCTAGCTTTATGAGTTCCTTGTACACCTTGGAAATTAGGCTTCTATCTGATCTGGTGTTGGTAAAGATCTTTTCCCATTCTCTTGGTTGCCATTTTGTTTTCCTGAGGATGTCCTTAGCCTTACAGAAACTTTGCAATCTCATTAAGTCTCATTTGTTAATCTTTGATCTCAGAGCTTGAGCCATTGGTGTTTTGTTCAGGAAATTTTCTCCTGTGCCTATGTGTTCTAAGGTTTTCCCTAGTTTCTCATCTAATAGTTTCAGTGTATCTGGTTTAAAGTGGAGATCTTTGATCCACTTACACTTGAGCTTTGTACAAGAAAATAAGAACGGGTCTATTTTCATTCTTTTGCATGCTGAGTGCCAGTTGGACCAGCACCATTTCTTGAATAGGCTGTCCTTTTTCCATTGAATGTTTACTGCTCCTTTGTCAAAAATCAGGTGACCATATATATGAGGGCTCATTTCTGGATCTTCTATTCTATTCCATTGATCCACATGCCTATTTCTGTACCAGTACCATGCAGTTTTCAGCACAATTGCCTTGTAATATAGCTTGAGGTCAGGGATAGTGATTCCCTCAGATGTTTTTTTTGTTGTTGAGGATGGATTTCGCTATTTTAGGTCTTTTGTTATTCCATATGAAATTGCACATTGATCTTTCCAATTCCATGAAGAGCTGGGTTGGAATTTTGATGGGGATTGCATTGAATATGTAGATTGCTTTGGTAGGATGGCCATTTTTAAGATGTTGATTTTTCCAATCCATGAGCATGGGAGATCTTTCCATTTTCTGAGATCCTCCTCAATTTCTTTCTTTAGAGGTTTGAAGTTCTTGTCATACAGGTCCTTCACTTGCTTAGTTAGAGTCACACCAGGGTATTTCATAGTTTTTGTAATGATTGTGAAGGGTAGCTTTTCCCTAATTTCTTTCTCCACATGTTTGTCCTTTGAGTATAGGAAGGCTACTGATTTGTTTGAGTTAATTTTGTATCCAGCCACTTTGCTGAACTTGTTTATCAGCTGTAGGAGTTCTCTGGTGGAATTTTTGGGGTCACTCAAGTACACTATCATGTCATCGGCAAAGAGTGATGTTTTTATCTCTTCCTTTCTGATTTGTATCCCCTTGATCTCCTTTTGCTGTCTAATTGCTCCAGCCAGGACTTCCAGTACTATGTTGAATAGGTAGGGGGAGAGTGGGCAGCCTTGTTGAGTCCCTCATTTTAGTGGGATTGCTTCAAGTTTCTTGCCATTAAGTTTGATGTTGGCTGTTGGTTTGCTGTATATTGCTTTTATTATGTTTAAGTATGGGCCTTGGATTCCTGTTCTTTCCAGGACTTTTAACATAAAGGGGTTTTGGATTTTGTCGAATGCTTTCTCAGCGTCTAGTGAGATGACCATGTGATTTGGTCTTTGAGTTTGTTTATATGGTGGATTACGTTGATGGATTTCCTTATGTTAAACCATCCCTGCATCCCAGGGATGAAGCCTACTTGGTCATGATGAATGATCGTTTTGATGTTTTCTTGGCTTCGGTTTGCAAGGACTTTGTTGAGTATTTTTGCATCAATGTTCATAAGTGAGATTGTTCTGAAGTTCTCTTTCCTTGTAGGGTCTTTGTGTGGTTTAGGTACGAGGGTTATTGTAGCCTCAAAAAATGAGTTGGGTAATATTCCATCTGATTCTATCTTTTGGAATAGTTTGAGTATTGGTGTTATATCCTCAATAAATGTCTGATAAAATTCTGCACTGAACTCGTCTGGACCTGGGCTTTTTTTGGTTGGGAGGCTTTTGATTTTTGTATTATTTTTGTATTAAAAATTATCATATTTTTTTGTTTGTGTGTGTGTGTGTTTCAAATCACCTAGGTGTTTTGTTTTTGATTACAAAACTCAGACTGTGTATAAGCCAACTATATATTTAAATGAGACATATGTACTTGAGAATGTATCAATTCTGAACATTTTAAAATATGTATTTATTATATATACAGCATTCTGCCTGAATATATGACTATACATTAGAAGAAGGCACCAGATCTCATTATAAAGGGTTGTGAGCTACCATGTCATTGCTAAGAATTGTACTCAGGACCTCTTTAAAAACAACCAGTGATCTTAATCTCTGAGCCATCTCTCTGGGTCATGTCTTGACTATTTTTACAAGTATCTATACTTGAAAGATCAGAGTTTAATAAAGTAAGAGAAATTTAGATATATTATTTAACTTGGGAAAGGTTTCATGGAAAACAGTTTTACAAACCACTAAACCATGAATAAAAATCACCATATATTTTTATTATGATTTTCATCTTCAATTTTGGTGATGATGACTGTTTTGAAAACCACTTAATTATCAGAATTGTGTGTGTGTGTATTTGTGTGTGTGTTGTATTTTCATGAGACTGGAATTGTCCATTTGATTCTGCTTTTATTATTTTAATATCACCAACAATAAGTAGACAGTCATCATATAATACATATTAGATCTCTGTGTTTTATGTATTGAACTATTTTTTTTATCTTGGTGATGTATTGTTGTTTCTGTTGAGAAAGAAAGACAGAGAGACAGAGAAAGACAGAGAGACAGAGATACAGAGAGAGAGACAAACGAAGAGAGAAAGAGAGACAGAGAGACAGAGAGACACAGAGAGAAAGAATGCAGCTTGTTGTGTGAGAAAGTGAAAAGCATATGAGAGAAGCTGGGGATGAGAAGAATGTGACATATATATTCTATAAAGACAATAAAATTAGTAATAGCAAACAAACCCAGAAAATGTAGTATTTATAGGATTCATGATTGTTAAAAGGTCATAGGGACTTTTAGATGTATTTTCTGTGGATAATAAGAGGCTACTACTCTAAGGATGCTAGATATCATTTAAATACATGAGAGGTGTCAGTCTGAGTCATTGAAAACATATATTAAATCCTGTGCAATCACATTTGGGATTATAACGGTACCATTTCTTGAAACCTTGACACATAGAAGAAAATAATTGACCAAAACCAGTTTGCACTGTTGTTGTTTCCACTATTACAAACAAGATCAAAGTCCAAATTTTATATGTAAATTGAAGACTTTGGAGAGAACTAACAAATATTATACATAGGTTTTCCCATCGTAGAACTTCAAAAGTTCTAAAACAATGATGTAAGAACAACACTAAATCCATTAATATATTTATGTATTATAATTTCAAAAGCTAGGGGTTTGGAAAGAAGTGACTCTGGGTAGGGGACATGGGAGGTGTTGGATGAAAAAAAAGAAAACGGAAAAGCAAAGCAATAGCTCCCAATGTTAGATGTGTCCATTACTTTCAAAATTATTATCTGACTACAAAACTATTTGGTCCTAGTTTAACACTGAAGCAGGAATTAGAGCATCAGCGCTGTCCGGTTTCAGCAGCGCCCATACACTAGATGTCTATAACACATCTATAAAAGATCTTAGAGCCATTCTGTATTTAGTGAGTTAATGAGCCGGTAATATTTGTGAAGGCTACCTACAAAGCTTGGTGTCATGTTTAGTCTTAAGGGTGTTAAATATAGCATACTCACCAAAAGGTAATTAGATTGTTAACTGAATATATATGTTACCCTTATATTAAACTTCATATAGATAATTCAAGGCAGAGTACCTGGCACAATCAGGTAATAATAAACAACTTTCTGTGATTTATATTGTAAACAAGTTTTTAAGGCTGTAAGTCTCTTAAATGTAAAGAATACATCTAGAGTATCTTAGTTTCAGAGTATGTGTAAAAGGGGTAGGAAACTGAATGTTAAGTGTAATTAAAGGAAAAATACTTTAAAAAGAAATGTCAGTGATGACTGACATAGGGTAAAACTCCAGGCATAACTTTTAACTGTTTTTTTTTTTTTTCTAGCTATAGACTAAGCACACTGTTTAGGTCCCACATTTAACCTTCTCTTACAAACTAGTGTTTCTTGTTCTGCAAGGACAGAGCAGCACCACAGTTGCTGTGGTTGTTAGATCCACAAAGAGCATCCTTTGGTGTCAACCCTAGTCATTTTCTGAGACATCCTGAAATGCCCATTATTCCTTTCTTTGCATAGAATTGATTCAAGTCACAAATAAAGACTCACTGAGGGAGTCTTGAATTAAAAAGAAACATACTTAAAATCTAATGTCATTGGGGAGTTGGTGAAGGGCAGTTTCATGATCAGTGTTCTGAAGTTAGCACTAACATTGGTCCAATCAAAAGGGCAGCAGGAAGAATATAAACATATCAGGAAGACTTTAGCTAGTGACTTTTGCTACCTAACTCTAAACAGATGCCTCTCTTAGAACAACCAGCTACATGTTAAAAGGAAAGAGATTCGGTTCCACAATATGATGTAGTATCACAAAAAGAGCAGAGCTCTGTTGTTAATATGATCAGGAAAAATAAGCAATCTTCCAGCAGTAACTCATCCTACCTAACGAAATATAATATGTAATATAGTTAGGTGCAACCTCCAAATCAAATGCTGAGTGAATGTGTGTTGTTGACATAGTCACAGCCATGTCAAGAAGATGAATGCATAAATCCCATGAGAAAGGCAAAGCTTTCCCTTAATCTGACTCGGGAAAATTGGCAGACTTCTGGTTTGAGTATGAATGTTAGCAGGATGTAGAGAATACTTGTACAATAGCTTCTTCCTGTATGTTTACAGACAAAAACCACTCACCAAGAGTAGTTTAAATCCTCTGTCTGTGCCTTATACAGTAGGCAGAACAGAAGCCCTAATTTTAGCAGACTTCAAAGGAATGTGTGCAGACATTGAACACTGTGTGTTCATGCTCAGTGATAGCCTCTGAAAATATTTACAAGCAGTGGTTCTCATCAGACCTGAGCACAATACTGCAAGAGTGTGTGGAGACGTGTTTGTTCTCTAGTAGTACATGAAGGGCAGTTTTTTACTTAAAGGAAAGAAACTTATAACAACCTCAGCAAACACATCTTCTGAACAATATTGGCATTTGCTGTCAAGACAAGGCAACATGATTTAGGCTCTTTGTTTCTGGGAAGTGTGCAGGCTTTAGTGTAATTTTCTTTTTCTCATTCTTAGCTAGCTTTGTAATGAAGGCTTTAATCATTAAGAAGCCCATTTAAGTCTTTTACTTGAGCTTTTCTGAATGGACTCATGGTTCTATAGCAAAGTCATTGGCAAAATAAGTACATAAAATATTCCTACAATGGTGTGTACATGAAAGTTGGAAGCTAAGATATAGTAAAATTCAAAAAAAAATCTCTCATTACCTTTTTTGGTGTTTTATAATTAGAATCTAATACATGAATAATATAAAGTGTCTCAGACCCAAATGATTAAGATAAACTAAAAGCAAAGGAAACATAATCCAAACATGAATTGTAGACTGAGAACATCCATAAGGTGCTTCTTTTTTTAAAAATGACTTTGGACAAAATTGCTTTGAAAAAAGAAGATTTTATTCCTAACAGCCAATCCTCAAGGTATGTCAATCATGGTCACTTTATTGTTTGTCATTATGGTCATGTGAGGGCCTTTAAGTGCAGGTTTCTACAGCAGTGCCATCATTGCTGTTGCCTGTCTCTCCTGTCTGACACTGTCCATCTGTTCATGCTTATGCACATGTAGGAGCCATGACATCAGTCCTTTAGTCATAGCAACAACCACTGATGTGGTAGAAAAAAGCCTATTTTATTTAAGTACCATTTAGCTTTTCAAAATTATGAAATATTTGTTGTTATTCATCTGTATTAAATGGCAAACATTAAATTAAATAATGTGTGTTGTTTATTCACATTACATTATATATATATATATATATATATATATATATATATATATATATATATAATGGCAGCTTGCTTTGCCTATGTGTGTGTTTGTGTGTGTGTGTGTGTGTGTGCAAAAGTATGCATTGTACTTATCAGATTAAAAGAGAATATCAGATCCTCTGGAACTGGAGTTATGGATTGCTGTAAAGTGTCATTTTCACGCTGAGAAGGAAGCCTAGTTCTTCTACACATACATGTGCCTTTAACTTTGATTCTAAGAAAAAGGCAGCACACAACAATTGCTATTCCTTAATATCCCTTAAAGTCAATGGGATCAGTTCTCCAATAAAAAGACATAGACTATCACACTGGATACAGAAATATGACCCTGCATTTTGCAGGTCTAGAACAAAAAGAAGAAGATACACCAAAGAGGAGTAGATAGCAGGAAATGATCAAACTCAGAGCAGAAATCAGTCAAATGGAAACAAAAATAACTATACAAAGAATCAACAAAACTAAGAGCTGGTTCTATCACAAAATCAAAAAAGATTAATAAACCCCCTAGATAGTCTAACTTTAGAGCACAGAGAGTATTCAAATTAAAAAAAAAGAAATGAAATGGGAGACATAACAACAGAAACTGAGAAATTTAAGAAATCATCATCCAAATCTCTATACTTAACAAAACTGAAAAGTGTAGAGAAAATGGACAAATTTATAGACAGATACCTGGTACCAAAGTTAAATCAGGATTAGATAAGCCATCTAAACAGCCCCATAACCAATAAGCAAAGAAATAGAAACAGTCATCAAAAGCCTCTTAACCAAAAAAAGCCAATGTCCTGATGGGTTGAATTATATCAGACTTACATAGAAGACCTAATATCAATACTTTCTAACCTATTACACAAAATAGAAATAAAGAGAATGCTAGATAACTAATTTTTGAAGCCAAAATTATGCTCATTCCTAAACCACGCAAAGACCCTACAAAGAAAGAGACCTTTAGAACAATTTTCCTCATAAACATTGATGCCAAAATACTTCATAAAATACTTGCAAACTGAATCCAAGACCACATCAAAACAATCATTTACCATGTTCAAGTAGGCTTCAACCCAGGGATGAGAAGATGGCTCAATGTAAAAAATTCATCAGTCTCCACTGTATAAACAAACTCAAAAAAAAAAAAAAAAAAATAAAACACATGACCATCTCTTTAGTTTCTGAAAAAGCATTTGAAAATATTAAGCACTCCTTCATGTTAAGTCTCGGAAGTATCAGGAATTCAAGGCTCATACTTAAAAATAGTAAGAGCAACAAACAGCAAACCAGTAGCCAACATCAAACTAAATGGTGAGAACTTTAAAGCAATCCCACTAAACTTAGGGAGTAGACAAGGCTGTCCTCTTTCCCCCTTCCTATTTAATATAGTACTGAAAGTATTAGCCAGAGCAACCAGACAGCAAAAAGTGGCCAAATGGATTGAAAATAAAAAGGAAGATGTCAAAATATCACTATTTGTAAATGATATGATAGTATACTTAAGTGACCCACTAAAATCCACCAGATAACTTTTGCAGCTAATAAAGAACTTCTGCTATGGGGCTGAATATAAATTTAACTCAACCAAATCAGTAACCATTCTCTACTCAAAGTATGAAGGAGTTGAAAAGGAAATAAGAGAATCGACACCCTTCATATTAGTCACAAACACTATAAAATACCTTGGGGTGACCTTAATCAAGCAAGTGAAGGACCTTTATGACAAAAACTTCAACTCTCTTAAGGTGTAAATTCAAGAAGACCTCAGAAGGTGGAATGATCTCTCATGCTCATGGATTGGAAGGATCAACATATTAAAAATGTCGGCCTTCCCTTAAATAATCTACAGATTCAATAAAATCCCCATTAAAATCTCAAACCAATTTTTCATAGAGTTAGAAAGAGAAGTTTGCAAATTCATTTGGAATAATAAAAAAGCAAGGATAGCAAAAGATATTTCCAACAATAGAAAACCTTCCAGAGGAATCATCATCCCTGACCTCAATCTGTATTACAGATGTATTGTGGTAAGTATTGGTATAGAGACAGGCAGGTAGATCAGTGGAATAGAATTAAAGGCCAAAGAATGGACCCACACACCTATGGTCACTTGGTATTTGACAAAGGAGCTAAAAATATTGAATGGAAAAGGCCAGCTTCTTTAACACCAGGTGATTGTTCAACTGGCAGTCAGCATGCAGAAGAATGCAAATCCATCTTTACTTATCTCCTTGTATGAAGCTCAAGTCCAGGTGGATTGAAGACCTCTACATAAAACCGGGTACCCTGAAACTAATAGAAAAACAGTGGGGAAGAACTTAGAACACATAGGCACAGGAGACAATTTTTTGAATAAAATACCAGTGGCTTATGCTCTAAGATCAAGAATCGCCAAATGGGACCTCCTGAAATTGCAAAGCTTCTGTAAGATAAAGGACACTCTCAAAAGAAAATGTGACAACCAACAGATTGTGAAAGCATATTTACCAATCCTATATCTCATAGAGGGCTAATATCCAGTATATACAAAGAACTCAAGAAATTAAACTCTAGAGAATCAAATAATCCTATTAATAAATGGGGTACAGAGCTAAACAAAGTATTGTAAACTGAGAAATATCAAATGGCTGAGAAGCATTTAAAGAAATGCTCAGCATTCCTAGTTATCAGAAAAATGCAAATCAAACCCACACAGAGCGACATGCACACAAACAAGTATAAAATAAGTGATAACATCTGAAATATAAAAGCAGAGAATATGTAATAAAAGAATAAATTAATAAAACAAAATATTACCAGAACTTCATCATGTGTTAAATGTGTTAGAATTAATTTCTTCGGGAGAAAAATGAAACAAAAATGTATTTAACAGAAAGTATAATAATAAAATTAAACGTATATTTGTATTATTGTTGGTGAAAAAAATTCTGTAGCAGATTAAGGGTCTCAAATTACGAAGGCTGATGGAAGGATCCATCGTATAACACTGAGAGATGCAGCAATGTGCAAAGATGGTTCAATGGTTACAAGTGCACACTGCTTTTGTTGAGGACCAGAGAACAATTCCCAGCCTACAACAAGTAGCTCACAAGTACTTGTCACTTTTACTTCATATAGGCATTGAGACTGCTGACCTCCTAGTGTACTGATATGTGTGGAGATAGCTCCACCCAGACACACAATTCAATATAATTTAAAACATTAAAACATTTATATTGATGTGAGGCAATATAAACCAATAAGTTAATGATGCAATGATATATGAAAGACTATGGATACATATAGGTTTTGTTTTGTGTGTGTGTGTGTAGTGAAATTACAGATAACATAGTTTATTATAAACTGTAACTATGAGGGTGGAGTGTTAGGTGGTTAGTTGGCTTGGTGGTTATGGATATTCCTGAGTTCATATAACAAATATTTGGGTCACAACACGACCAATAGAAACTCCAGCTCCATAGGGCTTTTAGCCTTTGACAGTATGGTCACACAAATGGAACATATGCACACAGAGCCACATGCACACAAATAAGTATAAAATAAAACAATTTAAACTAGAAACAGACAGTGTATTATTATAAAATTAAGAATTTCATTCAAAGCAGATATTTACTATTATAAATCTACATGAGGGCAGTAAATTTAATGACATTTGAGACCTATCTTTTTCTATAAAATTGCGAGGGATGAAAACAGAAAACAACAATCACTATTCCTTAATATCTCATAAAATCAATGGACTCAATTCCCCAATAAAAATATATAGACTAACAGATTGGATATATAAGTAGAACCCAACATTTTGCTTCAAACAGGAAACTCCTCTCAGCAAACAAAGACAAGCACTACCTCAGAGTAAAAAGTTTTTCAATCAAAAGTCATCAGCAAAAATAAGGAAGGGCACTTTTTACACATCAAAGAAAAAAATCTATCAAGATGGACTCCCAATCCTCAACATCTATGCTCTAAATCTAAGGGCACCCATATTGATAAAAAATAAAAACAAAAACAAACAAACAAACAAACAAACAAAAAACTCTACTAAAGCTCAAACATATATTGCTTCACACCATAATAGTGGGAGACTTCAACATCTCAGTCTCATCAATGGACAGATAATGGAAGCAGATGTTGAACAGAGACAGTGTAAAACTAACAGAAGTTATGAACCAAATGATTTAACAGATATCTATAGAACTTTTTATCCTAAAACAAAAGAATAAATTTTTTTCTCAGTACCTCTTGGCACATTCTCTAAAACTGACCATATAGTCAGTAACAAAACAGGCTAAACAGATACAGGAACATAAAAATAATCCCATGTATTCTATCAGATAACCATTAATTAAAGCTGGTCTTCAATAATAAAAACAACAAAAATCCTACGTATGTATGGAAGCTAAACAATGTTCTTCTCAATGATAGTTTGGTCAAGGAAGAAATGAACAAAGAAATAAAAGACTTTTAGAAATTATTGAAAATGAAGGCACAAAATACCCAAGCTTGTAGAATAAAATGAAAGTAGTGCTAAGTGGAAAACTCATAGCTCTGAGTGCCACCAGGAAAAAAAAAAAAAAAAAAAAAGGATATACACTAACAACTTGAGGCACACCTAAAAGGTCTAGAGAAAAAAAAAAAAAGCAGATACACTCAAGAAGCATACATGGCAGGAAAACTAAGAGATGAAATCAACAAAATAGAAACAAAAAGACCTATAAAAAGAATCAAGAAAATCAAGAGATGGTTTTTTGAAGAAATCGACAAGATTCATAAGCCATTAGCTAGACAAACTAGAGAGTGCAGAGAGAGTATCCAAATGAACAAAATCAGGAATGAAAGGAAACGAGAGAAACTGAAGAAATTCCAGAACTCATCAGATTCTACTACAAAAACATATACTCAACAAAACTGCAAAATCTAGAGGAAATGAACAATTTTCCAGAAAATTCTAGAAAAATACCAGATATCAAAACTAAATCAGGATCAGATAAACAATCTAAGCAGCCTCACAACACCTAATGAAATAGAAGCAGTCTTCAAAAGCCTCCCAACCATAAAAGCCAAGGATCAGATGGGTTTAGTACAGAATTCTATCAGACCTTTATAGAAGACCTAATACCAATAATCTCCAACCTATTAAATAGAATAGAAACAGAGGAAATGCTACACAGTTCATTCTTTAAAACCAAAATTATGCTCATCTATAATCCATAAAAAAGACCCTGCAAAGTAAGTGAAATTTAGACCAATTACCCTCATGAACATTGATGCAAAAATACTAAAAGTAATTCTTGCAAACAGAATCCAAAAACACATCAAAACAATCATTCACGATGATTAAGTAGGCTTCATCTCAGGGTTAAAAGAATGGCTCAATATATGAAAATTCATCAATGTATTCCAGTATATAAACAAGTTCAAAGAAAAAAAAAAACACATGATCATCTCTTTAGATGATAAAACAGCATTTGACAAAATTCAACACATCTTTATATTAAAAGTCTTGGAGAGATCAGAAAATTGAGGCCCATACCTAAACATTGTATAAACGATATACAGCAAACAAGTAGCCAACATGAAACTAAATGGCGAGAAACTTAAAGCAATCTCACTGAAATCAGGGACTTGAAAATGCTGTTCACTCTCTTCTGACATATTCAATATAGTACTGGAAGTCCTAGATAGAGCAACCAGGTAGCAAAAAAAAAAAAAAAAAAAAAAAAAAGGCCAAAGGGATACAAACTGGAAAGGAAGAAGTAAAAATATCATTATTTGCAGATAATATAATAATATACTTAAGTGACCACCCAAAATCCATCAGAGAACTCCTATAGCTGATGAATAACTTCTGCCATTACAGCTGGATATAAAATTAACCCTAACCAATCAGTAGCCTATCTCGACTCAAAAAATAAACAAGCTGAGAAAGAAATTAGAGAATTGGCACCCTTTATAATAGTCACAAATAATATAAAACACCTTGTTGTGACCCTAAGCAAGAAAGTGAAGGGTCTGTATGGCAAGAACTTCAATTCTCTGAAGAAGGATATTGAAGAAGACCTATGTAAGTTAAAGTTCTCCCATGATCATAGATTGAAAGAATCAACATAAAAAAATAATAAAATCTCCATCAAAATTCCAACTTCATGCTTCATAGAGGTAGAAAGAGCTATTTGCAAATTCATTTTTATTAATTAAAAACCCAGAATAGCAAAAACTAATGTCAACAATAAAAGAACTGCTGGGGCAATCACTACACCTGACCTCAAGCTGTGTTAAAGAACAATTGTGATAAAATCTGCATGTTACTGGTACAGAGACCGGCAGGTAGATCAATGGAATAAAATTGAAGACCCAGAAATGAACCCACACACACACCTATTTTACTTGATCTTTGACAAGGGATCTAAAAACATTCAATGGAAAAAGTACATCTCTTCAACAACTGGTGCTGCTTCGACTGGCAATCAACATGTAGAAGAATTAAAATTGATCTTATATGATCTTGTACAAAGCTCAAGTCCAAGTCAATCAGAGAACTCCAAACAAAACCAGGTACACTGAAACTAATGGAAGAGAAATTGGGGAAGAACTTAGAATACATAGGCACAAGGGAAAACTTCTTTAACAGAACACCAGTGGTTTATCCTCTAAGACCAAGAATCGCCAAATGGGACTTCACGAAATTTCAAAGCTTCTGTAAGACAAAGAACATTGTCAAAACGTTAAAAAGGCAACCAACAGATTGGAAAAAGGTCTTTACCAATTCTACATCTGATAGAGGGCTAGTATCCAATATATGCAAAGAAGTAAAAAAGTAATTCAGTGGGTATTATGCCAAAACTGAAGAATATACAACTAATTTTAGGGTTTGATGTTTAAAAGAAAATCAAGTAACCCAATGAAAAGAAAGAAAAAGTGATATGAAAAAGAGTTTTTTGGCTTTGGCATCCACTGCTGCATGGCACGTCTATGACTCCAAAACCATGTCTAGCACACCGAGAAACAGACCACCGTTATGAACTACTGTCATGTTCTATTTCTTCTTACCATATTGCTTCTGTAGGTAACAGGTGTGTTATACCTAATACGTTCAAAAGAAATATTTACATGATCATTTTTCACAGAATAGGTGTTATTATGTTTGTGTGACCATATTCAAAAGCATGTTTGCTTTATTTTTATTGTTTTGAGATTATAATATAATTATATTTCTTATTTCTCCCCTTCCCTGCAAAAGTTCCCATATCCTGTTTCCACTGTGCTAAAGTTCATGTTGTGTTTCTTCACTAATTGTTTTTGAACGCATATTCATATGTATATACATATATGGTCTTGCCTGTAAACCTTTTCATTCTTTGTAATGGTAGTTGTATGTGTTTTGTTTGGGCTGATCATTTGGTACTGGACACCAATTGGTGTGCTTCTTCCTAGGAAGGACTACCAATTTTATGCTTGCTTTTTCCTCAGTTACCTGTGGTTATTTTATTCAGTTCAAATATCATAGCATTTCCCCCATCATGTTTGGCATGTACATTGGTGTTTCTTTTCAGCTTGTTTTTAAGCAGTCATGTTGTTAATACTTTATGGGTGAATCTTCTGATGGTACTAAAAGATACAATCCAACAGCAAACCCCTGAGATTTTGGTTAACAAACTTTCTGCCTACCCCCACCCCACATTTTCTGTGAGCAATTTGGACTTCATACTTAACTGTGAAGAGAGGTAGTTTCTTATGTTACACTTCATCTTTTCAGTATTGGTCGAGTAGATGCAACGTGTGCTGCAACTAAACTCACACAGACAGTAGCTAAAGGGGCCCTATCTAATGCCAATTTGAATCCTGCCCACATTTGCTTAGAGTATGTTCAATGTTGGAAACACATGAAATGCCATACAAACCCATTTATGGAAATTTCAGGTGAAAATGTTTAATACCTCATTGAAGAAAATTTTTGCACAATGTTACAGGACCCTGTAGATAGAAGTTTTGTGGACTTGTCTTTTCTCTCTTCATATTATGACCCAAAAATACAAGTATGTGTGGCCTTTATATCGTCTATCAGAAGTTTTTCTCAACTTTAAACAAGGTGGCATTAAATATTAAACAAGCTTTAAGAGCCCTCGATGACAGCATAATTACAACAGCACACACATAATTCTGTCCAATTCTCCTACTCTAATTTTCTTCTCATTTCTTTTTCCTGGAATTATATTTCCAAAATAATATAGCACCACACAAACCTTTCTCCCTTTATCTCTGAGGAATTCTTTGAGCTATTTGTAACTGAATTTATACAAAAGGAAGGCATGTGAAAAGAAGGAGAGAAGATAAAGGAGAAGGAAGAAGAGGAAGAGGATGAAATGAAAGCAGGGAAAAGAAAGGGAAAGAATCTCATGATGTACTTGATCTTAATAGATGAGTAGTATTTCATTGTTTAAATGAGCCATATCTTCTGTATCCATCCTGGGTTATGCAGGCAAATGGATGGAACTAGAAAATATTATTCTGAGTGAGGTTACTCAGACCTAAAGGGACATACATGGTATGTACTCACTAATAAGTGGATATTGCCAAGAATATCTAGAATACAATCCACAGAACACAAGAATGTTAATAAGAGAAAGGGCCAAAGTGAGGACATGGCAATCCCACTTAGGAGAAAGAAGAAAGTAATGACAGGAGGGAGGAGGGAAGAAAACACTTGGGTGGGGAAGAGGACAGAGCTGGAAGAGGAAAATATGATCAGCTATTGGGTGGGGGGAACAGGGCTGAAGCCCTGAGGGCCAACAGAAAAAAAATAGTACAGGCAACCTGGTAAGGAGGACCCTCTTGGGAGATGAAAGACTCTCAGGATTCAAAGGAAGGAACCTTAGATGAAATGCCCAATAGTGGGGAGAAGGATTTAGCATAACAACATAATAGCAACTAAGATAAAATTAAAAAAAACATATAAAATAGACATTAATGAACATCTAGATCATTGATAAATAGTTATTTATGGCTCGAATCTAGAAATTCCCATGAATATGATCAATAAGCAAACATCAAAAAGAATATACTGCTAGGAGCTACATTAATTAGACACTCTACTATTATATAATAGGCATAAATAAACCATGGCAACAGAGATACAAATATTTCCTCATCATGGTCAATACATTTATATCTGTCACAAAATCTTAATGTTTTAGCACAGATAGACGCTAACAATATGTTCCCTAAGAAGTGAGGTATTTCTGCTCTGATAGGGCTTTCTCGGGGTTTCACCATATAAATATTTTGGATTTTACATAGAGTTCTCTAATTTCTGTCTCTGTTGTGGTAAGTATAAAAAAAAGTGTCAATCAAGTTTCAGCATGTCACTGCTCCGTGGTACTCTCTGGCTCGGGCATGTTAACCATGTTAGTTCTGGCACTGGAGGGCCATATAGAACTATGGTAAGTGTATCTCAGCGGCTGTCACCCTCTGGTTACCACCTCTCTTCCGGCTGCCTCTGTGCTAGCTGGAAACTCAGCTCACATTCCCTGGCTCCCTGTGGTGGCTATAGTCTCACAACTCCCATGGCGTGTCACTACCACACGAGGCCCACACATCCCAATTCCATGGTGTGCCTGGTGTGTCCCAACCCTGTACCTTTTCTTGAACTAAATTGAGTTGCCACATGAAGGAGAATATCACACAACAAATTCTAAGTTAATTGATATACATTTCTCATCTAGACAAGACAAACCATCCTATACAAATCCATCCCTTATGAAATATTCATAACAACAGGTATCTATGAAGAAATGCACAAAGACGAGCATCTGTGTCTTCCTTCATTTTCCCTCCTTCTCCTGGCTTCTCCACTCTTCCTCTTTCTAAAACTTTATTCCTGCCTACTCTTCCTTCTTGTCCAATGACAGGTTCCATGCCTGCCCTTCTTTAATATCAACCACATGTGTCCACTTCTACTAAGCCAAAAGAGGGAAGTATTGAGAAGAAAAAGATCTCATCTCCTGTAGAACCAACTATATAAAAATCTGACATGTGAGTAATTTTAAATTTTAGAAAAAGTATTTTGAGTAAACAATGGTTTTTAAAACACCTGACAATTTTGAAAGGTTTTAAGTATATAGTTTGAAAATTTAGGTTAACCCAAGCACAGTAAATAAAGTACAAATTATACATTGAATATTTTGATAAGGCCATTGACATTCTAGAAAAACAAGAACATGTCAATTGTTGCCATTGTACTGAACAACCACAGTGTAAGTGCCTATAGAATAATCATGGAAAACAGAGTTCAGGAGAAAGATATCACATTTACATTAGAACCCTGCTATCATATAGCTACACTCTATAGATAGAATATAGACATTTCTGATATGAATAGACAATTCTGAATATGAAAAAATACATCACATTTTGCTCTTCACAGATTTAAGAAATGCTCGATAAGTAGATTTTAATCCTTGGAGGAAAGGGTTCAAAGTGAAGCACAGATTAAGAACATTTCTGTTAAACACACAAAAAAGCTGTTTTACCTGTCAAATCTTATAAAATACAAATGAACAGACAAGTCTACAACACATATTACTATAAAACTTTAATTAAGCTATACACATTAATTTATGCTCAATACAGTACCATATAGTTGAAAGACTTCTGAAAGTTGTTTGTTGAATTAAGAGTACACGTTCTGCTTCTTAAAGCAATAACTAAAGATAAATTTGAAAAGATAAGTACATGAAATGACTACTTAATGACTCTGACACTTCACTCCTGATGATGCCTGCAGCAGTAAGATTTAAAGAATATCTCAGTGTCAATGTGTCAGTTTTCATTAAAAAGCTATTATACCCTAGGGATTCTAAACATCCACTATTTGTTTTGATAGGAGACTGTGAACAAATCTTAAAAACCATTGGCTCTAACTCTGATGGATACTTTAAGGAATTACTTATTGCCTTAGTAATTGAAAAATGTCTGACATGTAGAAAAAACACAAACTTATTTGGATATAAATAACTAAATGACTCATTCCCAAAAGGGAAAATTGTTCAGAAGCTTATTCAATATTGAGCAGATATACACACACATGCATGCATACACACACACACACACACACACACACACACAGTTATATAAATGAATTGATTAATTATAAAATATTTTGATATATGTTTAAGGATCAGTAATCAATTAGATGTTTAATATTGTGGGATAGCTTTAAAATAATTCATAACTCAAAAAGTTAGGATTAAATTACTGCTGAAATTTCTGAAATATTTAATAGCACAGAAGTTTTCTGACAAGGGGTGAGCTAAGGTTATTATAAAGTATCATGATAGATCATCTTGATTAATTAGTAAATTTTAGTTTTAAATGTAGTAGTGATTAAATGACCATAAGCATTTGCCAATATGCATCAAATTGGACATTAAGTGACAGTATTTTGTACTTAAAAAAACCGCAAAACATAATATTTCAGAAGTGAGTCATGAAAATAAGTAACTACTGTTCAACACATAGCAATTTATATTTACTTGTGAACAATCACTGATTTCTTCCAATTAATACAAATACAGAAGATTCCATGTTCTGGTTTCTACTGGAACAGTCTTTGTTATTATTGTTGTTGTTCTCATCTTAAGAGAGAATAACTATCAAGTAAATACTAGAAAAAAGATAAGAGGGGGAAAAAGAGAAGAGGTCAACTTACAGTAGTATATCTCCTGTGAATGGACTACCACAAATTAGGAATAAAGGTAGGCTTTAGGAAAGTAGTCCATGAGAAAATAAAAAAATCAAATATGCAGAAACATCATAGCCAGGTTTAGGTCTGTGTCATTACTTATCAGTAAATACTGTAGCAGGCAGAGTAGAAAGCTCTCATTATTACTTTCTAGGTTAATGTGATAATGTGATATTCAATTCTGAGCTAATTAGATACTTCAGGGTATTAACCTTTTTCTCTATCATTTCTTTTGCAACTTAATATCTACTAGAATTTACACTTGCATAAATAGTTTATTTGGACATTAGAAACATTTCAGTAACATTTTAGGGTAATCAGGTTAAATATTAGCCCATACCTTGATTCTATACACTAATCAATTTTGAGCGAGAAAAGTGAGAGTATCTATGAATCAATCTATTCATAAAAGTAGTAAGCACCGGTGAAAAATTAAAAAAGAAATGCAGGCAAGCCATCTGCTCCACAAATTTCGTGTAAGGAAGATTGAGAAGGAAAACTAAACCACAGAGCACGAGGATAATTCAACTGAGGTAAATTAACTAGACACTGATTCAAATCACATGGCATAGTCAAGAAAATTTAAGATCTTTGTAGTTTATTGACAACAAAGTAAAATGAGGGTTGTCCTTGATTTTTCATAAGTTGAAAGTACATTGTGTGTGTGTGTGTGTCTGTGTGTGTCTGTGTGTGTGTGTGGAATGTCTTCATTCAGCTGTCCATGAATCATTACCAAAACAATATATTTTTCTATAACTCTTAATTATGATTTTCAATACAACTTCCATTTTACAAAAATTTGTACTTCTGTTTAATTTAAATGAAAATATTAAGGTTATAGTGCCCGCATGGCCAAAATAATAATAGCAATAATGATGATGATAATTCTGATTATACACAAAACATTGTTTTTATTTCATGAAGCTACTTTTAGATGCAATATGATATTAATATAAGATTATCAGTTAAGTTTGCAATTATTTCTAGGTTAAATATTTTAAACACAAATTTTAATTATTTCACATGAGCCACACATATGGAGATAAAGAAATAATTAAAAATGAATTCAAATATTTGAGTAATATTAGATTGAAGAAACTAGCTCACTGGGAAACAAAGAATGATAGTAGGTTCAAAGCATAGAAACCACATGTGGTTGTCTATAGGAGGAATACTGTTGCTTTATTCCACCCCTTCTCATGCTTTATTATGAGTTACAGACCTAGAATACATATCAGAAACTGTCTCAATAAATTTATAAGTAAATAAATTAACAAATAATCATGGCATATATGTAGGGACTTATAGTTTCATTGTTAAATTTGTCTTACTATGGTGGAATGATACCAGAGAAATTATTGTTGAGTAGATTTCAATTAATTACTATTTATACACATTAATTACTATATAATCCATGATGTAAACAGTGGGCTATTCAAGTATCCACAAAAGTGACAATTTTTTTTTTCTGTAAGTTAATGAATATTTCATATAAAAATTTTATATAATATTGTTTTTTGAAAATAGTGAACTAATGAGAAAATTTAATAACATTCATGGTGCTATTATACTGGGGACATATTTTGTCAAGATGCTTGTAACTGTACCTCTCACAAGGTTCACAAATTAGTAAAGTGAATGATTACTTTTTTTCTCTAGTAATGTGGATAGCACATTTCAGGGCCATTAAAGCTATCTAGTAGGGATGAGGCTTCTAGGTCAGTACTGGCTATATGTCTCAATATTCTATCAACCAAGTAGGTGCTGTCTTCAGAAATAAGGTTTTATTATAATGTTCTAGAGCATGCCATGATCATTGTCAATATTTGGTAATGGTTGAGGTTCTATAATACATCACTAGCGCACATCAAAAGAGGTCTGCTGTACTTGGCACTGTAAAATAGGCAATCATTATCCTATGATGACTGGTAGGACAGGACATTGTTGCTCAATTATAGGCAGACACAATTTAAACTGTGTTCATGTAGGGAGATATATTAGAAAAATTTACAGTATTTGGTTTTCATATAACTTATCAAAGATCTTAAGTGATAAAATGAGTTTTGCATCAATGCATTGACAATATACAAAACATAAATCAGTGAATATTTTAACCTTCTATGAAAATGCTCATAAAGATGATGAAGTACATCTTCGCTGCAGGTAGTAGAGGAAACTATCATTAAACAAACTATTCAATGTCTTTATAAATTGCCTTATAGAATTTAACTTTGTTAATACGTGATCATGTATGGTATTGTGATATTGGGTAGAGAAAGGCATTAGTTATGATTAGAAAAAATAAGTGTGATAGAGTGTTTTGGATTCCAACCTGATGAGAATACAATATCTGCTTATTTAAGTAAGCAAGAATTTAATTATTCTCATGAAAACATGTTATAGACATGATTAACTTCTACACTAGATTCACTGGTTTACTTTAAATAAGATATATTACTCTATATAATGAATATGATCTTTATTCAATTAGTTAGAAGTTGTTAATTTCAGAGAACTGAGTCTCAATATTACACTATTAATTACTTTCACTATTAAACACTTAGGGTGTATAGTATAGCCTGGTCTCCTAAACTGCATACTTTAGACTTGATGTGTGAGTCAATCTTTAATAACTTCCTAGAATTAGTTAAATAATTTCAGTACAACTGTGGCTAGACGATCCATTCACAGATAGAATATGGAGGGACTTGGAAGAATGTGTGGATGCACTGACAGATAAAGAATCATGGGTGATATAAAATAATTGACAAACACCATAAAATATTTAAAAAAGAATGGTACTGGATATTATAAAAACTAGAGGCAGAAATGAAGGTAAATTACCTCTCTTTCCCCCACACCCAGGAATCAAATCAGGAATTTTTATTCATTGACACTTCACTTATATTGGAATAATTTGATTATCTTCTTTTATTATTTTTTTTAAAAATTGCATTTTTAAAATTTATTTTAGATTCAAATATCAGACCTCCCTTCCTCCATCTCTCCAAGCTCCTCCTATTATTAACCCCTGCCCTTCTCCTCTGAGGAGGAAGACACCATCCTCCCCTTAAGAGCCCCCAACCCCAAACCTACACATCAGTCACTGCAGCATTAGGTATAGCATTTTTCATGAAGACCAACAAGGAGATCTAGTTAGGGAAAGGAGATAGAGAGGAAGGCAACATATTCAGGGACAGCCTACACTCCAGTGGTTGGGGGACCTGTAGGAAGGTCAATCTGCTGCTACAGATGAAGAATGCTCATAGGTTATAAGGCCTTTAGAGCCATTAAAGTTCTGGTTATTCGACTCTGTTGTTCTCCAGGTGAAGTCCCTATTCTTTTTGTGTCCTTCGATGCTTCCCCAGACTTCAATAAGACTTCCTAAGCTGTTTGTTTAGTTCTTAACACCTCAGCATCTATGTTAGGTAGAGACTCTTAAAAGACGGTTAGTTATTTTAGGATCCTGTCTGTAAGCATAACAAGAGTATCATTAATATTGTCAGGGACTGGTGCATGATCATGGCATGGTTCTAGGTTGGCCATTTCTTCTGTGTCTCTGCTCTATGTTGTGACCTTGTACATCTTGTAGGCAGCACACATTTTAGGTCTAAGGTTTTATGGATGGGTTGTTGTCCTCATCCCTGTACCTGGGAGTCCTGCCGAACTACAGGAAGTGGCCATTTCAGACTCCATTATTTCCCAATGCTAGGATTTTAAGCTAGAGTCACTCCGTAGCCATTCTGGGGCCTGTTCCAGTCGCAGTTCTCTGGCAAGTCCTAGGGATGCCACCCCATCTCCCACCAACAATTTCTATTTTCTCCCTACATCTGATTCCTCCACCCCAATCCCCTCACTTGCCCCCATCCTACGCAGTTAGCTCCCTCCATCCACCCCAGATATCCATTTTATTTCACATTGTGAGAAAGATTCAACCACAGCCACTTGGGGCCTCCTTGCTACTTGGCATCCTTGGGTCTGTGGATTGCATTATGGTTATTCTGGACTTCATATACAAACTGGTATATGAAATCTTTTAGATATGGGCTACCTCCCTGAAGATGATACTTTATCCATCCATTTGCCTGCAAAATTTATGATATCCTAGTTTTTAATAACTGAGTTGTATTCCGTTGTGTAAATGCTTTATTAGTTCTTCAGTTGAAGGACATCTCCAGTTACCAGTTATTACAAATAAAACTGGTATGAACATAGATGAATAAATGTACGTGGGGGATGGTTAAATATCTGTTGGATATAAGCCCAGGGATGATATAAATGGGTCTTCAGGAAGAACAATTCACAATTTTCTGAAAAACTACCATTTGATTTCCAGAGTGGTTTTACACATTTACACTCACACCAGCAATGGAGAAGTGTTCCTCTTGTTCTACATCCTCCCTAGCATGAGCTGTCTCTTGAGTTTTGTTCTTAGCTTTGCTGATGGGTGTGAGGTGGAATCTCAGAGTTGTTTTGATTTGCATTTTGCTGATGACTAAGAAAGTGAAACATTTTGATCAATAGAGATTCCTATGTTGTGAATTCTCCTTTTAATTCAGTAACTCATTTTTAAATTGGGTTATTTGGGTTGTTGGTGTATAATGTCTTGAGTATATTAGCTTTCTGTCAGATGCAGGGTTAAGGAAGATATTTTCTCAATCGGTACAGTCTTTAAGTCCTTTTGATAGTGTTCTTTGACTGATAAAAGCTTTTTAGTTTCATGAGTTCCTATTTATTAAATATAAATATTTATATTCTGTTCAGGTATTTATCTTCTGTACCAATGAGACTAGTCTCTACTTTCGGTTCTATTAGATTTTAGGTTGTTGGTTTTACTTTGATGTCTGTGATTCACTTGGACATGTGCGTTGCATAGGCAGATAAATATAGATCCATTTGCATTCTTCTACAAGCAGACATCCAGTTAGACCAATAGTGGTTTTTCTGTTTGTTTGTTTGTTTTTTATATTTTATGATTTTGAATTCTTTGTCAAAAATATAGTGTCCATAGGTGTGTGGGTTAATTTCTATCCTCTTATTTCAATTCCAATGATCAAATTTCTGTTTCTAATCAATGCCATGCAGTGTTTATTACTAATACTCTGTTGTACAGCTTACAGACAGAAATGCTGATACCTTCAGAAAGTCTTTTATGATACAGAACTCTTTTAGTTACTCTAGGTTTTTGGTTTGTTTTTTATTTTTGTTTTTGTTTTTGTTTTGTTTTGTTTTGTTGTTTGTTTTGCTTTGCTTTTGTTTTGTGATGTTAAGAATTGTTCTTTCAGATTCTGTAAGAATTTGGTATGCAATTTTGATGGTAGTTGCATTGAATTTGTAGATTTCTTTCAGTATGATGTCCATTTTCACTATGTCAGTCTTACGTAACTATGAGCATGGAGTTCTTTCCATCTCCCAACATCTTCTTCAATTTCTTTCTTCAGAGACATTTAGGAATTCTTGTCATACAGGATTTTTACTTGCTTGGTTAGAGTTATATCAGGATATCTTATAATATTTGTGGTTACTGTGGAGGGCATTGCTTCACTGATTTTGTTCTCAGGTCATGTATCTTTTGTATAAGGGAGGACTACTGATTTCTTTGACGTAATTTTGTATTCAGCCACTTTCTTGAAGGTGTTGATCAGCTCTAGCAGTTCTCTGACAGAATTTTGGGGTTGTTTATGCATTCTGTTCTATCATTTGCATAAGCAATATGTTGAGTTCTTCATTTCCAGTTTGTAGCCTCTTGCACTTCCTTTGTTCTCTTATTGCTCTAGCGAGGGTTTAAAGTACTATATTGAAGAGATAAGTAGAGAGTAGTTTTTTGTAGTGTCCCTGACTTAAATGGAGTCCCTTTATGTTTCATCTTCATTTAACTTGATATTAGATATTGCCTTTACGTATACTGCCTTTATTGTGTTTAGGTATGGGCTCTGTATCCCTGATCCCTCCATGACTTTTAATAGGAAAGGGTGTTAGATTTTTGTCAAAGATTTTTAACATCTAATTAAATGATCATGTGATTTTTTTTCTTTCAGTTTATTTATATAGTGGATTATGTTGCTGGGTTTTTATATATTGAAAATTTTTGCATCTCTGAGAAGGATAATTGATGCTGATGGATGATGCCTTCAATGAGTTCTTGGATTTGGGTTCAGGAAATTTTATTGAATATTTTTATGTCAGTGTTCCTATAAGAAATGGGTTTGAAGTTCTCTTTTTGTGTAGATTTTTTGTGTGTTTTAGGTGTCAGGGTAACTGTAGCCTTAAAAAATGAATTTGGCAGTGTTACTTATGTTTCTATTTTCTGGAGTAGTTTGAGGAATATTAGTATTAGAGCATCTTCTAAAGTCTTATAGAATTCTGTACTAAAACAATCTGGTCCTGTCATTTTTTTTTTTCAGTTGGGAGTCTTTATTTATTTATCTATTTATTTTTATTCTTTAATCTTTTTTACAATCCAGACTTCATCCACCTTCCACTCTGCCCTCCAGCTACACTACATCCCACACCTCTTATACCTACCCCACCCACATCTCCAAGAGGATGTCCCCAGCCCACAACCACCCTACCAGACATCCCCATTTTCTGGGTTCTCAAATCTCTCAAAGGTTAGATGCATCTTCTTTGAAAGAGTCCAGACACAGCAGTCCTCTGCTCTATATGTGTTTATGGCCTCATATCACCTTGTGTATGCTGCCTGATTGGTGGCTCAATATCTGAGAGATCTCAGGGATCCAGGAAAGTTTAGACTACTGCTCTTCCTATGGGTTCACCCTCATCCTCAGCTTCTTTCAGCTTTTTCCTACAAACTACAGGCATCACCAGCTTCTGGCCATTGGTTGGGAGCATATATCTGCATTTAATTCTTGCAGATGCTTGTTGGGATTTACAGTAGGCAGTAATGTCATGATTCTCTTTGTAAGCACATTATAGCATCAATAATAGAGTTGGGCCTAGAGGCATTCCCCTGAGCTACATCTCCATTTAGATCTGTCACTGGATCACCTCAGACTCTTCTCCATTTTTGTTCCTGCAGTTATTTCAAATAGGAAAAAATGTGGGTAAGAGATTTTTAGTTTTTTAAGGTTTTTGTTTGTTTGTTTGATTTTTGTTTTTATCATATTTGTTAGATATTTTCTTTACTTGCATTTCAAATATCATGCCCCTTCCTGGATTGCCCTCTGGAATCCACCTCTTTCATCACCCCTCTGCCTACCTCTATGACAGTGTTTCCCCAAACACTCACACATTCCCCCCTACAATCCCCCGCATGGCATACACAAACACTGGGCTATTGAGGCTTCACAGGACCAAGGGCCTCTCCTCTCCTGGGTGCATGATAAGGCCATCATTTCCAACATATGTGGCTGGACCTGTGGGACCTTCCCTGTGTATACTTTGGTAGGTAGTTTAGTCTCTGGAAAGTCTGGGGTTTCTGGTTGTTTGATATTGTTCTTCTAGTGAGGTTGAAAACCCCTTAGGAGTCTTTTGTCTTTTTTCTAACTACTCCATTTGGGACCCTGTTCTCAGTCCGATGGCTGGTTGAAAGCATCTGACTCTGCATTTATCAGACTCTGACAGAGCATCTCAGGAGACAGCTATATCATATTCCTATCAGTAAGCACTTTTGGCATCCAGAGTATTGTCTGGGTTTGGAGACTATATATGGGATAGATCGTCAGGTAGGACAGTATCTAGATGACGTTTCCTTTAGTTTCTGCTCCATACATTGTCTCATTTTCCTCCTGTGAATATTTTGTTTCCCTTTATAAAAAAGACTGCAGCACCCACCTTTTGGTCCTTTTCTTAAGCTTCTTGTGGTCTGTGGATTATATGTTGGTTATTCTGAAATTTTGAGCTAAAATCTACTAATCAGAGAGTATATACCAAATGTGTTCTATTGTTAGGCTTTGCTAACTAAGGATATTTTCTAGTTCTATCCATTTACCAAAGACTTTCATGAAGTTATTGTTTTTAATAGATAAGTAGTACTCCATTCTGAAAATATACCACATTTTTTTTGTACTGATTCCTTTGTTAAAGGACATCTGGGTTCTTTTCAGCTGCTGGCTATGTAAATAAAGATGCTAGAAACAAAGTCAGGCATGTGTCCTTGTTAGATGTTGGACCATCTTTTGTGTGTATGCCCAGGAATGGTATAATTGTGTCCACAGGTAGGACTATATCCAATTTTCTGAGGAACTGCCAGACTGATTTCCAGAGTAATTGTACTAGATTTCAACCCCACCAACAATGGAACAGTGTTTCTGATCCTTACCAGTATCTGCCGTCACCTGAGTTTTTTTTTTAATCTTACCCTGACTGGTGTGAAAAAAAATTCAAGGTTTTGATTTGCATTTCCCTGATGACTAAGGACATTGAACATTTCTTTAGGTACTTTCTGGCCATTTGTTATTCTTCAATGGAGAATTCTTTCTTTGGCTCTGTACTCATTTTGAGTAGGGTTACTAGATTCTCTGGAGTCTATTTTTTTGAGTTCTTTGTATATATTGGATATTAGCCCTTTATCAAATATCAGATTGGTATGAATCTTTTCCATGTTGGTTGCTGTTTTGTTCTTTTCACAATATACTTTGCCTTACAGAAGCTTTTAAATTTTATGAGGTCCCAGTTGTGGATTCTTGATCTTAGAGCATGACTCACTAGTGTTATGTTCAGGAAAATTTCCCCTGTGGCCATGTGTTTGAGCCTTTTCCCAGTTTTTCTTCTTTTAGTTTGAGTGGATCTGGGTTTATGTGGAGGACCTTGATCCACTTTCACTTTAGCTTTGTACAAGGTAAAAAGAATGGATTGATTTGCATTCTGCTGCATGCTCACCACCAGATTGACCAGCACTGTGTATTGAAAAGGCAGTTATTTCTCTGCTGGATGGTTTTAGCACTTTTGTCAAAGATCAAATGAATATAAGTGTGTTGAGTCATTGCTGGGTTTTCTGTTCTATTCCACTCATCTCCCTGCCTGTCTCTGTACTAATACCACAGAGTTTCTAGCATGATTGCTCTGTAATACAGCTTGAGGTCAGTAATGGTGATTACCCCAGAAGTTCTTTTATTAATGAAAATAGTTTTTGCTATCTTTGGGTTTTGTGTTAATTCAAATAAATTTGCAAATTGCTTTTTACAAAAGTTACACAAAAGTACTTTTTATTGTTTGTGATTATTGTGAAGGGTGTATTTTCCCAAATTTCTTTCTCAAATTTTTTATCCTTTGAGGATATGTCCATTATAGAGTAGGTTCATGAGGCTGAGAAGAAAGTGTGTGTGTGTGTGTGTGTGTGTGTGTGTGTGTGTGTGTGTGTGTGTGTGTGTGGTTTGGGTTAAATATTCTATAGATAT
Organism: Micromys minutus; assembly: GCF_963924665.1. NCBI lineage: Eukaryota > Metazoa > Chordata > Mammalia > Rodentia > Muridae > Micromys > Micromys minutus. The sequence continues at coordinate 44,624,435 of NC_137960.1, read as the reverse complement.
CTGTTAGGGAGTGATCCGGCAGTGATCCAGCAGTGAGCCAGCAGTGAGCCAGCAGTGAGCCAGCAGTGAGCCAGCAGTGAGCCAGCAGTGAGCCAGCAGTGAGCCAGCAGTGAGCCAGCAGTGAGCCAGCAGTGAGCCAGGGACACAAGACTGGAACAGTGGTGAGCCAGCAGTGAGCCAGTGGTGATCCAGGGACACAGGACCGGCAGGGAGGCATTCCGACTAGCCGGGGTGCAGAAGGATCTCTGCCAAGGGCACAAAAACATGCGATCCCCCAGTTCCCCCTCCACGCTTCAACTTGGTTAAGGGAACCAGGAACCTGGCATCAGGCTATTTCCAGCTGGGCAACACTGAGTGCAGAAAGCACATTCAGACCATCCACCACCAGAAACAGCGGTAAGCCAGCAGTGAGCCAGCAATGAGCCAGCAGTGAGCCAGGGACACAAGACTGGAACAGCAGTGACCCAGCGGTTATCCAGGGAGACGATGCAAAAATACTCAAAAAATCTTTGCAAACACATCAAAGCGATCATTCACCATGATCAAGTAGGCTTCATCCCTGGGATGCAGGGATGGTTTAATATAAGGAAATTCATCAATGTAATCCACCATATAAACAAACTCAAAGAAAAAAACCACATGGACATCTCACTAGATGCTGAGAAAACATTTGATCAAATTCAACACCCCTTCATGTTAAAAGTCTTGGGAAGAACAGGAATCCAAGGCCCATACATAAACATAATAAAAGCAATATAGAGCAAACCAACAGCCAACATCAAACTTAATGGTGGGAAAATTGAAGCAATCCCACTAAAATCAGGGACTTGACAAGTCTGCCCACTCTCCTCCTACCTATTCAACATAGTACTGGAAGTCCAGGCCGGAGCAATTAGACAGCAAAAGAAAATAAAAGGGATACAAATTGGAAAGGAAGAAATGAAAACCTAACTATTTGCAAATAACATAATAGTGTATTTAAGTGACCCCACAAATTCCACCAGAGAACTCCTACAGCTGATAAACAAGTTCAGCAATGTGGCTGGATACAAAATTAACTCAAACTAATTAGTAGCCTTCCTCTACTCAAAGGACAAACATGTGGACTAAGAAATTAGGGAAAAGATATGGTTCACAATAGTCACAAAACCTATGAAATACCTTGGCATTACACTAACCAAGCATGTGAAGAACCTGTATGACAAGAACTTCAAACTTTTTTTAAACGACTTTATTTTACAAAACAAAGATAAATGTACAGATTTTAAACATTTTTTGCTTAAAATTATACATTTTTGTCAGTACTGTTTTTTCAGACATTGAAATATTTTTTACATAAAACCATGTGAATATATTTTTTTAGTCAGTACTTGATTTTTTTCAAAGGCTTGACAGTATGCATTGAAAACCTAATAATTACAATAAGCGTAAAGTAAATGCAAAACAAAACACAACATGGAAATAGTCAAAGTCTTCTTGTTTTGTAAATATATGTATATTTTTTTGTTTTCTTTATTTCTTGGACTTCATACACTCGGTGAGTTGTTTCCGGGGGAGTGCAAGCCTCTGGGGTTAGCATCCAGATATCAGTGACTGCATATTATGTCTGTTCTTTTGTGACTGGGTTATCTCACTCAGGATGATATTCTCTAGATGCAGCTATTTTCTTAAGAATTCGGTTAAGTCATTGTTTCTGGTGGCTGAGTAGTATTCCATTGTGTATATGTACCACAATTTTTGTATCCATTCATCTTCTGAAGGACATCTGGGTTCCTTCCAGCTTCTGGCTATTATAAATAGAGCCACTATGAACATTGTGGTGCATATATCTTTGTTGTGTATTAAAGTGTCTCTGGGGTATATACCCAGAAGTGGAATAGCTGGGTCTTCAGGTAGTACTATATCCAATTTTCTGAGGTATTGCCAGACAGATTTCCAGAGTGGTTGTATTAGCTTGCAACCCCAACAACAGTGGAGAAGTGTTCCTCTTTCTTTGCAGCCTCGCCAGCATCTGCTGTCATCTGAGTTTTGGATCTTGGCCAATCTGACTGGTGTGAGGTGGAATCTCAGGGTTGTTTTGATTTGCATTTCCCTGATGGCTAAGGATTTCGAGCACTTCCTCAGGTGTTTCTTGGCCATTCGGTGTTCCTCAACTGAAAACGTTTTGTTTAGCTCTGTACCCCACTTTTTAATAGGGTTATTTGATTCTCTGGTGTCTAGCTTTTTGAGTTCTTTGTACACCTTGGATATTAGGCCTCTATCTGATATGGGGTTGGTAAAGATCTTATCCCACTCTGTTGGCTGCCGTTTTGTTTTCTTGACAGTGTCCTTAGCCTTACAGAAACTTTGCAATCTCATTAAGTCCAATTTGTCAATCTTTGACCTTAGAGCTTGAGCCATTGGTGTTTTGTTCAGGAAATTTTCTCCTTTGCCTATGTGTTCTAAGGTTTCCCTACTTTCTCATCTAATAGTTTCAGTGTACTTGGTTTAATGTGGAGATCTTTAACCCACTTACACTTGAGATTTGTACAAGGAGATAAGAAAGGGTCTATTTTCAATCTTTTGCATGCTGAGTGCCAGTTGGACCAGCACCATTTGTTGAATAGGCTGTCCTTTTTCCATTGAATGTTTACTGTTCCTTTGTCAAAAATCAGGTGACCATATACATGAGGGCTCATTTCTGGATCTTCTATTCTATTCCATTGATTCACATGCCTATTTCTGTACTAGTACCATGCAGTTTTCAGCACAATTGCCTTGTAATATAGCTTGAGGTCAGGGATAGTGATTCCCACAGATGTTTTCTTGTTGTTGAGGATGGATTTTGCTCTTCTGGGTTTTTTGTTATTACAGGTGAAATTGCACATCGTTCTTTTCAACTCTATGAAGAATTGGGTTGAAATGTTGATGGGGATTGCATTCAATCTGTAGATTGCTTTTGGTAAGATGGCTATTTTTACAATATTGATCCTTCCAATCCATAAGCATGGTAGATCTTTCCATTTACGATATCTTCCTTGATTTTCTTCTTTAGAGATTTGAAGTTCTTGTTATACAGGTCCTTCAGTTGCTTAGTTAGAGTCACACCAAGGTATTTCATAGCTTTTGTGACTATTTTGAAGGGTATCTTTCCCGTAATTTCTTTCTCAGCATGTTTGTCCTTTGAGTAGAGGAAGGCTGTTTTTGGTTGCTGACGGTCTGAGTGCCTGTTCTTCATGCCCGAGGCCCTCCAGGAGAGTTCCTGCTCCTGTTAAGCAATGGGGAAGCGTAATTTCTGTTCATTCTGCCCAGACCTCTCTGCACTCCAGCTACTCACAGCACAGTCTCACCATGCCTGTTTTCCTGGATCTCCACTGTGCCTGGTGGCAGATGCCCTGAGCATTTGTTCCCCTTCCTCTGTTTTTGGTGATGCACAAATTCAATCAATGTTTCTTGTTTTGCTTCCATACTGCATTTAGAGCCTTTTCTCCAAAAATGTGGATTAATGTTTTTTTAATAAACACAAATTCATTTTCATCTTATTTTCCAGAGAGGACTAAGGGTACCTACATACACATATATGATACAATATTCTAAATAAAATCTCAGCAAAATTGTATGAGCCCAAAAAAAATTTAAAGGAGGCAAATATTGTCAATTTCTATTTGATATTAATATGAAATCGAAGCAGAATATTGCTGATTATGGTACAAAACTTGTTTCTTAAATATATAATAGAAAAAGAACACAGTGGATATACTCAGAAGTCATGTCATCGTTCTATCTGCTAGAGATATTACTGCATCATTCTATAAAACTTTAAAGGGAGAGCATCCAAACCACAGTTTCATAACCACACTTCATCACCTACTTCACTGTTCAAGGCAGCAAGATCTGAAAAGCACTTGTAATGCCATTGTATGACACAGATAAGAAAAATAGTAGGACTGCTCCTTTTAGCACTCATAATTATATAGGACAAAATTTTCACCAGAGAAAGGTGGAGAAAATAGACTTTCTATAAAATCCAGCTGAGAACCCTGGAGAGAAGAGTGAGATGAGAGTTTTCCAAATGAAAAATCATTGACCAGAGGTTATAGACAGCTACGTCTGAAGGATGGATCAGTGAGCATAGCTAGAAACCTTTGTTTTTCTTCATATTACATTTTCTTATGGCTACAGCAAAGGAGACTTCATACAAGAAGCTGTAATGTGGCAGCTGAACAGTAGTGAAAACTCACGACAATAATCATTCCAGTGATTTTTTTCTGAAAAGCCATAGAGTGGATGTTGTTCCACGATCAGAGGATAAAGTTGGGGCTCCATAACATGTTCTCTCTTTTTCTTTTACCATTTCTAAAGCCAGGCCCACATACAGAAATCTTGCAAGAGCTCAGAAAGGCACAACTTTAGCTTTCTAATCAAAATATCAAAAATCAGTCTTCTGATAACTAGAGTATACAAAATAATTAGAGTTCTGGGGATCCCAAGCTGTTTGAAACTATTTATAAAATTCTGGGCACAGCCCTGATCTTAACAAATGATGTCAAATCACAGAGAAAGAGATCTGAAGGGAGATTATAGGGTAGATGATTACACATGTGACATTTTGACATCTGGAAGTTGAACATGTAGAATGAATGAGAATAACACCTTTAGACTTGAAAAGTTATGACCGATAGTGAAACTATAGAATACAAACAGGGTGATTCTCAAGTTGTGATCTGAAGCTCACTGCTAAATGATAAAAGATGTACATTTGTCATGGGAATGGTTTGACAATAGAAAAAATAATGATCAAAATTTTTTCAGAATATGATACAATATTTTACAATGTGAAATTAATAGGACAATAAATTTTAGATAGTAAGAAAAATGTTCTCAGTAGATCATTGAAAAATATAATGTAATGAAATATGAAAAACTATAGGGTATGTATGAAAATATCAAATAAAAATAATATTTCAAATAAAATAAAATAAGAATTTAAGCAATATATTTATTAAACAAAACAGCAATAATAAGAGGGGCTGTTTGTTTTTTCTATTCAGAGTTTTATCCATATTAAAAAAAAATGAATGCATATTGATTGAGTTACCTACTGACAGTTAATAATGTCATGCTCCTAAGTTCAGTAAAAGTTTCTTTTTAGAACTTTTCTATATATTAATATAATAGAATATCATAAGTTAACTGAGGCATAAATTCAAGTAAGGGAAAAAAACTTAAGAATAAAAATGATTTAAGAAGTTGGGAAGTGGTTTTAAAAGCATTTACTGCCATCATTTGGAAGCCATAGGCAGGTTAATCTCTGAATTTAAGGGTTCCTGATCTACAAAGTGAATTCTAGGGTAGCCAGGACTAAACAGCTAAACAGAGGAACACCGTCTAAGAAAACCTAATACATAAGTAAGTAAGTAAGTAAGTAAGTGTGTGTGTGTGTGTGTGTGTGTGTGTGTGTGTGTGTGTGTGTGTGTGTGAGAGAGAGAGAGAGAGAGAGAGAGAGAGAGAAATGCAGAGAGAGACACTCTACACACAGAGAGACAGAGACAGAAAGCAAATATCACTAAAATACTCATCTAGTATTGAGGAATAGGATAATTTCTAAAGTGTGAAAATGAGATTGTAAACTTCAGTTTCAATTGGTTTTAAAATAAAAAGAAAATAGACCTAAGCAAGGGGAAAATAATATGCAAATACTATGTAAAAAACTGAAATAAGTTATGTCTGAGTACCTAAAATAATATAAAAACAATTGGATATAAAATAGCTATTTAAAAACAGGAAGTTCAGTATTAAAATATCTTCATATGCCATATGTTCCCTGCAGCCATATTTTGAAGAAACATATTTTATAGGGTACTGTGGTAGCTGGAGTCGTCCTGTAGTAAAGAATATATGTAAGTTTGTACTATAAAATTAATTAACTTATTCCACAATGTAGTGTTTATGAAAAGTTAGTAGGTATTAACAAATGTTCTGGGAGACCCTGACAACACAGGACTGGTGAGAACCAGGTGAGAAGGGATTCTGACTAGGCAGGGGGCAGAGAGATATCTGCGGAGCCCAGGGAAAGTGTGCACCTGCCCGCCCAGCAAGATCCAGGGTTCCAGGAACCTGGCAGCATCAGGCACTCTGTTCCCAGCGGACAACTCCTGGGGTGCACAACAGGCACTCTTTGAACATCCACCACCAGGAACAGCAGAGATCCAGGGACATACGCAAGATACAAGGGAAAAGCGAGAACCAATCACTGACAACAAGATGGCAAGAAAAAAGCTAAAGAATGTACCCCAGGTAAACCAAGACAACCTGGCAACATTAGAACCCAGCTCGCCCATTACAACAAACAGCAGAATGCCAAACACTCCAGAAAAAGAAGACTCAGACATGAAATTCTACCTCAAAATGATGATAGAGATCCTTAAAGAAGAACAGGAGGAAAAGCATAAAGAATTAGAAGCTTTTAAAGAAGAAGCAAAGAAAAAAAAAAAAAACACTCAAAGAACTAAAAGAAAACAGAACCAAAGAGATGAAGGAATGGAAAAAGGAATTTAAAATGGAAATAGACATAATAAAGAAAACACTAAAAAAGACAACCATAGAGTTAGAAAACCTAAAAAAGAAACCAAAAGTCATAGATACAAGCATTTCCAACATACTAAAAGAGAAGGAAGAGAGAATCACGGGGGTGCAAGACAACATTGAAAACATAGACAAAACAGTCAGAGAAGATGCAAAATCCAAGAAGCTCCTAACCCAAAGTGTCCAGGAAATCCAGGAAACAATGAGAAGACCGAACCTAAGGATAATAGGAATAGAAGAGGGTGAAGAATATCAACTAAGAGGTACAGTAAATATCTTTAACAAAATCCTGGAAGAAAACTTCCATATCCATAAAAATGAGATGACCACTAGCATAAAAGAAGCCTACAGAACTCCAAATAGGTTGGACTAGAAAAGAAAATCCTCCCAACACATAATAGTCAAAACACCAAGTGCCCAAAGCAAAGAAAGAATACTAAAAGCAGTAAGGGAAAAAGGCCATGTAACATATAAAGGCAGACCAATCAGAATCGCATCTGAATTCTCCACAGAGACTATGAAAGCTAGAAGAGCCTGGACAGACATAATGCAGACTCTGAGAGAGCACAGGTGCCAGCCCAAGTTGCTATACCCAGCAAAACTATCAATTACCATAGATGTCGAGACGAAGATATTCCAAGACAAAACTAAATTTACACAATATATGACCACAAACCCAGCACTACAACCCATTATAGGTGGAAAACACAATACAATGAGGGGAACCACTTCATAATAAAAATAAGAAAACTTCTAAGGAAGAAAACCAAAAGTAGAAAGACACACAGGCACAATTCAACCTACCACAGCAACAATAGCAGGAAACAGCAACCACTATTCCTTGATATCTATTAACATATATGGACACAACTCCCCAATAAAAAAGATATAAGCTATCAGACTGGATACATAAATAAAACCCAGCATTTTGCTGCATACAGGAAACTCAACTGAGAGACAAAGACAGACACTATCTCAGAATAAAAGGTTGTGAAAAAACCTTCCAAGAAAATGGCCCCAAGAAACAAGCTGGAGTGGCCATTCAAATATCGAATAAAGTAGATTTCCAACCAAGTGTTAACAAAAAAGATAAGTAAAGACACTTTTTACTCATTACAGGGGAAATTTGTCAGGAGGAACTCTAAATCCTTAACATATATGCTCCAAATACAAAAGACCCATATTCATAAAAAAACCTTACTAAATCTCAAATAATACATTATAACTCACATAATAATAGGGGGAGACTTTAATACCCACTGTCACCAATGGACAGATCATAGAAAAGGAATTGAAAAAGGGCACTGTAAAACTAACAGACTCTATGAACCAACTGGAAATAACAGATATCTATAGAACATACCATTCTAAAACTAAAAAATACAACTTCTTCTCAGCACCTCAGGGCACCTTCTCGAAAATTGACCAAATAATTGGACACAGAACGAACCTCATTTGATACAAGAAGATTGAAATACTCCAATGCATCCTTTCAGATCACCATGGTCTATGGCTGGTCTTTAATAACAACAAAGACAACAAAAAGCCCATATACACATAGAAAATAAACAATGATCTATTAAATGATAGCAGGGTCAAAGAAGAAATAAAGAAAATAAAGGATTTTCTAGAATTTAATGAAAACAAAAATACAACATACACAAACCTATGGGATGCAATGAAAACAGCACAGAGAGGAAAACTCATAGTTCTGAGTGCTTCCAAAAGAAACTGGAGAGAGCATACACTACCATCCTGACAGCACAGTTGAAAGCTCTAGAAAAAAAGGAAGCAGATACACCCAAGAGGAGTAGACAGCAAGAAATAATCAAACTTAGGCAGAAATAGACCAAATAGAAACAAAAAGAACCATTGAAAGAATCATCAAAACCAAGAGCTGGTTCTTTGAGAAAATTAACAAGATTGATAAACCCTTAGCCAAACTAACTAGAGGGCAAAGCGACAGTTTCCAAATTAACAAAACCAGAAAGGAAAGTGGAGAAATAACAAATGAACCTGAGGAAATTCAAGAAATCATTGGATCCTACTACAAAAGCCTATACTCAACCGAGCTGGAAAATCTGTAGGAAATGGATGAATTCCTAGACAGACACAAGATACCAAAGTTAAACAAGGACCAGGGAACCAGCTAAATAATCCCATAACACCTCAAGAAATAGAAGCAGTCTTCAAAAGCCTCCCAACCTAAAAAAGCCCAGGTCCAGATGGGTTCAGTGCAGAGTTTTATCAGACATTTATTGATGACATAATACCAATACTCTCCAACCTATTCTACAAAATATATTCAAAGGGACCACTACCTAACTCATTTTTTGAGGCTACAATAACCCTTGTTCCTAAAGCACACAAGGACCCTACAAGGATAGAGAACTTCAGACCAATCTCACTTATGAACATTGAAGCAAAAATACTCAAGAAAATCCTTGCACACTGAATCCAAGATCACATCAAATGGATCATTCACCATGACCAAGTAGGCTTCATCCCTGGGATGCAAGGTTGGTTTGATATAAGGAAATCCATCATATCCAACATATAAACAAACTCAAAGAAAAAAACCAAATGGTTATCTCATTAGATGCTGAGAAAGTATTTCTCAAAATCCAACACCACTTCTTGTTAAAAGTCTTGAAAAGAACAGGAATCCAATGCCCATAACTAAACATAATAAAAGCAATATACAGCAAACCAACAGCCAACATCAAACTTAATGCTGGGAAACTTCACACAATCCCACTAAAATCAGGGACTCGACAATGCTGCTCACTCTCCCCCTACCTATGCAACATAGTACTGGAAGTCCTGGATGGAGCAGTTAGACAGCAAAAGGAAATCAAAGGGATACAAATTGGAAAGAAAGAAATAAAAACCTAACTATTTGCAGATGACATGACAGTGTATTTAAGGGATCCCACAACTTCCACCAGAGAACTCCTACAACTGATAAACAAGTACAAAAAGTGCCTGGATATAAAATTAACTCAAACAAATCAGTAGTCTTCCTATATTCAAAGGACAAACATGTGGACTAAGAAATTAGGGAAAAGATACCCTTCAAAATAGTCACAAAATCTATGAAATACCTTCGTGTGACTCTAACTAAGCAAGTAAATGACCTGTATGATAAGAACTTCAAACCTCTAAAGAAAAAAATTTAGGAAGATATCAGAAAAAGGAAATATCTCCCATGCTCATGGATTGGAAGGATCAATATGTTAAAAATGGCCATCTTAACAAAAGCAATCTACAGATTCAATGCAATTCCCATCAAATTTCCAACCCACTTCTTCATTGAGTTGGAAAGAGCAATATGCAATTTCATTTGGAATAACAAAAGACCTAGAATAGCGAAATCTATCCTCAACAACAAGAAAACATCTGCGGGAATCACTATCCCTGACCTCAAGTTATATTACAAGGCAATTTTACTGAAAACTGCATGGTACTGGTACAGAAATAGGCATGTGGATCAATGGAATGGAATAGAATAGAAGATCCAGAAATGAGCAGTCACATATATGGTCAACTGATTTTTGACAAAGGAACCATAAGCATGCAATGGAAAAAGCACAGGCTATTCATCAAATGTTGTTGGTCCAACTGGCACTCACCATGCAGAAGAATGAAAATAGACTGTTTCTTATCTCCTTGTACAAAGCTCAAGTATAAGTGGATCAAAGATCTCCACATTAAACCAGGTAAACTGAAACTATTAGATGAGAAAGTAGTGAGAACCTTAGAACACATAGGCACAGGAGAATATTTCCTTAACAGAACACCAATGGCTTGAGCTCTATGGTTGACAAATGGGACTTAATGAGATTGCAAAGTTTCTGTAAGGCTAAAGACACTGTCAAAAAAACAAAATGGCAGCCAACAGAGTGGGAAAAGATCTTTACCAACCCCACCTCAGATAGAGGCCTAATATCCAAGGTATGCAAAGAACTCAAAAACCTAGACACCAGAGAACTAAACAGCCCTATTAAAAATGGCATACAGACTTAAACAAAAAGTTCTCAATTGAGGAATATCGAATGGCTGAGAAACATCTAAGGAAGTGCTCAACATCCTTAGCCATCAGGGAAATGCAAATCAAAACAACCCTGAGATTCTACCTCGAACCTGTCAGATTAGCCAAGATCCAAAACACCATGACAGCAGATGCTGGCAAGGTTGTGGAGAAAGAGGAACACTTCTCCACTGCTGGTGAGTTTGTAAACTGGTACAACCACTCTTGAAATCAGTCTGGCGATTCCTCATATAAATTGTCATAGTACTACCTGAAGACCAAGTTATGCCACTTCTGTGCATTTACCCCAGAGACGCTCCAGCACACAACAAATATACATGAACCACAGTGTTCATTGAAGCTGTATTTATAATAGCCAGAAGCTGGAAAGAACCCAGATGTCCTTCAGTAGATGAATGGAAACAAAAATTGTGGTACATTTACACAATGGAGTACTACTCAGCTATCAGAAACAATGAGTTAATGAAATTCTTAAGGAAATGGATGCATCTAGAGAATATCATCCTGAGTGAGATAACCCAGTCACAAAAGAACAGACATAATATTCAGTCACTGATAATGGAATACTAACCCCAGAAAGCTCTGAACACCCCAGAAACAACTCACAGACTGTGTGAATCTCAACAAAAAAAGAAAAGAATATATTTTAATTAAAATAGAACTGTATCACCTCCCCCTTTTCTCCCTACAGCCCTTTCTAGTCTCTCTCATATCCCCTCAAATTAATAACCTCTTTTCCTATATTATTGTTACATATATGTATATATATATATATGTGTGTGTGTGTGTGTGTGTGTGTGTGTATGTATATGTACCCAGAAATACTTAATTACAACCTTAAAAATTATGTTCAAAATAAATAAAAAAGGAAAGAAAAAAATTAATGTAAGTCTGTCTGAAAAAAAAAAACAAAACCAAACAAAACAAAAAACAAAGAAACAAACAAACAGACAAAAAACCAAATGTGCTAGCATCTGTTCTGTGTGAGCCAAAATAACATGAGCTTAATAGCCAATCCTCCATTTTGAATCTCACATCAGTCTTCTATTTTGAAAATGTATTCATGGTCTTTGATATTTTATTTACTGGAAAGATTATGAAAAGTAGTCATTTTAAAGTACCAATTTGGACTCTTCAATCACCACTTTATGATGCATCATAAGACTTTATAATTCCTAAATGCATCTCAGAAAAACTCTTTCTATCTTATCTGTATAAAAAGTGAAAGAAAGCCTTAACAAAAACACACAGTAAAGTAAAATAAACATCGTCAATATAACTATCCTTTGATATTTTTCATCTCCTTCAAGAGACCATAAACTATTATTAGTTAGTCATCCCTGCTCTTTTTATTATTAAAATAGTTTCTTCTGTATTTTAAAGACCCTGTGGCTTGGATATGATATAGATGACAGACAATACCTATTGTCATAATTGGGATTATCGCCTGTGTAAGTGGAGATTGTTGTAAAATGTGAAATTGTTGCTTAAAAGATAGGTTGTGCTCCTACATTTTGTCATGCCTGAGTCAGTTGTAAAAGGCAGGAGAGAGAGAGGGAGGGAGAGATAGAGAGATGGAAGGAGGGATGGAGAGATGGAGGGAGGTAGTGAGAAGGGAGGGAGAGAGATTGAGAGTCATGTCTTGGAGTGAGTGCTAGGAACACACTTTTAGTTCTGCACATGGAATATTATTCTTTTATAACTGTTCTGAATGTAAGTTGTTGACAGGTACTGGGAAAGGAAAATCAGTTTGCTTCATGTAGCCCTGAAAAGACAATAAAATAGCTATTTCTATCGTGTGGATCTGTACCTTTATATTCACAGGCAATACTAAGTGGACTCTGAATATAAAGGGGGAGGTAGGATACTGGAGGAAAAGGTACTAGGTTTAGACATGGTAGGAATTATAGAAGATGGAATAGGGGTAGATTTGACCAAAACACATTATACACATATAACACATGTGCACACACATACCCTCACACACACACACACACCAAAAAAGACTAAAAATAACCCACATACAGTTCATTATTTTTATTAATATTATGATAAATTTTATTGTAAAATTGTCCAGATGACCTAATTTCAAAGACAGTAGATTGTAAGTTATACAATATATGTACAGAATATTTCTAACATTATATTTGTGTTATCATTATGATAATTAATATAAATCTCTGAGGAAATTGCTGTCTAAATAGTTCTAACATTGTGTGTAATTCTTAAATCTTATTAATTTTATTTTCAATAGCATATTAATTTAGTTTAATTTATGCTTCTTGTTTTTTATTTAATCCGTCATATGAAAAACAGAATTATGAGAAAAGTACCACATATATGTGATGCAGAGCATATAACATAAGATAATTTGTATTTTTCCTAATTATAAATATTTGTCAAGGTTTCATATGTGTCTATATATTCATTTTTTACTGTGGTAGTTACAGACTATTGTGAATCTCATCACCAAATTTTCTCTCATTTTTTCTTTGATTGAAAACAAATTAGTTTCTCATATACTTATTTCCTGATTAACATTTATCCACCTGGTACTACTTTTTAGAATTTAATGAAAATGATGGCATAACACACAGAAAATTATGGGATACAATGAAAGCAGTGCTATGAGGAAAACTCAGCTCTAGTGCCTCCAAAAAATAATCAAAAACAAAAAGCAAAACAACAAAACAACAGGAGATAACAGACATAATGGCTTGACAGCACACCTGGAAGCTCTACAACAGAAAATAGCAGGTGCACCCAAGAGGAGCAAACAGCAGGAATTATTCACCTCATAACTTTAATCAACCAAATAGAAAACAAAACTATAAAAAATAAAAATCTACGAGCTTTACTTTGAGAAAATCAACAAGACAGATAAATCCTTATTCATACTAACTAGAGGGCACAGAGAGAGTATTCAAATTAAGAAAATCAGAAATGAAAAGGGAAACATAACAGAAACTAAGGAACTTTTTAAAAAGTGATCAGATCTTACTACAAAATTCTATACTCAACAAAACTGGAAATATGGATGAGATGCACTACTTTCCATATAGATATCAGGTACCAAAGTTAAATAAGGATCAGATAAAACATTTCACATTCTCATGACCCCTTAAAAAAGAAACCCAGTCATCAAATGTTGTCACTCAACCCCCCAAAAAGGGGGTTCAGTGCAGAATTCTATCAGATATTCATAGATTTAATACCAATACTCTCCAAACTATTCTACAAAATAAAAATAGAAGGGACACTAACCAATTTATTCTCTGAAGCCACTATTATGCTTATTCCTAAACCACACGAAGAACCTACAAAGAAAGAGAACTGCTGATCAATTTCCCACATGAACACTGATGCAAAATTACTTAATAAAATTCTTGCCAACAGAATCTTAGAACACATCAAAATGATCATTTAACAGGACCCGGTAGGCCTCAACCAAGAGATGCATGGATGTTTCAATATACAGAAATCCATCAATGTAATCTCCTATATACACAAACTCATGGAAAATAACTACATGATGGTCTCATTAAATGCTTACAAAAAAATTCAACACCCCTTCATGATAAAAGTCTTGGAAAAAAACAGGAATTCAAAAAGTTGAAGAGGGTGGTTGGGAGAGGGAGCACTTGCATTGAAGCAAAAGGAGATGATGGGAGGATTGGAGTAGGTGGAAATTGGATAACATTTGAAATGTAAATACATAGAATGTTCAATATAAATTAATTTAAAAAAGAATGGTGATTGTCATGGTGTTTCTTGACAGCAATAAAACCCTAAGAGAGTAAGTATCAATTGATTGTAGGATGACTAGGGTCACTATCAGATATCAGGGGTAAAATATTCACTGTTTTACATATTCTCAGCCTTTTATGTATAGGGAAAATGGTAGCCTGTTGCTTTTTATCAAAATCGTCTTCCACTGAACAGAATGAATTTGAGGTTTATCCTGCATGTAACATATACTATTGTTTCATTCTTATTTAGGTACAAACTATATTTTATTGTAAGATACAATTTAATTTTTGTCACTAGTCTATAAGCCTCAGAGTTTTTTGGTGTTGCTGTTTTCTGTTCTCAAAATAAAATATTTTTCAGGTTGGGTTAAGTAAAGTAATTTACAATTTTTTTTAAATTATACTTTTAAACTAGTAAATATCTATGGAATTGTCAATATTATTATGAGTTCTCCCTTATCTAAAATATTTTTATACTTGTACTTTTTCACGTTTTTATTGGATATTCTCTGAATTTACATTTCAGATGTTATCCCCTTCTTCCAATCCTATTTTTCCTCCCCCTCCCATTACCTCCATGATGATGCTCTCTCTGCCAACCATCCTCTCCCAGTACAGCCCTTGGCATTCCCCTACACTAGAAAAATTACCCTTCGCTGGACCAAAGGCCTCTCCTCCCAATGATGCCATAAAATACTATCCTCTGCTGCATATGCACCTGGAGCCATGGGTCTCTCCACAGGAATTCATTGGTTGATGTTTGAGTTCTCGGAATGTCAACTCTCTAATTTCTTTCTCAGCCTATTTATCTTTTGAGTAGAGAAAGGCTATTGATTTGTTCAAGTTAGTTTTATATCCAGCACCTTTGTTGAAGTTGTTTATGAGCTGTAAAAATTCTCTGGTGGAATTTTTGGGGTCACTTAAGTGAGCAATCCTATCATCTGCAAATAGTAATGTTTTGGCTTTCTTTCACATTTGTATCTCTTTGACCTCCTTTTTCTCTCTAATTGTTCTGCATAGGACTTCTAGTACCATAGTGAATAGATAGGAAGAGAGTGGGCACCCTTTTCTAGTCCCTGATTTTAGTGAGAGTGCCTCAAGTTTCTCACCATTTACACTGATGCTGGTTTGCTGTATATTGCTTTTACTTGTTTAGGTATGGGGCTTGCTTTCCTGATCATTTCAAGAATTTTAACATGAAAGATTGTTGAATTTTGTCAGATATTTTTTTAGCATCTAAAGAGATAATCATGTGGGTTTTTTTCTTACAGTTGGTTTATATAGTGGATTACAGTGATGACTTTCCATACATTGAACCTTCTTGAATTTTTGGGATGAAGCCTACTTGTTCATAGTGAATGATCTTTTTGATATGTTATTAGATTCAGTTTACAAAAATTTTATTTTATTGAGTATTTTTGCATCAATTTTTATGAGGGAAATTTGTCTCAATTTTTTTTTCTTTGTAGAGTCTTTGTATGGTTAAGAATAAGCATAATTGTGGCATCAAAGGATGAATTGGGTAGTATTCTCTCTGTTTCTATTTTGTTAAATAGTTTGGACAGTATCGGTATTAAGTCTTTCGTAAAGCTCTGATACAATTCTCTAAACCCATCAGGTCCTGGGCTATTTTTGGTGACTGCTTCCATTTTTTTAGGAGTTATGGGGTAGTGTAGTTGGTTTATCTGATCCTGATTTAACTTTGGCACCTATTGTCTGTCTAGAAAAATCTTCATTTCCTCTAGATTGTCCAGTTTTTTGAGTATAGGCTTTTGAAGTAGGATCTGATGACTTCTTGGATTTCTTTAGTTTTGTTGTTGTGTTTCCCAGTTCATTTTTGATTTTGATAATTTAGATTCTTTCTCTGTGCCCTCTAGTTAGTCTGACCAAGGGTTTATCAATTTTGTTGATTGTTTTTAAAAAGCCTGCTCTTTGTTTTGTTGTTTCTTTTTATAGTTCTTTTTGCTTCTGTTTGGTTTATTTCAGCTCTAAGTTTGATCATATCCTGACGTCTACTCCTCTTGGGTATATCTGCTTCATTTTGTTCTATAGCTTTCAGGTGTGTAGTCAAACTGTTAGCATGTCCTCTCTACATTTTTTGAGGTGCTAAGAGCTATGAGTTTTGCTTGTAGCACTGCTTTCATTGTATCCCCTCAGTTTGGGTATGTTGTGCCTTTGTTTTTTTTTAATTCTAAAATATCTTTAACATCTCTCTTTATTTCTTCCTTGACCAAACTATCATTGAGTAGAACATTGTTTAGCTTCCATGTGTATGTGGACTATTTGTTGTTCCGTTGTTATTGAAGAAAAGCCTTAGTCTATGGTGTTCTGATGCAATGCATGGGATTATTTCAATGGTCTTGTATATTTTAAGGCCTGTTTTGTGACTGAATATATGGTCAATTTTGGAGAAGGTACCTTGAGGAGCTAAAGGTATATTCTTTTCTTTTAGGATCAAATATACTATAGATGTCTGTTAAATCCATTTGGATCATAATTTCAATTAGGCTAGGGTTTTGTGATTTTATTCAGTTTTTAAATTGTTTCATGGCTTAAATAATGACAAGAGACAATATGCTTTCCTTCACTTAAAGCCAATTTTCTCATTGTCATGGAGCTTTGAAATCCAAAGATTCCAAATGTAAACATCTCAGTGAGGTTTTCTATGTGATTTGTATGTGGAAAAGTATTTGTTAAGGTAAAGAGAAACAAATTTTTATCCAAATATAAACTGCCAGATGTTCATTGAGGTTCAAGCCTCTGCAAAGATGAAAGTTTAACTTTATCTGCTATTGTTTTGTTTTAAACCACAGAAAGAGAATCCTACTTTATTGAGGCTGTGACAATTCCCCTTCAATGACATTAAATGGTAGAGAATTTATGAAAATATTAAAAACCATGAATGACTGAATTAGCAGCATGGACAAAGTATTAGTCTTGCTTAACAACAACATTTAGTTGTGAAAACACAGACAAAATATTTAATGTTGGAGATACGAAAAAAATGCCCTGAATTTGAACTGTTTATAAGTTTAATGTTTTAAGATTATAGCATAAGTTGCTATTCTTTAAGGCAACTTTGATTACCATAGCTTGAAGCAATTTTGAGATGGAATGATGATAAATTCTAAACTGTGAGGCGTATTTAATAAAGTATTTAATGAGGGGGAATCTCAGGTTCATTGTGGTTTGCATTTCTGTGATGACTAAGGATGTTGGACATTCTTTTAGGTCCTTCTCAGCCATTTGTGATTTCTCAGTTGAGAATTCTCTGTCTAGCTGGGTACTCCTTTTATAATAGTGCTATTTAGTTTTCTGGAGCCTATCTTCTTGAGTTCTTTGTATATTTTGGATATTGGCCCTCTATTTGATGTAGAATTGGTAAAGATACTTCCCAGTTTGTAGGTTGTTGTTTTGTCCTTTTGATACTGTCCTTTGTCTTTCAGAAGCTTTGCAGTTTTCCCGAGGTCTTATTTGTCAATAGTTAATTGTAGAGCATAAGCCATTGGTGTTCTGTTCTGGAAATTTTCCCTTGTGCCAATATGTTCAAGACTCTTCCCCATTTTTTTTCTATTTGATTTAGAATACCTGGTTTTATATGGTGGTCTTTAATCCACTTGAACTTGAACTTTGTACAGGGAGAAAAGGATAGATTAATTTCAATTCTTCTGCATGCCAAAGAGCAGTTGAACCAGCACCATTTGTTGAAAATGCTGTCTTTTTTTCCCAATGGGTGGCTTTGGCTTCTTTATGAAAGATCAGGTGAGCATATGTGTATGGATTTACTTTTGTGTCTTCAATTCTATTCCATTTATCTACTTGTTTGTTTCTTCACCAATACTATGCAGTTTTAATCACTATTGCTTTGTAGTAGAGCTTGAGGTCAGAAATGTTATTCCCACAGAAGTTCTTTTATTTGATGAGAATTGTTTTACCTATCCTGGGCTTTTTGGTCATTCCATATGAATTTCAGAATTGTTCTTTTTATCTTTGTGAAGAATTTATTTGGAATTTTGATGAGGATTGTACTGAATCTGGAGATTTCTTTTGGTAACTTAGCCATTTTTACTATTTTAATCCTGCTGATCCATGAACATGGGAGATCTTTTTATTTTCTGAGGTTTTATTCAATTTATTTTTTGAGATACTTAAAGTTCTTGTCATACAAGAACTTGGTAGAATAGAACAACATCAAGATATTTAATAATATTTTTGACTATTGTGAAGTGTGTCAATTCCCTAATTTCTTTCTCAGCCCATTTATCATTTGAGTAGAGGAAGGGTACTGATTTGTTTGAGTTAATTTTATATCCAGCCACTTTGGTGAAGTTGTTTATTAGGTATAGGAGTTCTTAGGTGGAATTGTTGGGATCAGTTATGTATGCTATCTGCAAATAGTGCTTTCTAGACTTTCTCCTTTCCAGCTTGTATCTCTTTGACCACCATTTGTTGTCTAATTCCTCTGGTTAGAATTTTGAGTAAGTTATTGAATAGATATGGAGAAAGTAGTCAACTTGATTTGTCCCTAATTTTGGTGGGATTACTTCAAGTTTCTCTCCATTTAGTTATATTCTTCATTGCATTTATTATGTTTAGTATGTGTCTTGAATTTCTTATTTTTCCAAGACCAAAACCACAGGTGACAGAAGATGCTCTCAAGGATATGGAAAATAGAAATACTCCTTCACTGCTGGAAAACCCATGTTGGAAATTAATCTGTTGGTTCGTCATAAAATTGGAAAACAGTACTGCCTGAAAACCCAACTATACACCTTCTGGGATATACTTAAAATTATTCTCCAACATACAACAGAAACACATGCTCCACCCTATTTAAAGCACCTTATTTATAAATAAGCAAAAGCTGGAAACAACTCAGATGTCCCTAAACAAAAGGATGGATACAGAAAATGTAATACATTTACATAATGGAGTACTACTCAACCATTAAAACAATGACTTCTTGAAATTCGAAAGCAAATGGATGGAACTAGAAAGAAACAAACTGAGTGAGGTAACCCAGTTACAAAAGACCACACATAGCACGTACTCACTGATAAGTGAATATTAGTACAAAATCTCAGAATAACCATGATATAACTCACAGACCATATAAAGCTTAGTAAGAAGGAAGACAAAAGTATGAGTGCTCCAATTCAACATAGAAGGGGGGATAAAATAATCACAGGAGTTAGAGAAGGGAGGGAACCGAAAGAAAGAGAGATGGGGAAGTGCAAAGGGGGACCGGAACAGGATTTGTAAGGGCCAGGAGGGTTAGGAAATTGAATAGAAGTATGTATCAGAATAGAATAGAGTGGTATTAAATAGAAATTTGTAGCCACTAGAAAGTTCCAAATGTTAGCAAAACTCCCAGGACCCAACACACATGACTTTAGCAAAAATAACCAACAAAGGGAACATATAACCTATACTGACCCTCTCCAGTAGGTAGGCATGGCACCCAGTTGAGGGCTGAGGCCACCTGTCCATCTCAAAACTTTTAATACAGAATTGTTCCTTCCCAATGGAAAAAGGGGGGCAAATAAATAAAATGGAGACAGCCCCACCTAGGGATCTATCTTATCTACAGACAACAAACCCGAACAGTTTTGCTGATGCCAAGAAGCACTTGCTGACAGGGACCTGGTATGGCTGTTCTTGAAGAGGTTTCTACTAGCACCTGACTAGATGCAGATATTCACAGCCAACTATCAGTCTGAGCCTGGGGATCCCAATGAAAGAGCTAGGGGACAGGCTGAAGGAGATGAAGAAGATTAAAATCCCATAGAAAGAATGACAATATTAACTAAATGGACCACTCAGAGCTACAAGGGACTAAACTACCAACCAAAGAGTATTCACGGATACATATCCAACTCCCCAACACTCTCTTCTCTTCCTGTTTTATGATCTCTCATTTGTAATTCAGAATTCCCATGTCTGACTTTTAGGATTGCTTCTAGTTTTTTTCTTTTTTTCTTTTTAACCTTTTCATGTTTGTAGTTTATTTATCTCATCATGTTTTAATTCCTGGTATTAAATGTCTTTATAGTGTGTTTCATTTTCTATTGATGTGTACTTAGGTTCTATTTATTCATTTATAAAACCATCGGCTTTTCTATTTTTGTCAGGATTTCCTCCATGATTCTCAGATTTAGAATAGGGTATTCTTAGTCTCCAAATATTTTGAGTTTTCTTCCAATCAAGTTGATATTAATATGATTCCACTGTGGCAGAGAAACTTAGCTATTCTGCTAAAGATGGTGATGTCTACTCTTGGCTCTAGATGATATACTGACAATTCTTCCAGGAGCATTTGAAAAATGTGCTTTTTGGAGGTTTTTTAGTAGAGTATACTATTAATATTGATTATTTCTTTTATTGATGATGGTGAGTTCTGTGTTCTTTCCAATGCCCTGGATGGTCATTTTATAAATTATTAAAAAGTGGTTACTTATGTCTACAGTTATAAGTATAGATTTTCCCAATCTGCCTCCATCATTTTGGTTGATTTTCATGTGCTTTTTTGCATATAATTTTTTAAATAATTTTTTAAATAATAAAGTAAAATACAATTTGTTTAATTACTATAAATTTTAACTGAAAGATGTGTCACCTTCTGTTATTTTTTATCCTGTTTTTCACTTCTTGTTTGTTGTGAACACATTTTTTAAAGGTACCATTTCTTTCTGATTTCTTTTCCTCTTCAGGGACAGATTCTGTCTATATAGTCCTGGCTGTTCTAGACTTTGTTATGTAGACCAAGCTGCCTTACTCAGAGATATCCACCTGTCTGTTACTCCCAAATGCTGAAGTTAAGGTTAATGCCAGTGTTGTGTGGTCCAGTTTCACACACATGTCTACTTTATCTTGAAAGGAGCCCATGATAGACTAAAGTAGTGATATCACCAAGGTCAAATTTGGTGACCTAGTGCTTAAATTACTAACAGGAGTATGGGAGAGAGGCTACTTATAGGAGTGGAGATGACTCAAAGATAGCAGCAACACAAAACTCCATCCTGAAGGGGGAGCTCACAAAGGCTGGAATCCTGGAGCATACACGGTAACCTACAGGCAGCTCAGCAGTCTGGAGAGTATCTTTTCCAGGGCTCTTTGCTGATCTAAGCCACCTATAGAGAGCTTGGCTTGTTTCTACCTTTTCTGCATGGCTGGACTCTAAGCATCTCTGCAGCTGGATATGTCAGAGACTAACTTTATTTTTTTAATTTCTTTTATTTATTTATTTTACAGTTCCCCCTCCCATCTGCTCTCTCACAATTTTTCATCCCATTCCTCCTCTGTGCTGTATTCAAAAGGATTCCCTCCCTCCAGGCTTTTCTTCCCATTTCCTCAAATCTCTCAAGGTTAGGCACTTCTTCCTTCACTGAGTCCAGACCAGAAGTTCATTGCTGGATATGTGTTGGGAGTCCTCTGACTCGCTCTAATATGCTGACTGATAGCTCATTGTCTCGGAGATCTCATGGGTCCAGATTAGCTGAGACTGCTTGTCTTCCTATGGGCGGCACTCTCTTCCTTTGCTTCTTCCAGCCTTTTCCTAATTCATCCACAGGAATCCCTGACTTCAATCCAAATGTTGGGTATAAGTATCTGCATCTGTCTCAATCAGTTGCTTGTTGGGCCTCTCAGAGAGCAGCCATGCTAGACTTCTGTCTGTAAGTTCATCTTGAGCTGGATCCCAATTTGGGCCGGCCACTGGACGTCCTTACCCTCAGTCTCTTCTCCATTTTTGTCCCTACAGTTATTTTACACAAGAACAATTTAGGGTCAGAGTTTGTGACTGATGGATGGCAACCCCATCCCTCCACTTGATGCCCTTCCTATTGGAGGTAGACTATCCCAGTTCACTTTCCCCACTGTGGGGCATTTTATCTAAGGACTCTCTCATTGAGCCCTGAGCGTCTTTCCCTGATACATTTTCCAGGGTCCAGCAACCTCCCACAAACCTCAGGTTGCATATTTCTATTCATTCTGCTGGCCCTTGGGGCCTCTATTTGGTCTCCCCCTGCCCCCATACCTGAGAAGGTTCCCAAGCGGTAGGGCCCAAGTGAAGATGCTATGATCCCACTTGAGAGGGAAAAGAAAACAAATCAGGTGGATGCAGGGAGTGTGTGTACCTGAGGGGAATGTGCAGGGGGAAGGGAAAAGGGAGTAACTCTTAACAGTATTTACTGTTTACTTTCTCAGAGAAAAAAAAAAAAACAAATGAATCTCATCAGTTTCAGGAATTTCCTGAGGCTATGTTGATTTGTTTACTTTCTCTCTTAAGAAGCATCAGTGCCAGGTGGAATGTTTCAATCTCAGGGGAAACTGCTACACATCAGACTTCATAACAGATATTTTTTTTGATAGATTTGTTTCTATCATATACAATCCTCTTTATGTAACTTAAATTGATCTATCAAATTATTGTATTAATATAACCATGTTTCCTTGATTAATAATTGCTATTTATATATTATATACTTATGTTTTATATATGAATCTTAATCTTACTTCAACTTACCCATTTCATTATTTTAAGATAATTTTATTTACATTGCTTAGAATTTTTTACATGTTTTATTTATTTTATGAATTTACTTCTCAAGGTATATTCTTCATTAACATAATTAAATTTAATGTAATTGATAAATCAATCATTTGAGGTTTTTCTTTATCTTATTGATTTATTTTTTATATCTGTATATTGTTTATTTTTACTGTTTGCCTGCAGTTTCCATGAAGGTCATAAGATGACTTTAGACCCTCTGGAAATGTAGTTACCGCTTCATGTGCCCACTTTCTCATGTGTACTCTGGGCTATTGCATCTTTTCTCTGACCCTTATCTTTTAGTTTTTGCTTTGTTATTTCAGTCTAAGGGTTATAATGTTCGTGCAATAGACTACTTTCTTGTATTTATTAATTTTATCTTTTTGTACATTTTATATTTGTTGTTGTTAAGACACACAAATATCAGACAGACAAACAGATATTGATAGATACCAAGAGATACAAATAAATTATCACATTAATGGTAGTATTATTTTCATTCATGATAGTTAGCAAATAACTGAAGCTCAATGAGTTTAAAGTCAACAGATTTGTTTGGGATCAGGGTTATGGTCCAAGATCCAGGGGCAGAATTATGATGACTCTTAGGTTCACTGTAACAAGTAGAAAAAGACAGAGAATGCTGTATTTTCCCCTGCATGTAATTCTAAAGAGAGATTATCTGAGCATCTAATCTCAGATAGTTTTTCAAATATCTTGTTACTTCCTTTAGGTCTCCTCAACTTCTCATTGAGATATTTGCTGTTTGATTTTTGCTTAATGATTTATAGGCAGTGTTCCTTTTACAATTTAGTTTCTAGAGGATTGATTTTGTATTTCACACATACTTAAGCAAATTGTCATCGAGTTGTAAGATATCTCATGTTTATATTTACATGAGTAAGGTGTGTTTCTAAGATTGCTATCACTCCTATTTATTCAGCTGTGGTCACAGAATCTTTAGAATCCCTCCTATTTCATTCTGCTCAAAGAGAAAAGCAAAACCAAGAGGAATAGATGGTCTAGGTATGGCTAGGAAAGCTGGAAGTGTTAAAGCTCTTAGAACGGAAGAGCAGAAGTTTGGGTGGCCTACAGATGGCAGATACCCGAGGTCTGCTACCTCAGCAGAGCCAGTGAATCAAGATCCAGAGATTAAATGTTTCAAGAGAGAGAACGGTTCACCAAGTGTTTCAGATTATTAAAACAGTCTCTGTCAGATGATCATTGGTGAAATAATTTGTGTGCCTCAGTCACTGTGAACAGGGACTATATAAACATTGAGGAGTAGGGTGGAATAAGTGGGTAGATGTTTCTTATCGTTTCAGTATGAGCAGTATGAGATGTTAGTGACACTCAATTTGCATTGGGTAGGACTCTAAGTGTTTTCATAAGTGACTAATTATCAAGGTCCTCTCAGTGGGGTGTCATGCTCTGAGCCAGAGTAGCTGTAGAGATCTGGTGGATTCCTGCTGATCTTCAGTCTCTGAGACTCCTGGAGTTCTGAGCTTACTTGTCCCATACTCTGCTATTGTTTTATTTCCCTTCATTTTAGAAGTCTCTCATCTCTATTCACTGAAGATAATGTCTTCTGTTGCCTTTTTAAATTAATTCCCTCTTTCCTTGTTCCTCCCTTTTTTGCGATTAACTTCTCATTTACTGAATGATTATTTTTGTTGTTGTTCATTGCATATTTTAACTTTTTTTCTGTACATTCCACTCATTTCCCAAGAAACTCCATTATATTCAAGTTTGTTGAAGTTTACTAAGTTTTACTTTATTAACTAGTAGTTGCCATTTTTGATAAGCACTTTTATTGTGTAATATTTGAAATATTGTGTCATATAATCTATTATCTGTCATTTAGCACCAGTTTTCATAGCACTGTTCAAAGGTCACTTTCTTACACTCAGATTATTATGTTAATACAATACAATAGCATTAAAAGAATTAGCTAGTGAACAGAGTGTAATACACCACAGATCACATTTATGCTTTTCATGAACAAGTACTATACAGAAATGTTCACACCAGCTGAGTTCTCTTTTTAACACAATGAGGACAATCTCCATATCCTTTGGACAGATGAAAAAAATGCATACTAAACACATAAGAGGTCAGCCACAGGGATTGGTTGCAATTAAAATCAACAATATATCAAAATCTGTAAATGTCTGGCTTGGTATTTCAACTATATTTTTCCAGTTTTCCTGAGTTTAAGCAAATTCCAAGTCTATGTAGTGTTGTGTCACTTCTATGCAAAAATGCTTAAAATCTGTACATTTATCTTTGCTTTTTTAAAAATAAGTTGTTCGATTTTAAAAGAAAAGAATGATCAGAAAATGACCATATCAAATCTAAATTCAAATATGTATATTTTCTGCTCATTGTCATTGTATTATTGATTCAGAGTTGTCTCACTATAAGGGAATAATCAATAGGGCATAAGTGAATAATTTTTACGGCTTCGTAAAAGCAGAATGCTGTTTGATTCAATGAAAAAAAATTAGCCTACAAACTAAAAGCTGTGATATTGCTACCCAACACCTCTCTTTAGTCATTGACATGAGGAATTTAATATCCATTCAAAATGTGAAAAATCTATACTTTGTAATGCAGTCCTATGAAACAATCATTTTTGAGAACTCACAATACCCCACTTCCATATTTATTAGAGAATTCCGGTTTAAACAGAACAAGCAACTGAAAATGCATAAGTACAGGCACTAGTGTAATGTCAAGTTTAAGGATCATAATATGCATTTCACTTTTATTTTTAAATGTGCATGTGACATTTGGTTTTCAAGGACATTAGCAAACTAATCTAATGAAAAGAGAAATGCTTTCAACAAATGACTAAGAAAACAATCTATTATCAATGGGGAGAAACAATAAATCCTGTATAGAAAAATTATCTTGAGATAGATCACAAAAATAAAATGAATAAAAAACCTTTGTGGGGAGCAGATGTAGCCTTGCATTTCAGAAGTCTTGATAGAATATTTATTGTTGACATATAGAAGGTCATGTCAAGAACTCAAATGTCTCAACATCATGGAAATAGTAAAGTTTTTTTTTCTAGATGAGTCTCAAAGGGATAGCAAAGCCTTGTTAGAAGGTATACATGTAAAGTTTGACAATGTGCCTAGAAATATTCCAAGGCAGCACTCTCCATCTGGATATTTACAGCCCAAAGACTACATTCCTTCAGAGACTCCTCCTACTGAGATTAGATAAACTTGCCTCCTTGAGCAAACTTTATATTATAAATCCTGCCATATGTATGTAATAATCCCACCCAGTGGTTCAGATGCATGCAATAACTCTTCATCCTGACTACATTATATACAATACAGATGCTGAGCTTCCTGGATCCTGTGAATTTTTTCAGAGGGCCTAGTCACCTAGTCCCTGACTTTGTGTATTATGTCTATATGTGTATCTCCATTACGTCACCACCTGAGTCAAAGTTATCCATGGAGGTGTGCTGGATACTGAAACTCTTGAGAAAAAGTGTGATGACATAGGAGATCATGTTTGATAAGAAACAGACACATGTTAACATAAAATGGAATCTCAGTCAACCAATCATTTGAAAAAATTGTTTTTTAACCTCCCCTCCCCCCATTTCTCAGGTTTTCATCCACTAGGGAGCTAATCACATAGAAAAACATAGCTCCATATTCTAACCTGTTTTCCTTGCTTCCTGACAACATCAAACAAAGGCTATTTATTCTATATCACTCTATAACCTATATTGCTCTATATTCTATATCACTCATAATTCCTGGCATAATGGAGAATCATTTAAATGAGTGAAATAAAGTTTTACCAAGAATAATTTAACTTTGTCTAGATAATTAATAGCTTATAAATTTTTTGCATACATTGTCATTAAAATTAATCAAGAGTATTTGATCAAAAAAGTCATAGGAAACTATTTATAGAATTTCTGCATCTACTTTTCAGTCTCCCTAGGCTTCTGGACACCCAAACCACAAGCCTGCTATTGCTTTCAGTTAACATGATTAATTTAGTAGTTGTGCTGTCTTGAATGTCTGGACTAGCTATTATATAATCTCGAATATTATCAGTATAATTCTTCATTAGATAAATGACAATTGTGCTTTTGAAGACCTGAGTATATGCAAATTTATTTCTATACAGGACAACGAGGGATCTTATATGCTAAAACTATAAGAAAGGCACGTTTTAGATGACTAGCATACTGAAGTAGAGGGGCTGTCAATTTTTCTAGAAAAAAGATTATGAGAGCAATATTCCCTAATGTCACAAATTACTCAAAGTCAAATTACCTTATTGAAAAGGTAAGTTATTAGATGTGGCTATTTTTAAAAATGCCTTTGAATTATATTTAAATGTCAGAATGAGGAGTGGGAAACTTAAATTCTGATTTAAAGTCTAAATACAAGCCTAAGTAGTATTGAGATTTCTCTGGTAATTTTTATACAATGATATAAAGCATATCATATGTTTGAATAACTATCCCAGATAGTATTTGAGTATTTCAGAGCTTCAGATAGTTTTATGAATCTTATCACTATTAATGTTAAAACTTTATATATGCAAAAGAGTTAATTCATAAAAGGTCCAACTATACTATTGTCCAAATTTTAGAAACTATGCATTTAAACTTGTGTCCTAATCATAGATAGCCCTTAAAATATATCCTTACATTTATTTGGTATAGTTATATAATATTATAAAATACATTAATATAAGTGAAGTATTGTAAATGTTAATATTGTATTGATTTCAAATATAATAAATAGTTCATGGTTATTCTTTGTCCAGATTCAGAGAAAAAATTATTGAATAAAATGTTTAGATTTTCTTATTATTTTTATTTTCATTAACCTTCAATGAAATAACTAGTAAAGAAATCTTATTCTAAAGTATAAAGTATCTTCTCTCCACCATTTGACAAGTAATGTGTCTTTACAATGACTTTCAGAGCTTAAGAAGGACATTAGAAAATGAAATTTTTGTTACTGTGGTAAAATTTCATTGATGTGTTGACCCCAATTTAGGGATTTATGCTCTCCAGCATAGTAAGTCATTGCTGGGATGTCTTCCAGAGGACTGCACTTGATTTGCTGCTTTTATGGGCCATGTGAAATAAAGACTCACTCTAAAAATTGTGCATGTATGTGTTTCTCTCTCTCTCTCTCTCTCTCTCTCTCTCTCTCTCTCTCTCTCTCTCTCTCTCTGTCTCTCTGTTTGTGTATGTGTGTGTGTGTCTGTGTGTCTTTGTGTCTGTGTGTCTGTGTGTGTGTGCATACAAGACTGCATATATTTGTGCCTGGGGAAGGGGTATAGAGGAACACCACCCGTATCCTGTGAGACAATGTCTCTCTAACTGTCACAAAACTTCTCAACTATGCTATATTGTATGTCCAGTGAAGCCTGTCTTTTACTCTCTAGTACTTCATTTTAAGAGTGTGGCATCCAGTTCAATACTTTTAGACAAGTCAAATGTATGTTCTACATGCATCCTTGCTAGGCCATCTCTTTACTCAATGAGCTCTATCCCTACCTTCATTCGGGCTACCTTATTAAGGACAAAACATAGAAATACAGAATGCCATTACCTCTTTAAATGTGTTCTACTAGCATATGAAAGAAAGTAAAATAAACTTTTCTTAAAGTAAAGGGTGTTTAATAGTACACTTTTAGAATTTACTAATCTAAAATTTTAATAAAATATGATAAAAAACAGGACTTGAATTAAGTATATTAAAAAGATAGTATAACTTGGTAAAATAAAATTAACGTAGCTGTACTTCTGCTGTGAAGTAATGGCTTCCAGATGAGGACGGTATTACAGAAATCAAATAGACAGAAGTTAGTAAACATCCTCAATGAACATTGCATCATATTTCTTGTTATAAAGATAAATGTATAAACTTAAAACCAGAAAACTATTACTATATATCTATGTATGAGAATTTGGACAATTTAAAAAATATATCTAAGTCACACTTAAAAATAGTATATCCACATTTTAGGGACTTTTAGTAAGATTTAAATAAAAAATATTGACCTTCTTATATACCATATTGTCCTATAATATCTATAATATTTAAAGTAACTATTAACAAAAATAATGAAAGAGCCGCCTTGCTATTGCTCATGGATCTACAAGTTCCACTTTTGAACACAAAGAAATCTTCCTTAGATAATAAAAAAGGGTGTACTGTTTGACATTCACAGTGACTCTTGGTTTAGGAAACTGTATAAGCCCTCATCTCACCCATCATGCATGAGAAAACCTTACCCTGTATGTTCTCAGGTGGATGTCATCAACAGTGGAACACAAGAGACTCATGTTCAGAAAATACTCTTGTAGCAGAAATATACATGTTTATGCCCAGGGATGAGAGAGTTATTTACACTTTAATGCTATCTTAACCCTCCTTTTCTGTACAGTTTAATTCCTTATTCCTGATGCTTTGGAATTTACTATGAATTAAGGTGCATTAAAGAAATCTTGGCTCCAGTACCCTCTGGAACCCAAATATTTTGTAAATGATTGAGTTATCAAAGGAGAGATGGAGCCTAGGATTCCAGAGTGCAGCACTCCAGTTAACGTTCACCACAAAAAAAATCACTGTGGTGGTTTATACTCCAAGATACTTCTTTCTCCAAAGAAAGACTAGGAACCACCGATATCATCTGCTCAGTCTCACAAACACAGCTTTTGGATATCCATTATTATTTCTTCTGAAAGTTTGGTGTAACACATACATTGCCATATATGCTTTTGTATAGCACAGCCTGAACCTACTGATCTGCTTTCTCTGTTTCCCATCTTCCCTAAGTGCTTAAATACTTTAGTGGCCTGATTGATATCACAGTCTATATTTGTTCCGCTCTCCCAAACCTGTCTGACATTGTTATGATCAAGCTTCTCCATGAGACAGGGTACAGCTGTGAAAGCACCCCAACGGAGCCAATGTGCATCATAAACCACTACTCTAGCCCAGTGTTCCTCTGAAGCAGCCTGTTTCTGAACTCTACAGGGAACACAGTGCTATGTATTGCAGTGAACTCGACAGTCAACACTCTCTTATGCTTTATTGTCTGTTCAGTGACTGTGTTTCTAATGAACTGGGTTGTGACATTTTGAGGACTAAATCATGAAGTAGGTCACTATTGTTGGAGTGAAGATGGGCTTTTTACAGGAGTCACATATCAAATATCCCATTTATCAATAGATGATATATTTATATTATAATTAATAACAATAGCATAGTTACAGTTATAAAGTAGCAATGAGGATGAGTGTATGCTTGGGCCTCATGTCAACATGAGAAACTGTATTCAAGAATTACAGTATTAGAAAGGTTGAGAATCTCTATTGCCTTGCTGTTCCACATATTCACATAAATTCCAGTTGATTAGAACTGAGTATTCTACATAATGAGCCTGAGGAAGTAGTTGACAAAGGACTGACTTTTCTCATACTACCTATATGCATTCCTTGTCTTAAAGACAGATTTGCTGTGCTATTATATTTTTCTGAAAAAAATTATCTTGCCTTCAAAGACTAAGCTTACAAGATCTTACAACTAAGTTAATGATAATCCTTGAGATCATTTATTACATGGTATTCACTCAGTGTTCTACTGTTCACTCAGTTCATTTAGCTTGTCTTTAAGAGAACAGTGTACCCAACATTAATATGACCTGCATTTCTTACATAATCAGGTTTTACAATCTGAATTATGTGTATAGCTTTTTTTTAAGTTAGTCATTCTTTACTAGTCTGTGACCCACAATAATATTGTGTGTGTGTTTGTGTGTGCATTTGTGTGTGTGTGCAAGCTTGTATGTGTAATTGTTCATGTGTATGTATGTACTGAGGAAATCATTTGATAAAACTTACTATCATGTGAGAACTGTGTGCAAATATTCATTTCTCTCCCAAACTGTGTGTGTGTGTGAGTGTGTGTTTGTGTGTGTGTATGTGTGTGTGTGTGTGCTTTTCAATCAATATAAGGCAAAGCCCCTCATTCAGGGCAAACACATGTTGGTATAGAACCAACACAGATAACAAACAATAGACAGACCAACCTACAGACAGACAAAAGACATAGCAGAAAGAAATGAATTTATGTTTAGACTGTTCATAATTGAACGAGTCTAGGCAGAATTTTCTCTTTTAATTGTTGAATTTGAAACAGAAAAAATAGCCATTTTATTACTCAGCTTCTCTACTTCCATTATTAATTTCTACAGGAGGAGAAAAGCTAGTATATAATACTAAATTGTAGTATGGAAAGTACAACAACCATGTTTCTTCACTTAACACTAATTTCCTGGAAGTTCAGTGTTATGTGTTAGCATATTTTTAATGACCAAACCTTTCATTTATGAAGAATTCTTGATAACAGTATCTTGTAGGAAGTCAATGTTAACATAAGCAACACACTGATGGTGAAAGAGAAATTTGTGAGGGGGTTTATAACAAAATTCAGTGATGGGAAGTTGATAGTATGCACCAAATGCCTGCTCTATGCTAGGGATAGGTGGAGTATAACAGGATCCTTAGGCCTGTCCTCAAGCAGGTGACAATGTTCTCTGAAGTGATTGGATATCAGAAGAAGGATGTAAAATATTGGGAGCCAAAGTGCACACCATGACACACAATATTCTCATTCCCCCATTACCCCTAGATGATAGCATGGACTTTTCCAGGGCCCTGATATTTACACAAGAATTAACTATACTCCAGAGTTCCTCAGTCCCAGGCCCTTGGTGCTTACACAAGATAAGTTACAGCTCCACTAATGACTGTGAATTTCTGAGTTCCACAATTGATGGTGGCAAGGTGTCCTGAGAAGGCAGTTAAGCCCTAAATCTCCTAGCTAACAAATGACAAGATACCTACGTCTGTGTGCTCACCCCACATTCCATCCCCTTGTATAAAAGAAAGAACCTGTGACAATTAAAACAGACCTTGACAAGGTTCTGCTTGGTCATGCTCTTCTTTCTTTCCCATTTCTTTCTTTCTTTTAAACGTTATTTAAAAAAAAAACAAAGATAAAAGAAAAAATTTTAAACATTTGCATAAATGTATACAAATACATTTTTGTCAGTGATTGGCTTTTTTTTTCTTTTTTTCTTAAGGTTTGATACTCTGCATTAAGGTCTTACAGGTTACTAGCAAAAAATACATGTAAAACAGGATGGAACCCAGAATTAGTCAACGTTTTCTTGGTGTGGAAGAATTGAGCATAATGGTTTTCTTTTGTTTGTTTGTTTGTTTTGTTTTGTTTTGTTTTGTTTTTCTTAAACTTCACAGAGTCTGTGAGTTGTTTTTGGGGGAGTCCGAGCCTCTGGGGTTAGCATCCCACTATCAGTGACTGCATATTATGTCTGTTCTTTTGTGACTGGGTTATCTCACTCAAGATGATATTCTCTAGATGCAACCATTTTCTTAAGAATTTGGTTAAGTCATTGTTTCTGATGGCTGAGTAGTTATCCATTGTGTAAAGGTACCACAATTTTTGTACCCATTCATCTACTGAAGGAGACCTGGGTTCTTCCCAGCTTCTGGCTATTATCAATAAAGCTGCTATGGACAATGTGGTGCGTGTATCTTTGTTGTATATTGGAGTGTCTCTGGTGTATATGCCCAGAAGTGGAATAGCTGGATCTTCAGATCGTACTATGTCCAATTTTCTGAGGAATCGCCAGACTGATTTCCAGAGTGGTTGTGCTCCTCTTTTCAAACAGTGGAGAATGCTCCTCTTTCTCCACAACCTCGCCAGCACCTGCTGTCATCTGAGTTTTGGATCTTGGCCAATCTGACTGGAGTGAGGTGGAATCTCAGAGTTGTTTTGATTTGCATTTTCTTGATGGTTAAGGATGTGGAGCACTTCCTTAGATGTTTCTCAGCCACTCCATATTACTCAATTAAGAAGGTTTTGTATAGCTCTGTGCCCCATTTTTTAATAGGGATGTTTGATTCTCTGGTGTCTATCTCTTTGAGTTCTTCGTATACCTTGGATATTAGTCCTCTATCTGATGTAGAGCTGGCAAAGATCTTTTCCCATTCTGTTGGCTGCCATTTTGTTTTCTTGACAATGTCCTTAGCCTTACAGAAACTTCGCAATCTCATTAATTCCGATTTGTTAATCTTTGACCTTAGAGCTTGAGCCATTGATGTTTTGTTCCAAAAATTTTCTCCTGTGCCTATGTATTCTATAGTTCTCCCAATTTTCTCATCTAATAGTTTCAGTGTATCTAGTTTAATGTGGAGATCTTTGATCCACTTACACTTGAGCTTTATACAAAGAGAAAAGAAAGGGTCTATTTTCATTCTTCTGCATGCTGAGTGCCAGTTGGACAAACACCATTGGTTGAATAAGCTGTCCTTTTTCCATTGAATGTTTACAGCTCCTTTGACCACATAAATGAGGGCTCATTTCTGGATATTCTATTCTATTTTATTGATCCACATGCCTATTTCTTTACCAGTACCATGCAGTTTTCAGCAAAATTGCCTTGTAATATAGCTTGAGGTCAGGGATAGTTATCCCCTCAGATGTATTCTTGTTGTTGAGGATGGATTTTGCTATTCTAGGACTTTTGTTATTCCAGATGAAATTGCACATTGATCTTTCCAACTCAATAAAGAACTGTGTTGGAATTTTGATGGGGATAGCATTGAATCTGTAGATTGCTTTTGGTAGGATGGCCATTTTTAAAATGTTAATTTTTCCAATCCATGAGTATGGAGATCTTTCCATTTTCTGAGATCCTCCTCAATTTCCTTCTTTAGAGGTTTGAAGTTCTTGTCGTACAGGTCCTTCACTTGCTTAGTTAGAGTCACACCAAGGTATTTCATAGTTTTTGTGAATATTGAGAAGGGTATCTTTCCCCTAATTTCTTCCTCCACATGTTTGTCCTTTGAATATAGGATGACTACTGATTTGTTTGAGTTAATTTTATATACAGCCACACTGCTGAACTTGTTTATCAGCTGTAGGAGTTCTCTAGTGGAATTTGTGGGGTCACTTATGTACATTATTATGTCATCTGCAGAGAGTATTCTTTTTACATGTTTCTTTCCCATCTGTATCCCTTTGATTTCGTTTTACTGTCTAATTCCTCCAGCCAGGACTTCCAGTACTATGTTAAATAGGTAGAGGGAGAGTGGGCAGCCTTTTCGAGTACCTGATTTTAGTGGGATTGCTTCAAGTTTCCCACCATTAAGTTTGATGTTGGCTGTTGGTTTGCTGTATATTGCTTTTATTATTTTCAAGTGTAGACGTTGAATTCCTGTTCTTCCCAGGACTTTTAACATGAAGGGGTGTTGAATTTTGTCAAATGCTTTCTAAGCATCTAGTGAGATGACCATGTGATTTTGTTTTTTGAGTTGTTTATATGGATTACATTGATGGATTTCAGTATATTAAACTATCTTTGCATCCCAGGGATGAAGCCTACTTGTTCAAGGTGAATGATCGTTTTGATGTGTTCTTGAATTCAGTTTGCAAGGATTTTGTTGAGTATTTCTGCATCAATGTTCTTAAGTGATATTGGTCTGAAGTTCTCTTTCCTTGTAGGGTCTTTGTGTGGTTTATGAAAGAGGGTTATTGTCTCCTCAAAATATAAGTTATGTAGTATTCCATCTGATTCGGTCTTGTGGAATAGATTGGAGAGTATTGGTGTTATGTCCGCAATAAATGTCTGATAAATGCACTGAACCTGTTTGGACCTGGGCTTTTTTAGGTTGGGAAGCTTTTGATGATTTCTTCTATTTCTTTAGGTGCTATGGGATTATTTAGATGGTTTACTTGGTCCTGGTTTAACTTTAGGATGTTGTATCTGTCTAGGAAATCATCTATTTCCTCCAGATTTTCCAACTTTGTGGACTATAGGCTTTTGTAGTAGGATCTGATGATTTCTTGAATTTCCTCAGTTTCAGTTGTTATGTCTCCACTTTCCTTTCTGCTTTTGTTAATTTGTATACTCTCTCTTTGCTCTCTAGTTATTCTGGCTAGTGGTTTATCAATCTTTTTGATTTTCTCAAAGAACCAGCTCTTGGTTTTGTTGATTCTTTTGATGGTCCTTTTTGTTTCTATTTGGTGTATTTCTGCCCTACATTTGATTATTTCTTGCCATCTACTCCTCTTGGGTGTATCTGTTTCCTTTTGTTCTAGAGCTTTTAGCTGTGCTGTTCAGTTTCTGATGTATGATCTCTCCAGTGTCTTTTTTGATGTGCTCAGAGCTATGAGTTTTCCTCTCAGTACTGCTTTCATTGCATCCCATACGTTTGTTTATGTTGTGTTTTTGTTTTTATTGAATTCTAGAAAATCCTTAATTTTTCTTTATTTCTTCTTTGACCCTGCTATCCTTTAACAGAGCATTGTTAGGTTCCATATATATGTGGGCTTTTTGTTGTCTTTTTTGTTGTTAAAGACCAGACTTAGACCATGGTGATCTGAGAGGATGCATGGTAGTATTTCAATCTTCTTATATCGATTGAGGCTCGTTCTTTGTCCAATTATGTGGTCAATTTTTGAGAAGGTGCCATGGGGTGCTGAGAAGAAGATGTATTCTTTTACTTTAGGATGATATGTTCTGTAGATATCTATTAATTCCAGTAGGTACATAGTCTCTGCTAGTTTTACAGTGTCCTTGTTCAGTTTCTTTTTCCGTGATCTGTCCATTGGAGAGAGTGGGGTATTAAAGTCTCCCATTATTATTGTGTGGGGTAAAATGTATTTTTTGAGCTTTAGTAGGGTTTCTTTTATGAATGTGGGTGCTTTTGTATTTGGAGCATATATGTTAAAGATTGAAAGACCCTCTTGACAGATTTCCCCTGTAATGAGTAACAAGGTTCCTTCCTTATCTTTTTTGATAACATTTGGTTAGAAATTTACTTTATTCGATATTAGAATGGCCACTCCAGCTTGCTTCTTGGGGCGGTTTGCTTGCAAGTTTTTTTTCCCATCCTTTTACTCTGACATAGTGTCTGTCTTTGTCTCTGAGATGAGTTTCCTGTATGCAGCAAAAAAACTGGATTTTGTTTATGTATTCAGTCTGATAGCCTATGTCTCTTTATTGGGGAGTTGAGTCCATCTATCTTAATAGATATCAAGGAATAGTAGTTGCTGTTTCCTGCTATTATTGCTTTTGTAGGTTGAGTTGTGTCTGTGTATCTTTCTTCTTTTGGTTTTCTTGCTTAGGAGTTTTCTTGGTTTTACTAGGATGTAGTTCACCTCATTTTATTGGGATTTTCACCTATAATTCATTGTAGTGCTGGGTTTGTGGTCATATATTGTGTAAATTTAGATTTGTCTTGAAATATCTTTATCTCTCCATCTATGGTAATTGATAGTTTTGCTGGGTATAGCAGCTTGGGCTGTTACTTTTGCTCTCTTTGGGTCTGCATGATGTCTGTTCCAGGCTTTTCTAGCTTTCATAGTCTCTGTTGAGAAATCGGGCGTGATTCTGATTGGTCTGCCTCTATATTTTAACTGGCCTTTTTCCAGTACTGCTTTTAGTATTCTTTCTTTGCTTTGGGTACTTGGTATTTTGACTATTATGTGTCGGGAGGAATTTCTTTTCTGGTCCAACCTATTTGGAGTTCTGAAGGCTTCTTTTATGGTCATCTCATTGTTAAGGTTAGGGTAGTTTTCTTCTACAATTCTGTTGAAGATATTTACTGTTCCTCTTAATTGATATTCTTCTCCCTCTTCTATTCCTATTATCCTTAAGTTTGGTCTTCTCATTGTGTCCTGGATCTCCTGGACATTTTGTGTTAGGAGCTTTTTGATTTTTGCATCTTCTCTGACTGTTTTGTCTATGTTTGCAATATTGTCTTTGGCCCTCGAGATTCTCTGTTCCATCTCTTGTAGTCTATTGGAAATGGTTCCATCTGTGACTTCTGATTTCTTTTTTAGGTGTTCTACCTCTAGGGTTATTTCTTTTAGTGTTATCTCTTTTACTGTTTTCTTTATTGTGTCAATTTCCGTTTTAAATTCCTTCTTCCATTCCTTCATCTCTTTGGTTCTTTTTTTCTCTAGTTCTTTGAGTTCTTTGAGTGTTTTTCTTGTTTCCTCTTTAAAAGCTTCTGATTCTTTTTGCTTTTCCGCCCATTCTTGTTTAAGGATCTGTATCATTGTCTTGTGGTATGATTTTAGGTCTGCATCTTTTTTTTTCTGGAGTGTTTGGCATTCTGCTGTTTGCTGTGATGGGAGAGCTGGGTACTGGTGTTGCCAGGTTGTCTTAGTTTCCTTGGGATATGCTCTTTTACTTTCCTCTTGCTATCTTGTTGTCAGTGATATGTTCTTACCTCTAACTTGTACCTGGTCTGTGTCCCTGGTTCTCCCCTGGTCCAGATGGCGGATGGTCTGAGTCCTGTTCTAGGCCCCAAAGCTGCTGGGTGGGAACAAATGTCCTAATGCTGGTTTTGGTCCCTGGATCAGGTAGGGCAGGGGTTAGCTTTCTGTGCACACTCAGCAGAGATCTCTCTGCCCCCTGACTACTCCTATTATCTTCTCAGCAGGACTGTACCTTTGGGAATTGCTGGTCCAGGTGGCAGATGGGCCGAGCCCCTCTTTCCTATTTCTACCCAGGGTAGGTCCCCATTGATCCCACAAATAACTGGATCCCGCGGGACAGAACTACTTATTTTATTACTGTAATTCCACCCTTTTGTGGTTAAATTCATTTAGGTATTACAGTTGATCCTCATTTTTATTCCATATCATCTATAACCATGGCCATACAACTGATAACACAGTCTGTGTATGATTCTGTTATATATCTACCACTTTCAGGAATTGTGACATATTCTTCAACAGTGATTGGAGTGGTGCATTAGTCGGGTTCTTTAGAGTCACAAAACTTATGGTGGTCTCTATATAGTAAGAGAGTTTGTTGGTGACTTACAGCCTGTTGTCCAATTCCCCAACAATGGTCGGCTGCAGTTGTGAGTAGAAGTCCAAGGTTCTAGCAAATACTCATTCACACAAGGCAGGCAGGCTAAGAGAGGCAGCCTTTCTTATTCCAATGTTCTTATGCAGGTCTCCAACAGGTGTGTTCCAGATTAAAGGTGTCTACTTCCACACCTGGATCTGGGACTTGCTTTGTCCCAGGTGATCTTGAGCTCAGAGATCTCCTTGCCCTCGTGTCCTAAGATCCAAGGACTCTATGCCTCAAGATCAGGATCACAGGTGAGCCTCCCAGTTTTGGATTGTGGTTCAGTCCGATAGAGTCAAGTTGACAACCAAGAATAGCCACTACAGGTGGCATCCAAATATTGGGGTAATGGAGCTGATTAAAAAATGACATTATATGGCAAGAATGGGACTCCGTTTTGAGACAGATCAGCCTTTGTCACATGTCTTTTCAACTAGTGCACAGAGCATACAACCATCTTTACAACATGGAAGCATTCTCTACCATATTCTTTAAAGAAAGATACCAAACTTCTGATTGCCCCAACATATAATGCACCCTGATATAAAGCTATGATAAATAAGACTATATTGTATGAATGCATGCACACTTACACATACCCACAAACACACACACAGACACAGACACAAACTATTTCTAGCCATAAAGTAAACAGTGAATTAAATGAGACACCTCATAAAGAAATTAACTTAATGTGAGCCCAGTCCATGTTATAAAATAGAAAATTTTATAAAATGTCTTTAAGACACATTAAATTCTTCATAATTAATGGATAGCTCATTAGCATTCACAGAAAGTGTAATGTGTGTAAGACTAAATTTATAAATTGGACTTTGTTAAAAGAGAACATTGTTATTTTTTAAAAAGCTTCATAAGCAGAAGGAAAGGTACAGAAAATAAGCAGTGAAGAGAATATATCAACAGGATACATGTAGAACTTGGTAATACCTGGAGTAAATAAAGAACTCTTAAAGCTCAAAAGTGACCTGACAAGTATCAATTGATCCAAGACCCGAAGAGCTGGCTCAGAGCAGAGTATATGCTAATGGTCAGTAGATGGATGGAAACCATCTCATTCTCGACTGTATAAATGTCCATTTACTGATTGTGGTATTACAATGTTGGTTTTCAGGTGGGATTAAAATTAGAGGAAAGGAATCTGTATTATTTATTCAAAACACATGTAATTGTTTATTAAAAATGATTCGGAGTCTCCTACATAACATACTAAGTATTATAAACACATTTGAAGATGTGAAAATTTAAGCGTATGGATATATGCACCATTTAAACTATAAATAATATTAAAGAATTGTAAAATTTTACTTAACTCATTTAAAGCTTAATCAATTCTCTCCATTCCCATCAGACTTCGGGCATTGTGACAGACAGAGCAGACATCATGCTCATTCTAGATATTTCTAGGAGTTATTGTTTCCCTTAAGTATTCTAAAGCAAAAGAGCCTTGAGAATTGTTTTATACTTTTTATTGGTTATTTTATTTATTTAAATTTTTAATATTAACTCTCTTCTAGGTTTCCCTCCACAAACACCATATTCCATCAAATTTGTCCCTGTTTCTATGAGGAAGCTCCCCAACCTACTCCTGCCTAACCACCCTATCATTTCCTTATGCTGGGGCACCAAGCCTCCATGAGACCAAGGGCCAAATCCTCCAGTGGTGCCAGATAAGACAATCCTCTACTACATACGCAGCTGGAGCCTCAGATGTCTCCATGGGTTGATGATTTAGTTCATGGGACCTTTGGGGGATGTCCTGGTTGGCTGATATTCTTGTTCTTCCTGTGGGATTGCAAACATCTTCATCTCCTTCAGTCCTTGCCCTAAGTTCTACACTGGAGTCCCTGAGCTCAGTCTGATGTATGGCTGTGTGCATCAGCATCTCTATTGTTTGAGTTATGTCAGGACCTCTCAGGGGACAGCAACACCTAGCTCCTGTCAGCAAGTGCCTCTTGGCATCAGCAATAATGTCAGAGTTTTGTGTCTGAAGATGGAATGGATTCCTAGATAGTGAAGTTTCTGGATGGCCTTTCCTTAAGTCATTGCTCCACTCTTTGTCCCTGCATTTCCTTTTGACATGAGAAATTCTGTGGTTGTTTATTTAGTTAGTTACTGAGATAGGTGCGTGACCCTACCCCTCAACCAGGGGCTCTGCCTAACCTCTCAATAAGGTTTTAACAGGTTCTTTCTCCCTTTTGTTGGGTATATTACCCAGTGTCATCCCAATTGTATTCTGGGAACCTCTAGCTTTCCTGGCATCTGGGACTATCTTATTTTTCCTCTTCTTTTATTATTATTTTTTATTGGATATGTTATTTATTTACATTTCAAATGTTATCCCCTTTCTCAGTTTCCCATATGGAAAGTGTTCCCTCACCCACCCACTCCCTCCCATCTCTTCTCCCTGGCATTCCCCTACACTGGGGTATTGAGACTTCACAGGACCAAGGACCATTCATCTGATGCCTAATAAGGCCAGCCTCTGCTACATATACTGGTGAAGCCATAGGTTCCTCCATGTGTACTCTTTGGTTGGTAGCTTAGTCTCTTGGAGCTCTGGGGTGTCTGTTTGGTTGATATTGTTGTTCTTCCTGTGGGACTGTAATCTTTTTTCTAATTCCTCTACTGGGAACGTAATTCTCAATCCAGTGGTTGGTTGAAAGCCTCCAATTTTGCTTTCTCAGGCTCTGGCAGAGCCTCTCAGGAGATAGCTATATCAGGCACCTGTCAGCATGTACTTATTGGCATCCGAAATATTGGATTTGGTGAGTCTATGGGATGGATCCCCTGGTGGGGCAGTCTCTGGATGGCCTTTTTACAGTCTCTGCTCCAAACTTTGTCTCTATATTTTCTCTTTAGAATATTTTGTTCAACCCTTTAAGAATGACTGAAGCATCCACTTTTTGGTCTTCTTCTTAAGCTTCTAGTGGTTTGTGGATTGTAGATTGGATATTCTAAGCTTAAGGGCTAATATTCACTTATCAGTGAGTGCATACCATGTGTGTTCTTTTTGACTGGGTTACCTCACTTAGGATGATAGCTTCTAGTTCCTTCCATTTGCCTAGGGATTTTATA
Organism: Micromys minutus; assembly: GCF_963924665.1. Classification (NCBI taxonomy): domain Eukaryota; kingdom Metazoa; phylum Chordata; class Mammalia; order Rodentia; family Muridae; genus Micromys; species Micromys minutus. The sequence goes on along the minus strand of NC_137960.1, from coordinate 44,583,466 downwards.
AAATCGTTGTTTCTAGTAGCTGAGTAGTACTCCATTGTATAAATGTACCACAATTTCTGTATCAATTCCTCTGTTGAAGGACATCTGGGTTCTTTCCAGCTTCTGGCTATTACAAACAGCTTCTGGCTGCTATGAACATAGTTGAGCTCAAGTCTCTGTTACATGGTGGAGCATCTTTTGAGCATATGTTCAGGAGTAGTATAGCTTGGTACTCAGGTATTATTATGTCCAATTTTCTGAAACCGCCAGACTGATTTCCAGAGTGGATGTACCAACCTGCAATCCCACCAACAAATTGTTTCTCTTTCTCTACATCCTGGCCAGCATTTTTAGTTCCTGATTTTTTTATCGTAGCTATTCTGACTGGTGTGAGGTAAAATCTCATGGTTGTATGGAACAATCAAGGGGCAACCTTCATTTCTTCATCCCCCACTGCTACACACCTCCATTTGTTTGTCTGACCCTCTGTAACTCTCCCCTCTCTTTATGGAATTAGATCCTTGCTTTATTTCATTTTAAAGGAGATATTTTTTTGTTTTGTATCCAGACCCAACATTAGTGTTTGACACCTGATTGAATAGTGGACTGATACATGAATTGATTAATTTCTGTTTTTTATTGAACAACTTTATTTAAAAAAACAAATATAAATGTAAAGATTTAAAGCATAAAAGTATATGAATACATTTTTGTCATTACTTGATTTTTTAAAGGTTTGATAGTATGCATTAAAATATTACTAGTTACAATGAGCATAAAGTACATGTAAAATGAGATGTAACCTGGAAACACTCAACATTTTCTTGGTGTGTAAAGATTAAGCATAATGGTTTTTAATTTTCTCTTTGTTTTTTGTCTTAAACTTCATATAGTCTGTGAGTTGTTTATGGGGAGTTCAGAGCTTTCTGGAGTTAGTAACCAATTATCAGTGACTCTATATTATGTTTGTTCTTTTGTGACTGAGTTATCTTACTCAGCATGATATTCTCTAGATGCATCCATTTTCTTAATTTTGTAAAGTCATAGTATCTAATCGCTGAATAGTACTTCATTGTGTATATTAAACCATCCCTGCATCCCAGGATGAAGCCTACTTGATCATGGTGAATGATTGTTTTGATGTGTTCTTGGATGTGGTTTGCAAGGATTTTGTTGCATATTTTTGTATCAATGTTTATAAGTGAGATTGTTCTGAAGTTTTCTTTCCATATAGGGTCTTTGTGTGGTTTAGCAACAAGGGTTATTGTCGCCTCAAAATATGAGTTAAGTAGTGTTCCATCTGATTCTATTTGGTGGAATAGTCTGGAGAGTATTGGTAATAGGTCCTCAATAAATGTCTGATAAAATTCTGGACTGAACCTATCTAGACCTAGGCTTTTTTTGGTTTGGAGGCTTTTGATGACTGCTTTTATTTCTTTAGGTGTTATGGGATTATTTAGATAGTTTACGTGGTCCTGGTTTAACTTAATATCTGGTATTTCTCTAGGAATTCATCCATTTCCTCCATATTTTCCAGGTTTGTTAAGTATAGGCTTTTGTAGTAGGATCTTATGATATCTTGAATTTCTTCAGTTTCAGTTATTATGTCTCCACTTTCATTTCTGATTTTGTTAATTTGGATACTCTAACTCTGCCCTCTAGTTAGTCTAGCTAAGGGTTTATCAACTTTATTAATTTTCTCAAAGAACCAGCTCTTGGTTTTCTTGATTCTTTAAATGGTTCTTTTTGTTTCTATTTGGTCAGTTTCTGTTCTGTGTTTGATTATTTCTTGCTGTCTATTTCTCTTGGGTGTGCCTGCTTCCTTTTATTTTAGAGCTTTCAACTGTGCTGTCAAATTTCTAGTGTATCCTCTCTCCAGTTTATTTTTGGAATCACTCAGAGATATGAGTGTTCCTCTCAGTACTGCTTTCATTGCATCCCTTAAGTTTGGGTATGTTCTGTTTTTGTTTTCATTAAGTTATAAAAAATCCTCAATTTCTTTCTTTGTTTATTCTTTGACCATGCTATCATTTAATAGAGCATTGTTTATTTTCCATGAGTATATGGGCTTTTAGTTGTCTTTGTTGTTATTAAAGACCAGCCTTACACTATGGTGATCTGATAGCATGCATGGGAGTATTTCAATTTTCTATATCTATTGAGGCTTGTTTTGTGATAGATTATATGGTCAATTTTTGAGAAGGTACTCTGAGGTGCTGAGAAAAAGGTGTATTCTTTTGTTTTAGGATGATAGGTTCTGTAGATGTCTATTAATTCCAATTGGTTCATAACCTTTGCTAATTTTTCGGTGTCCTTTTTCAGTTTCTGTTTCCATGATATGTCTATTGATGAGAATGGGGAGTTGAGGTCTCCCACTATTATTGTGTTGGGTGCAATGTATTTTTTGACCTTTAGTAGAGTTTCTTTTATGAATATGGGTGCTCTTGTATTTGGAACATATATGTTAAGGATTGAGAGTTTCTCCTGACAAATTTTACCTGTAATTTTTAAAATTGTTCTTCATTTTTTTTGATGACTTTTGGTTGAAAATCTACATTATTCATTATTAGAATGGCCACTCCAGCTTGCTTCCTTGGGCTGTTTGTTTGGAAGTTTTTTCCTAACCATTTACTCTGAGATAGTGTCTGTCTTTGTCTCTGAGATGAGTTTCCTGTATGCAGCAAAATGGTGGGTTTTGTTTATATATCCAGTCTGATAGCCTATGTCTTTTTATTGGGGAACTGAGTCCATTTATGTTATCAAATATTAAGGAATAGTGGTTGTTGTTTTCTTCTGTTTGCTTTTAGAGGGAGAACTGAGCCTGCGTGTCTTACTTCTTTACGTTTTTTTGCTTAGGTATTTTCTTGTTTTTAATAGGATGTAGTTTCCTCCCTTGTAATGGGTTTTCTACCTGTAATTTGTTGTAGTGCTTGATTTGTGGTCAGATATTATGTAAATTTAGTTTTGTCTCGGAATTTCTTGGTCTCTCCATCTATGGTCATTGAGAGTTTTGCTCGGTATAGCAGCTTGGTCTGACAATTGTGTTCTCTTAGGTTCTGCATGATGTCTGTTCAGGATCTTCCAGCTTTCAGAGTCTCTGTTGAGAATTTGAGTGTGATTTTGATTGGTCTGCCTTTATATGTTATATGACCTTTTTTTCTTACTGCTTTTAGTATTCTTTGTTTGTTTGTTTGTTTGTTTGTTTTTTGTTTTGGGCACTTGGCATTTTGACTCTTATGTGTTTGGAGGAATTTCTTTTTTGGTCCAACCTATTTGGAGTTCTGTAGGCTTGTTTTATGCTCATTGTCATCTCATTATTAAGGGTAGGGAAGTTTTCTTCTATGATTTTGTTGAAGATATTTTTTGTGATTCTTAGTTGATAATCTTCACCTTCTTCTATTCCTATTATCCTTAGGGTTTGTCTTCTCACTGTGTCCTGGACCTTGTGGACATTTTGGGCTAGTTGCTTTTTGGTTTTTTCATCTTCTCTGACTGTTTTGTCTATGTTTTCTATGTTGTCTTCAGCCCCTGAGATTCTCTCTTCCATCTCTTGTAGTCTGTTGGAGATGCTTGCATCTGTGACTTCTGATTTTTTTTTTTAGGTTTTACAACTCCAGGGTAGTCTCTTTTAGTGTTTTCTTTATTGTTTCCATTTTAAATTCCTTCTTCAATTCTTTTATCTCTTTGATTCTGTTATCCTCTAGTTCTTTGATTTCTTTGAGTGTTTTTCTTGTTTCCTCTTTAAAAGCTTCTATATCTTTATGCTTTTCATCCGTTCTTGTTTAAGGATCACTATCATCATCCTGAGGCAGAATTTCAGGTCTGAGTCTTCTTATTCTGCAGTGTTTGGCATTCCACTGTTTGTTGTGATGGGAGAGCTTGCTTCAGGTGTTGCCAGGTTGTCTTGGTTCCCCTGGGGTACGTTCTTTCACTTTCCTCTTGCCATCTTGTTGTCTGTAATTATACGTTGTCTTCTTGTCAGTGATTGGTTCCCATTTCTCCTATATAAGTGGCCTGTGTTCCAGAATCTTCGGTGTTCCTGTTGGCACATGGCCTGAGTATCTGTTCTTCATGAGTGGACTCTCTTGTCGGGAACCAAGCTCCTAAGGCAGAGTTTCTGTTCCCTTAAACCAATGGGTGGGGGGCTTGCTTTCCAGGCACTCTACCTAGTCCTCTCTGTATCCTGACTACTTGCAGCCCATTCTCACCAGGCCTTTGTCTCTGGGTCTTCACTGTTCCTGGTGGCAGATGGCCTGAGCACCTGTTCTGTATGAACAGGCCCGCCTGGTGGAAACCAAGACCCTAAGGCAGGGTTCCTGCTCCCCTGAACCAATGGGGGGCCTACATTTTGTGTGCTAGACCAAGACCTCTCTGTGACCTGGCTATTTTCAGTCAAGTCTCACCAGGCCTGTGTCCCTGGATCTCTGCTGTTCCAAGTGGCAGATAAACTGAGCACCCGTTCTGCACGCACAGACCCTAAGGTTGGAGACCAAGTCCCTAAGGCCGAGTTCCTGCTCCCTTGAACCAATGGATGCGGGACTCGTTTTCTGGGTGCTACACCCAGACCTCTCTGTGCCTTGACTACTCGCAGCCCAGTCTCACCAGGCCTGTGTCTCTGGATACCTGCTGTTCCTCAAGAACTGATTAATTTCTTATTAATATAAGTCCCTGATCACTTAGACACCATCTAGAAAAATGATCATCCTTTTCTACCTATATCTGAGGAGAAGGAGAAAAATAAATCTTGGAAGTATCCACTGCCCCAGGACTTCGAATGTGTGCTCTCAATTTTTCTAATCCCTCAGGCCAAATTTCAGAGATCCAGAGTTTCTCATTCAATCACAAGCTACTATTTTTGAATGAAAAATACAATTTGAAATTTATAGACACATAGTTAATATTTACCTTTGTCTTGTTTTTAACCATATGATTTTATTCCAAGTATTATTTTATTAACTTCAGAGGAAGTATAGCTCTGACTCTTGTAATACAAAGGTTGGAACACAGGAACTTTTTAAAATAATATTTTAGAGAAAAATATCTAGATAGTAGATGATCATAATGGGCAGACCTATATCATTTTCTCAGGCAGGATTGTCAGCTGTTGACAGAGTCTGAAGCCTTCTGGCAATCACAATGACTGTGACATTTTCATAAGAGACCCTTCTATTTCTTTGGTCTCATCCACACATGTTTCTAGACAATGGATATCAATAGGCCATCTAAGTATTGACTGATAGCCTCTCCTTTCTATGGTGGGGCTAAACCATGTACATTTTCTACTTGAAAGAAGATACTGAAACCACTAGCCCAGTCACTGTGAATTTAGAAGCTCTATACCAAGGTGGTTAATTTATTTTCCTTTTAAATTTTTGTTTTTATTTTTTTCAGAATAGTATTTTATAAGAATGAAACTCATATTGATATGTGTTTAAGTTTAAACAAATATTGCCTAAAATCACTTAATCTAATATTTCTTTTTTTTCATGTTCATATTGATGATATCAGTTTATTCTTTACTAGTATAATTTATAATAATGAGAGAAAACGTTGGCCAGAAAGAAACCTAATGCTTACTTAAAAAGTAAACAAATCATCACAAGGCTAGAAGCATCCACCTCTTGTTTTAATCTATTTTAAACACCAATGTACATTCCAAATTGTTCATAATTAGCAATGAAAATACTAGAATCATATCCTTGATATCTCCTATTTATTCCCTTTTGGGATAAGTAAACATTATTGAATAAAAATATTATTTTGGGGGCACTCATCTTGCCAAGCTCATTTTTTTTTAAACTTTATTTTAAAAAACAAAACCGCCAGTGGGAACAGAGGTCCCAATGCTGTGTTCCTGGTCCCTGGATCGGGCAGGGCAGGGGCGTGCTTTCCGTGTGCACCCTGGCTGCCCAGATCTCCTTCTCACCAGTCTTAAACCTTTGGGAACTGCTGTTCCAGGTGGCCGATGGTCCGAGCCCTCAATATTTCCTTTTTAAAAAATTAATTTTATTTTATATATATGACACGCTGTAGCTGTCTTCAGACATAGTAGAAGAGGGCAACAGACCCCATTATGGATAGTTATGAGGCTCTATGTGGTTGCTGGGAATAAAATTCTAGATCTCTGGAAGAGTAGTCAATGCTCTTAACCATTGAGCCATCTCTCTAGGTCCCCAGAAATTCTTAGCATTGACATTCAATCTCAAAATCAGTCTTTAAATGGGAAAATAGCAGCAAGAATGTCCTGAGTAACCATGTTCTCTTTCCCACAGCTTATCACCCCTCTCCTCATTCCTACACACTGCCAAAGACTGAGCCCTTGACCTTTCAGTTGGACTTTAATTTTGGATCAAGAATAATCAGTTCACAGAATGGTAATGAAAATAAACATGTAGCCAGCCCAGCGAGGCAGCGTGCAAAAGTCTTTACAGAAAATTCAGAAAGATTTTGTCTTTGAACATTTTAGTCTAGAAAGATAAATTCAGTCTCCATATCTAGCAGTTTAAAATGGAAGAAAATCATTAAAATAAACCTCCAAAATTAAATTATTTCACAATATTTAGTAATTGGAGGTTGCCATTTTGAAAATCACATTTTAAAATTATAACACAATTATTTCAGTTCCCAATTATAAAATTTATGACTATTGTTATTTAAGAAATACCTAAATATTATGGTAAGGGTAGAACAGTTTTATGAGAAAATTTTTATATGTTATTCAGTTTCAAAAATAAAATTACCTAGAAAGATATGCTTAACTATTTGATAGACACAATCATAATTTATACTTATTTATCTCTTGTGAAATTTACCTTATTTTATACGTTGATGTTGTTTCATACCATAAAAATAAAATGGCTGTAAAAACCTGGAAGAAGCAAGGAACAAAATAAATAAATAAAGAAAGAAAGAAAGAAACCAAGATGGAGCCATGAGAGCTGATGGAAGTGACCAATGAGCACATGCTTCACAAGCCAGTTAAGGAGTTTAAATCTGAGCATCACATGAAAGGCTGAACCTGGTGACTTGTGTCAATCACGGTGCTCAGGCACTGTTGGGAATTCCAAACTGTCTGTTCAAGGGAAGACTATCCACAGCACGGCAAAGATCAATGAAGTATCACACACACACACAACCAACCATCTACATGTTAGAGAGTATGTGGGTACATACCTACACACACACACACACACACACACACACACACACACACACACACTCACTCACACACACACACACACACACAGAACGGGGTGGGGGGGAGTAAGGGAGAGAAGAAGGACTAGAAAATAAAACCAAAAAGGAAAAAAAAAGGAAAAAAGATGTTTGATTCTTTGTTACAATTAAATGTAAAATGTCTCTTTTAGACTCATATTTGCACAGTGTGGTCCCCTGTTAGTCAGTCCCCTTAGGAGAGTTTATGGAATCTTTTAGCAGTAGAACTTGAATACAGGATGCATACTAAGTTTGCAGCCTGCAAAGTTTATAGCCCATGTCATGATTTCTCTTTCTTCTAAGTATTTTACTGAGAGGGGAAGACATAAGCTGTCACTTGCCAATTGTCACCTACATTGCCAATGCCATGAGATGTAATGTATTTCGTTAGCTTTTTAAATAAATGATGACAATTGAAAATAAATGTAAATTTTAATACATTTTATTGTCTTTTTAGAACTGCTATTGTGTAGTTACTTCTTCTTTTGAGATGAGATGAAGCAGCCTAATGAGGAAAATAGACCCAAGTTAGGCAACATAGCCATAGACAGTCCTTCTACCTGCCTTAGGAGTCCCACATGAAGACCCAGGTGGACGACTGTAACATATGTACAGAGAGTCCACGTGAATGCTCCCTGGTTAGCAGTCCAGTCTCTATGAGCCCCTATGGGTCTAAGTTGATTGTGTAGTTTTTTTTTTTTTTTTTTTTTTTTTTTTGACACCTCTGGCTCCTTCGGTCTTTTCTTTCCTCTTTCATGGGTTTCTCCAAACTCTGCCTAATGTTTGACTATGGGTCTCTGTATCAATTGCTAACAGTTGCCTCTCAGACAACAATTATGCTAGACTCCTGTCTGTAAATATAACATTAATATTGTCAGAGGTAGGTTTTCTCTCATGGCCTGTGTCTCAACCTCTAGTATCCTTTAAACCTGCACATCTTGTAGGCAAAAAAATTATGAGTGTAAAGTTTTTTAGCTGGATGAGTGTCTCTATCCATTCATTACAAGTCTTCCTGGGTTACGGAAAATTGTTATTTCAGGCTCCATATCTCCCATTGCTAAGAGTTTTAGCTGGGGTCACCCTCAGTGATTACTAGGAATTTCCCTTGTCCTAGGTTTCTCACTTATTTCAGAGATGCCTCTCAATCTGTTTGTCTACATCTAAGGCTCGGTAGGGATGAGAACAGAAAGAATAAGGTAGGTGGAGAACAGAGGAATGGAAAATGTGTTTTGAGTTAATCATTCTTGGAGAGCCTGCCAGAGGTTATATCACAGCTTGTAGAAATCAAGAGAGTAGATTTACAGGGGAGAGCCAGGTAAAATGTGGCCTCCAATGATCTACTTCTTCAGGCCTACCCCATTTACTACCTTCTACTATCTACACATAATGCCATCATATTTTAAACCTTCAAGTTTTAAACTGTCAATTAGTACAGAGCCTAATAATTAATCCAGCACTGGAAATGCTGTTGAAGACAAATCCATAATGGGTATCATGAATTTCCTATATATTTCTTGATCTGATAAATTTGAAAAATTAATTATTATACTTGTGGCAGTATACACTCTATCTCACATTTAAAAAGAAACACACAGGTATAAAGGAAGGGAATTTGTATTCTCATAAGCTGTTTACAGCAAAATTTCTGGAGTATATGCTCTCTCCATTAATCATGAGCACAATTTTCGTGATGGTGTAGACAAAGATATTGGGACATAGGAGATGCTCTTTAATTCCATTATTAGGGACTAATATGAGCTTCATTTTTCCTTCTCATCCCCCATCTGTCCCTACCTTCCTCATTTCCCTCTCGTTTTTCACTCTCTACTCAGAAAATTCTGTATTGACTCTCTCTAGCAGAAGAAAATTAACTCCATTGTAATATCTCCCTACCTAAATTCCTGATACACCAAACCTTGAAAATAATATTTTTTGCATGACTGTTATTAGACACCATCTGTTTTATAGATGGGTCCCAGGAGGAAAAATAGTGTAAATTATCTATCTCTAAATTTTACCTACTTCTGTGATTTGAAACACTACAAAAAGAAAATGAGCTTTGTGTTTTCAAGTCTATCATGTAGGAATCCAAAGAGAAAGGCAATAATTTAAATGGATACGGTCATGGCTGATGAATCCCTTTGAGAGCATAAGAGCCCAGGGCTGTAAGAGAATTTAGAAATCAGATAACTCAACTGGGCTGCTGTGTCTGTGTTGTGATTTAACCTGTTTGTACCTATTTCTCTTACCTCCAAAGAAAGGCAGAAATGAGAAATGTGTACTAGCTGAGATTAAAATTTCACTTCTTTCTTTTTTATTAAGAACTAATTTTTAAATTTATTTTTTTCTCTTTTTTTAAATTAGATACTCTATATTTACATTTAAGATGTTATCCTTTTACCCAGCTGGGCTTCCAGCCCCCTCCTCCTCTATTTGCTTTCATGAAGGTGCACTCCCTTCTGATCCTCCTCTCCACTTCATTGTCTTGTCATTCCCCTATATTGGGAAAATTGCCCTCTCTGGAACAAATGCCTCTTCTCAGGTTGATGCCAGAGACTGCTGTCTTCAGCTACATACACAAATGTATCAGTGAGTCTCTCAAAGTGCACAAAAAGGTTGGTGTTTTACTGCATGGGGTTTTGGAGGGTTTGGTTGGTTGATGATGTTGTTATCTTCCCATGAGGTTGCAGCCCCTTTCAGCTCTTTAGGTCCTTTCTTTAGCAGCCTCATTGGCATCCCTAAGTTCAGACAGATGGTTAACTGCAAGCACTCAGCTATATCTATATGATTCTTGCATAGTCCCTGAGGGGGCACTTCTATCTGTGTTTTTCCAATAGGTACTTTTTGGAATTAGCTGTAGTGCTTAGATTTGGTGATTGCATATGTGGAGGATCCCCAGGTGAGAGGGTTTTTGAGTGGTCTTTTCTTCAATCCCTGTTCCTCTCTTTGACCTTACATTTCCTCCCATGCACTCTTTTCTAAAAATAAATAAATAAATAAGCAAATAAATAAACTGAGGCATCACATTTTAGCCTTTCCTCTTTTTCAGCTTCCTGTCTGTAAATTGTTTCTTTAGTATTGGGTATACAGAGATTTCTGGAGCTAGTATTCTAGTATTTGCTTATCGGTGAGTGCAGACCATGTGTCTTTTTTTGTGACTGGGTTACCTCACTAGGATGATAGTCTCTAGTTCCATCCATTTGCTTATGAATTTCATGCAGTCATTGTTTCTAAGAGCCGAGTAGTACTCCATATGTAAATGTACCACACTTTCTGTATCCATTCATCTGTTGATGGACATCTGGTTTCTTTCCTGCTTAAGGCTGTTTTAAAGATGGTAGAGGATGTGTCCTTGTTGTATTTTTAAGCATCTTTGGGGTATATGCCCAGGAGTGGAATAGTTAGGTTTTCAGGTAGAACTATGTCCAATTTTCTGAGGAACCGCCAGACTTATTTCCAGAGTGGTTGTACCAGCTGACAACCCATCAACAGTGGAGGAGTGTTTTTTTTTCTCCACATCCTTGCCCTTATTTGCTGTCACCTGAGGTCTTTTGTTTTTTTTTTTTTTTCAGCCATTCTAGTTGGTATGAGGTGGAATCTCAGGGTTGTTTTGATTTGCATTTCCCTGATAACTAGAGATGTTGAGCATTTCTTTAGGTGTTTCTCATCCATTTGATGTCCCTCAGCTGAGAATTCTTTGTTTAGCTGTGTATCCCATTTTTATATAGGATTATTTGATTCTCTATAGCCTAGCTTCATGGTGTCTTTGTATATATTGAATACTAGCCCGCTCTCAGATGTAGGATTGGTAAAGATCCTTTCCAAATATGTAGACTGCTGTTTTGTCTTTTTAACAGTGTCCTAAGCCTTACAGCAGCTTTGCAATTTCATTAGGTACTATTTGTCAATTTTTGATCTTAGAGCATAAGCCATTTGTGTTCTGTTCAGGAATATTTCCTCTGTACCTATGTGTTCCAAGCTCTTTTCCACTTTTTCTTCTAATAGTTTCAGTGTACCTTGTTTTATATGAAGATCTTTAATCCAGTTGCACTTGAGCTTTATACAAGGAGTTAAGAAAGGATCTATTTGCACTCTTCTGCATGGTGACTGCCAGTTAAACCAACCCCATTTTTTGAAAAGGCTGTCCTTTTTCCATTGATAATTTTAGCTTCCTTGCCAAAGATCAAGTGACCATACGTGTGTGGATTCATTTCTGGGTTCTCAGTTCTGTTCCATTGATCTACCTGCCTATCTCTGTACCAATACCATACAGTTTTATCACAATTGCTTTGTAATATACATTGAGGTCAGGTCTGGTGATTTCTCCCAGAATTGTTTTATTCTTAAGAATAGACTTCCCTACTGGGCACTGTACTATGGTGCCATCTGTAGGGGTGGATATGGGGTGCCACAGTAGCATGTACTGCTATTCCTAGGGCTTGGTAGGAGATGAACAGAATATGGGAGAATCAGAAACATGGGGAGAGAGTGGAACTCCTTTTGAGCTTAGCACTAAGAAACAAATTGGGCAAAGAGCTATATAAAATATATTTTAAATATCTATCAGAAAAAGATGGATATAATGAGTTTGAGAACAAAGACTTGTATTTTGTACTTCTCTCTTATAAACAACATACTCAAATGATTCATTAGTCCTAGAAAATAAAGATTCACTTACTATTATGCCATCCTCATCCTTGTTCTGTATGGTGCTTGGTGTTTATTGCCAACTTATACACACACACACACTCTGCTTGTGACCTCACCTGCTTCACCAGTGCTGGGGAATATACAACACTGGAAGTTGACTAGCCAGTTTAATATGTTGATCTAAAAACAGCTATTACCTATTATTTCTGAGTCTTAAGAGGAGCAGCCTCCCTGGCTGTCAGGTTTCTAAAGTAGTAATTATAACCTAGGCTCAAATAACTTGTCTCCATCCTTGATCTCGGCTTTATCTGTTAAACAGGAATAGCAGTCTTAAAAAGTTACAACTGTGCCTTAGCTTTCATTCAAACGTTTAGTCTTGTTTCAGGCTCTAGAATGTGAAGGTCAAAGGTGTTTGTTTCTTATCTGGTGGCTTTTTGAGTTTTCAGTGCTCCCATAATCATCTATTCTAAGGAGAAGTAGTTCTAGGACCACCCTGCATTTAAATAATAGCAACAATCAGTGGATACTTAATGTGCCTAAATGAACACCTTTCTACATTTATAGTCCTCGGAGTGTTAACTAGAGTGGTTATATTAAGTACCAAGTAATTTCCCTACAGAAATGAAATTTTAGTCCATTCTACTTCCTTTTTACATTCAGTAAGTTTTATATCTCAACGTTTTTTTCACACAAGTTTCAAGTAAAAATATATAGTGCATTCAGTTTCATGTCCTAAGAACTGATAAATTCAAGATGACCATTCAGTCTTAACAAGACCCTGGGACTGGAAAGATACAGGTCTGTCATCACTCAAAGCAAATATAAAAATATTTTATTAATTTTAAAAAATAAATGTATTGTTTAACAAAAAAAAAGAATAGACTTCCTTATTCTAGGTTTTTTTATTCCAGATGAATTTTTAATTTTATTTTTCTAACTCTATGAAAAATTCAGTTGGAATTTTGATGGGGATTGCATTGAATTTGTAGATTATATTTGTCAAGATGGCCATTTCTATAATGTTGATCCTGCCAATCCTTGAGCATGAGAGATCTTTCTGTCTTCTGAGATCTTCTTCAATTTCCTTTTTCAGAGTCTTGAAGTTCTTGTCATACAGATCCTTCACTTTCTTGGTTAGGGTCACCCCAAGAAATTTTATATTCTTTGTGAATATTGTGAAAGGTCCCAATTCCCTATTTTTTTCTCAGCCTGTTTATCTACTGCATAGAGGAAGGCGGTTGATTTGTTTGAGTTAATTTTATAGCCAGCCACTTTGCTGAAGTTGTTTATTAGTTGTAAAATTCTTTGGTAAAATTTTTGGGGTCACTTAAATATACTATCATATCATCTACAAATAGTGATATTTTGACTTTTTCATTTTCAATGTGAATCCCTTTGATTTCTTTTTGTTATCTAATTTCTCTGCCAGAAATCACAATACTATATTGAATAGGTAGGGGAACAGTGGGCAGCCTTGTCTAGTCCCTAGTTTTAATGAGATTGTTTGACTTTTCTCTCCATTTAGTTTGATGTTGGCTACTGGTTTGCTGTATAGTGCTTTAACTATGTTAAGGTATGGACCTTGGATTCCTAAGCTTTCTAAGGCTTTTATTATGAAGGGGTCCTGAATTTTGTAGAATTCTTTCTCAACATCTACTGAGAGAATCATGTGTATTTTTTCTTTGAGTTTGTTTATATGGTGGGTTACGTTGACAGATTTCCGTATGTCGAACCATCCCTGATTTCATGGGATGAAGCCTACTTGATCATGGTGAATGATCCCTTTGATGTGTTCTTGGATTTGGTTTGCAAGAATTATATTGAGTATTTTTGCATTGATGTTCATGAGAGAAATTGATCTGAAGTTCTCTTTCTTTGTAGTGTCTTTGTGTAGTTTAGGTATGAGGGTAATTGTGGTTTTGAAGAACTAGTTGGGTAGATTTCCTTCCATTTCTATTTTGTGGAATAGTTTGGAGAGTATAGTTATTAGGTCTTCTATAAATGTCTGGTAGAATTCTCCACTAAACCCATCTGTTTCTGGGATTTTATTTTTTGGGAAGCTTTTCATGACTGCTTCTATTTCTTTAGGTGTTATGGGACTGTTTAGATGGTTTAGCTGATCCTCATTTAACTTTGGTATCTGGTATCTGTCTAGAAATTTATCCATTTCCTCCAGATCTTCTATTTTTGTTGAATACAGGTTTTTGTAGTAGGAACAGAAGATTTCTTGAATTTCCTCAGTTTCTGTTGTTATATCTCTCCTTTCAATTCTTATTTTGTTAATTTGTATACTCTTTCGTTTCCCTCTAGTTAGTCTGGTTAAGTATTTATAAATCTTGTTGACTTTCTCAAAAAAAAAACAGCTCTTGGTTTTGTTTATTCTTTGTATAATTCTTTTTGTCTCTATTTTGTTAATTTCAGGTCTGAGTTTGATTATTTCCTGCTGTCTACTCCTCTTGGGTGTATCTGCTTCTTTTTGTTCTAGGGCTTTCAGCTGTGGTGTCAAGCTGCTGGTGTATGCTCACTCCAGTTTGTTTTTGAAGGCATTCAGAGCTACAAATTTTTTTCTTAGTACTTCTTTCATTGCATCCCATAAGTTTGAGTATGTAGTGGTATCATTTTCCTTAAATTCTATAGAAAAAAATCCTTGATTTCTTTCATTATTTCTTCCTTGACCATGTTATCATTGAACAGAGCATTGTTCTGCTTCCAAGTGTATGTGGGATTTTGTTGTTTTTGTTGATATTAAAGACCAGCCTTAGTCCATGGTGATCTGATAGGATGCAACGAGTATTTCAGTCTTCTTGTATATGTTGAGGCCTGTTTTATGACTGAATGTATATGGTCAGTTTTGGAGAAGGTACCGTGAAGTGCTGAGAAGAAAGTATATTCCTTTTTTTAATATTTTTTGGATGAAATGTCTTGTAGATGTCTGTTAGTTCCAATGGTTCATAACTTCATCTAGTTTTGCTGTGTCTCTGTTCAATTTCTGTCTCCGTGATCTTTCCATTGGTGAGAGTGGCAAGTTGAAGTCTCCAACTATTATTGTGTGTGGTGTAATATATGCTCTGAACTTTAGTAGGATTTCTTTTATAAATGTGGATGTCCTTGTATTTGGATCATAGATGTTCAAGATTGAGAGTTCACCTTGATAGATTTTTCCTGTGATGAGTAAAAGGTATCCTTCCTTATCTTTTTTTATTAACTTTTTCTTGAAAATCGATTTTGATATTAGAATAGCTACTCCAGCTTGTTTTCTGGGCTCATTTGCTTGGAAGGTTTTTTTCTCATCCTTTTACTCCGAGATAGTACCTGTCTTTGTCTCTGAGATGAGCTTCCTGTATGCAGCAAAATGCTGGATCCTGTTTACGAATCCTGTCTGATAGTCTATGTCTTTTTATTCAAGAATTGAGTCCAGTGATATTAAGAGGATTTATGGAATAGTGATTTTTGTTTTCTGTTATTTTTGTTGTTAGAGTTATACTTATGTTTTTGTGCTTTACTTATTTTAGTTTCCTTGCATTATTATTATTATTATTATTATTATTATTATTATTATTATTATTATTATTATTATTTGCTTTCCCTTGGGTGTAGTTTCCTTCATTGTGTTGCATTTTTCCATTTATTATCCTTTGTAGTACTGGATTGCGGACAGATACTGTGTAAATTTGGTTTTATCCTAGAATATATTGGTTTCTCCATCTATGGTGATTGAGAGTTTCGCTGGATATAGTAACCTGGGCTGGCATTTGTTTTCTCTTAGGGTCTGTCCAGGATCTTCTAGCTTTCATTGTCTCTGTTGAAAAGTCTGGTGTAATTCTGATTGGTCTGCCTTTATATGTTACTTGTCCTTTTTCTCTTAAAGATTTAGGATTCTTTCTTTGTTTCAAATATTTGGTGTCTTGACTATTATGTGTCTGGAGGAGTTTTTTTTTTCTAGTCCAATTTATTTGGGGTTCTGTAGGCTTCCTGTATGTCCATGGTCATTCATTCTTAAGGGCAGGGAAGTTTTGTTCTACAATTTTGTTGAAGATATTTACTGTACCTTGTGTTTGATATTCTTTGCCCTCTTCTACATGTATTATCATTAGGTTTGGTCTTCTCTTTGTGTCCTGGATTCCAGAGACATTTTGGGTTAGGAGCTTGTTGAATTTTGCATCTTCTCTGACTGTTTTGTCTATGTTTTCTATGTTTTCTTCAGCCCCTGAAACCCTATCTTTCATCTCTTGTAGTCTGTTGGTGATGCTTACATCTGTGACTCCTGATTTCTTTTTCTTTTGGTTTTCCATCTTCAGGGTTGTCTTTTTTCGTGTTTTCTTTATTGTTTCTCTTTCTGTTTTTAATTTCTTTATCTGTTTGGTTGTGTTTTCCTGTAGTTCTTTGGGTGATTTATCCTGAATTTCCTGTAACTTTTTAAGGGAGTTATTTATGTGCTTTTCCAATATCTTCATCATCATCATGAAGTATGATTTCAAGTCTAGGTCTTGTTTTTCTTATCTTAGCCATCTGCGGGCAGTTCTGAGAGTTGATGGCAGTCATCCTGCTCTCTCGCTGAACCAAAGAGGACCTGATCCTACAGTTTACCTCTCTATCTATCTTTTCAGGAGACCACCAGATGTTCCCTCCACATACAGCCAGTGAGGATATGTGGCAGGCTTTGAGCTAACTTGGACTCAGGTGAGAGAGTATTTGCAAGGCTGCTCTGTTGGCTCATTCTTGCAGGCTGGTCCATTGTCTTGATCTCACTTTGTTCTTGTATTTGTTTCTTGTTTTATTTTTAAAATTATTTTCTTTCTATCTCATACATTGTATCACTTATGTACACTCTTCCTATCTTTCTCTTCATCTCTGCTCTTCTTTAGATCCACACCTCCATTTTTCTTTAGAAAAGAAAAACACACCCAGGGATGTTAACTGAACATGGCATAATAAAGTTACATAATTAGACACAAATCTTCATTTAAATGCTGGATGAGGTAAGTAGTAGGAGAAAAAGGATCGTAAGAGAAAGCAAGAATCAGTTACAATCCCATTCTCACTTTAGGAATCCCAGAGAAGACCAAGCTACACAACTACAATGTGTATGCAGAGATATATGCAGGGGACCTAGTGCAAACACCTTAGACTATAATTATCTATTTAGTTGCTATGAACCCTAAGGATGAGCCCTGCTCAGTTGATTCTGTGGTCTGTGTTTTCTTGGAATTCTCAACCACTTTGAGAATAGTTCCCCCCTCTCTTCTGAAAGGTTCCAAGCTTTGCCTAATGTTTACCTATGGTTCTCTGTGAATCTATTTCTATCCATTGCTAGAATAACCCATGCCCTAAAAATCATTTTTGACTAGTTTTTTTTTTATTTCTAGTTATGTTTTATTCTATTCTAGGTTCCTGGACAACCTCCAGTCCCTGGTTATCCAGGCAGCAGTAGGTGGGGGCCTAAAGTTGGACACTCCCACAAGTTCTGTGTCACCATTACTCCAATATATCTTCTATGCTGGACAAATTGTTTTGTGGGTGGGTTGGTGTCCCAGTGCCACCACTGGAAACCTTGGCTGGTTACAGAAGATTTTGTGTTCAGGTTCTGTATTCACAACATGCAAATAAATCTTATTCAATTGTGGAGAACCCCATTAAAAGATGATGAAAAATTCAGTCCACCTTTACATTTGCAAACATAGGTTCTCTAATAGATAGAATAAATATGTTTAAAGAAAATAAAAGAAAGAGGTACATTTTCTAACAAAACGCTAGTTTTTGACAGTCTAATCTTTCAGGGTATATTTTGCTCATTTTGATATTTTTTATTTATGGAGGCTAGATAGTGACTCTTCCTTTTCACTCAAGTAGGCACAAAATATATGTGTTGTAGCAAATGGTAGGAGGGTCTGTGACCTCAGTGTTTACTTGGCTCCCCAATGTTTGGAAAGACTGTATTGGTGCACCAACAGCTAATATTCATTTGTTTAGTGGGGATTGCCTATTGTAAATTTGTTATTAGTTTTATAAGTTTACAGAATCTGACCCTAGTTCTTTCACAGACCAACAATTTTTATTTCAAAATATCTTTTCAATTTTCTAAAAAAAATACATTTCTCAGATTATTTTAATCATATTTTTGTGATAAAAATATAGTGGGAGGGAAGACTCTGTTTCTATTGGAGACACAAAAGGTGTCTAATATTTTAATATGTTGTACTAAATATAGCCTAGAATGGAATTTCTTTGCCAAGGAAATAAACATATGGTGATGACATTGGAATAAGTAAGACATTCTGAAGAAACAGATGAAGATTATGACTTAGAATTCTCTAGCTTATGTTTCATATCCTGTATAGTACTGTCCAGAAAAAAAGAAATAAAACAAAAAAAACAACCAGCTCAACGATTGTTGCATCATTTAGAGATTTTTCTCTGAAGTAATGACAGTTAAAGCCATCCAAATGAGTGATAACTCCAAAAAACAGTGTGTGTGATAAGAATATTATTTAATTATGCATTAACTCATGGCTATTTGCAATGGCCTCCAACACCTGAAAGCATTTTATGTTGCTTAAGTCTACATATACTTTTATTGGGAAATCTTTACTAATGTGCTCAAGCAGCACTGTGAGAGAAATGAGAGATGTAGTGACAGCCTGGGTTATTTCAAGACATCAGGATATGCCCCCAGACAGTGAATAGTAGTAGAGTAAAGGCTGAGCAAATAGTACTGTGGTCAGATAACATGGAACTGAAACTCACTAGCAACAAAAATATGATTGTATCTACTCTGCCATTGCCAAAGATAAGCTTACGGGATGTCAGAGTGTTCCGTGGAACTCAGAGCAGTGTTCTGATGAGACAAGGTGTCAATAGGTAGGAGGTTTGCCATAACTTCTCAGAGTCTAAGTAGAAGAAAGTCCTGACATGTAAGTCCTACTCTTCCTTGCTTCACCAAGGGCAAGATTATAAAAGTATATGGAGTTATAAAAAGAAGGCAGCTTTGACTACAGTAATCCTTCTTATCTTTAAGGGCACCCTGACTAGACCTAGTTGAATGACTGAGTCTAGTATTCTTTGATCTCTAAAATGATTCAAATACAACCAAAAGAGAGAGAGAGAGAGAGAGAGAGAGAGAGAGAGAGAGAGAGAGAGAGAGAGAGAGAGAGAGAGAGAACAGCAGCATCCCACAGAAACAAATTCTGACCAGAGGCCTAATATGTTCTAGATGTCATGCCTTACTTTAGTAAACTTTTCAGTATCATCATCACCACTGATTTTATTTTGTGTATTTTTACAGCAATCTCATTTTTATGTTATGAGAAAAAAATTGGTGAGTGTCCTTTCTTTTTTTATAATTATATTTTACTTTTCCACATATATATTTTTATGAGACTTACTCTTGCCACTTATATAATTTCCACTCATATTTCGCTTTCCTTCTATTTCATTCCTCTTTTTTTTTGTAAGGATATTGATATTCATTGTCCTACGAGGTATATAAACTACATTTAATACAACCAGATCATGTGCCCTGTTATCTCTGTAACTTCTCTGTGATAAAATGAAATGCATATATGTCAGCAATTAGAACTCATCCTAGGATAATCAGCCTTTATACTCCTAAGCAGCAGCAGAAAATAGAACTGTGAGTAAAGACAACTTACTCATTAGACCAATACGAGAAACGAAAAGATGTGCTAAAATAGTAACAATATTCATGTAATTGTGTGCAACAAACAATAAGAACTAATAACATCAGGAGAGATCTATTGTGCCTGCTGTAGAGGGAATACACAAATTCTCAGTAACAAACCAATATCAGTAAGACGTCAGAGCCCGAATTCTAAACAAGCATCAGAGATGATGGGAGATGTCCCTGCAGTGAAGACCTCTTGAGAATATCCAGTGAACCAGTATTTTTTCCTAGTACCCATACCTGGCTAGTGTTCCTTGTGACCCTAGTAGCTTCAGGAGATCTCTTGCTTTCTTTTTGAACTCCGTCAGCACCTACACATAAGTGGAATATACCTAGAAACACATACAGACATGCGACATATATACTCTTTGTATATATGTTCGAATATAGATAAATCTTATTAAAGAAGTATTACTGATTTTATGAAGGATTCTAATAAGCATATGAAAATTTAACATAGACACAATAACTTATACATAGTAATACATTATTATACATAACTTGCATCATCACATGTAGATTCTGTCTCCTTTAGGACATTTTTTACTTCTCAGTGCAGAAAGCTGGTAGACTGGTTTGAATATGCTTGTCCCGCAGAGTGGCACTATGTGGAGATGGCACCTTCTTAGAATAAGTATGTCACTTGAGGGAGTGGCCTTTGAGATCCTCCTTCTTGGTGTATGGATGTCAGCCTTTCTCTGGATACCTTCAGATCAAGACAGAACTCTCAGCTCCTCCCATGTCATGCCTGCCTGGATTCTGCCATGTTCTCACTTTCATGATAATGAACTGATATTCTGAAATGGAAAGCCAACTCCAATGAAATGTTGGACATTATAGGAATTACTTGGGTCATATATCCCTTTACAGACATAAAACCATAATTAAGGCAGTCGGTTTGTTTCATTCATCAATGTTTGTCCAGCTCTGGGATCAATAGTTGATATTGACAGTCACAGTTGATATTTCCCTTTATCTGATATTTAAATATCACTATACATCAGCCTTTTCTTCTTCGTTGGCATGTTCCCTTCACTGAGCATTTCTCAGTATGACCTCCTAGCAGGAAGAAAAAGATAATTGAATACATTCACTAGTCGCAATTAAAGGTATAAAGACAGATAGAATCTAATAAATTTATTTAACTGAATATGAAAATATTGCTAATTGGCCATAAAATTAATGGATTGACTATTAATAGATTGCCTAATTTGTATTTTATATAAAATCTCTTATAGTCTGCCTGTTTTTAACCTTTCAGAACAACTAAGTTAAAAGAAGACATTTTAGTATGCTTTAAAATAATATTGGATAGTGAAAATACACTGCCTTATAATTTTAATCAAGATTAAACAAAGATTATTATGTTTCAGAAGATGTCATGTAGATGATAAATGAGACTTGGGAGAATCAAGTGGAAACTGACCTGAAAACCTCATTCCTGCGTACTGAATCTCAGTGTAGAAGGTACTATGCCTTCATCAAAGGAGAAAGGTAACAATAGTGCTACCCAGCTAAAAAGCCTCTAAGAGTTAGTAGACCATGAATATTGTAGAGATGCAGGCATATGGAAGCACTGGAAAGAGGAGAAATAATGCAAATATACTTTGATTAAAAATAAACCTTATTTTAAAATGGAGGGAAAAAAGAAAATGCTACCATGTTTTTTTGAGCATGAAGAAAGGTATGTGTAGAACAACATTTTCTTCTTTTTCAAAAATCACTTGAAATTTCATATATATATTTTTCTTATATATCTCAATATATATTCATATGTATATATATATATATATATATATATATATATATATATATGTTAAGAATGAAATTTTTCAGAATTTTTAACCAGTTAAATCAAGTTAATATTGATAATGTGAGTTCTTTTGTGCCATAAAAACCTTCAGTTGTATAACTCAGTTTATGAATCACACTCATTACTTGCTGGGATCTCAACTTATTATTTGTCTACATTGGAAAAGAATAAGTTTCTTTGTTCTTTCATGTTCTGAAAGAATTATAAATAAGTTTAAAATAAATTCAACATGTAAATATACATTTTCTATGGGTAGAAGATTTAAAATTGGTATGAGTGTGCATGATGTCCATGCATGTGTGTGGTTTGAAACTTCATATTTTAACAAAGTGAGAACATTTTCATAAATAATCTCACATCTTGAAGGAACATCAAGTTTACCTCATTTATTAATGACCAAGGTAGAATGGAGAAGACAGCAAGAGGTCAAAGAAAATAAAACATCTTATAATTCACCAAGTTATTTCTCTGATGTTATCCATTTAGTTTAAAAAAACAAAAAGAAAAACCCTTCACTTTCTGATCTTCTTCATAGCCCACTGTGCCCCAGATTACTATGACCTCATTAAGCTCCCAGGCACATCTTTAATGACTAATGTGGCTGATGCGAGGCTCTGAATGCACGGGATGTGTGGATGCCATGTGAATGTCACCCATGTGTTCCCAGCTTCCAATGCTCATCCTTTCGATGAGAGCACAGGGGCTGAAAAGTAAAAGGAGACACTGTGAGACGACCTCAGCACTGTGTGTGCACAGCATGGGTTGCTGGCCATCTGGCTCACCCAGGCCCTGGACCACTCCTGCGAGCACACAGGAGCATAGCTTTTCCACAGAGACTCATAGTGCTTCAGTTCTCTGTGTGTAAAGGCAGCATTTGCTAATTTCAATAGTTAAAACGCATTTAACTTCATTTAGGAGAGGGTGAAAATCTTAGTTCTTAAAAACCCTGTGCATTTTTAAAATTAGGGTTAATCACACACACACACATGCACACACACACACACACACACACACACATTAAGTCTGATAATTAGTCATTAAAGCTAAAAAAGTCAGAATCATTTGTCTAAGACATTCAAAGCCTTAAGGATTCATGCTGCTGAAGTTAGAATCCAGACTGTTTTCATGAAACTCAGGCACATGCCTACCATATTAAGAGACAGAAAAGTTTGAAAAGAAAATAATTGGAAAATTTAAAAGAATATAAAGCAATGATTTTGTGGAAGTTGATATTAAAGCATATATTCCTACATTAAGTCATATTGCATGATACTCAGTAATGCATATGAAATAGTCTAACATAGACTCTCTAATAAGCACTTATGCAATATTTAATATGCCTATAATTTTTAAAAACCTGTTAAGTAACTTTTAAGTGGTCTAATACTATTTAGAAAAATTTAAAATATAAACAACTTTAAAACAATAATGTATTTATTTTTTGTCTAGTTGATTTAGCTTATGATATTGATAATTTTATCTATAAATGATGTCTGGCGATTTTGCAAGTAAAATAATGTTTAAGAAAATGTGAATTAAATACATCCATCTCCTTGCTTTTTGATAGAAAATATGAGATACCTAATGATAAAAATAATACTAGTTAGTAAACATTAAGAAAAATTTACTTTTCCACTTCTGATTTAATAAAACCTTTAAAACTTGCCTCTTTTAGTAAATGGTAATAGCATACAATTTATTTTCTTCTGTTATATTTCAAGATGAGCATTGATCTACAACTCCAATATAATATAATATCACTACATTATAAAACCCATGCCCATAAAAAATCTAAGAAGCTTTCCCAACTCTACTGAGGCAAACTGGGCCAACACGAATTTTGTACTGCAAAACCTTATGCATTGTAAGGTAGTTTCTACTATACAATTAGAAAGCACAACCATTGCCCATACATGCTTATCTTTTTTCCTTCATTACTCCTGTTGTTTACATCTAAAATAATATCCCATTTCCCAGTTACCCCTCCACAAGACCCCTATCCCAAAACTTCTCTCTTCTTCCTCCCCTTTGCCTCTATGAGGGTGCTCTCCACCCACGTTCTTCTGTCCCAAACCTCCAGCACTCCCCTATGCTGGGGCATCAAACCTCCACAGGATCAAAGGCCTGACCTTCCATTGGTGTCAGACAAGGCCATTCTTTGCCACCAATGTATCTGGAGCCTTGGGATCCTTCCCTGTAAGAACTTGGAGCACTGGAGGGTTCGGCCAGCTGACATTGTTCTTCCTGTGGGGTTGCAATCTACCTCAGCTCCTCCAGTTCTTCTGCTCTTCTGCCAGGCTGTGTGAGCTTGGTCTGAGAGTTGGCTTCAAATGTCCACATTTGTACTGGTCAGTTGCTGGCTGAACCTCTCAATAACAGCCATGCTTATCACTTTGTGCGTGTGTGTAATGCATACAATGAACACCAATGTAAGCGGAATTTTAAGTACACAGCAATCACTGCAGACTTTGTCACACTCTAAGAATTAAAACATTTGGATTCACTAATTCTGTGGGACTGGCTAGACCCTGTCATCAAAACTTATTTTCTTATTTCCAACACACTGTGGTAGCCGGGATTCAGTGCTAGAATTTCTGAATCATGTTTATTTTGCTAGGTACAAGACCTTCAGGTTTCTCTGCACTGTCACAAAGACTACAGGTTCCTGTAATTGAACTCAGAAAATGTGTGAATGTGACTCCTTACCTATTTCCAATGAAGTATAATGAAATAAAGGTGTTAGAAGAATCAGTGTCCTCAGGTTTGAAGGCCATGTCTTTATTGTTAAAATGAAGAAGCCACTAGGTTGTATGCAAGGCATAACATATGCTATTAACTCTATAAGAATAGATTCCAAACACTCCACAGGCTCGCATGTAGTAATAATTTTAACATATGTGAAAACTGAACAATTAACCTTGTTTTTACTTTCTACAAGTCATACTCCTTGTTCATCTGGGAGACATGGACCATAACAGAGCATATGTTCAGAATTTCACAGGAGAGAATAAATTGTAAAGACAGCAATCCATGTATAAAAGGAAACTTGAACATCCATTTTCTTTATTTTACCTTTGTTGAGAGGCTAGGTATTTGGGGAGTTTTGGAAACTCATTCCATTTTCTATATTTTTTAATTAATTAGTTTGGGGTAATTATTTTCTATTTTCACTAGCTAGCTGAAACAAAAGGTACATAGTTTCTATCTCCAATCTGCCTGTGATTTAAATTGTATGAGATGTCCATTAGTCAGTAGTAGATTTGCAGTGCTTCCATCCTCTTTTCTACCTCTAACCTTTCCTATGTCCCCTTCTAAATTTATTAGTTTTAGACATAACATGCACACACACACACACACACACACACACACACACACACAGGTACATGCACACACACACATGCACTCATAACCCCCCCCCCACACACATACACACAAGATTACAGAGACTACTTAGTGCTCTTCTGATATTCATACATATGTTCAGGGCCCACTACTGGGAACTAGGTCTTCATTCAGGAGAAATTTCCCTGTAGAAAACAGATTCATCTTTCTCAATAGAAATTAATTTTTGCTATTCATCTAGGGGTGGGACCTAGTGAAATTAATGCTTCCTACAGTAGTGGGTGTTGACTTGAGTTGTCATTATAAAGGTGCTGTTTATGGAGTTATTCAGAATTTATGGAGGCTTTGTGTGTGTGTGTTTATGTGTGTGATTGGGTGCACATGTGCACACATGTTTCTCTGTGATACTTTATTGTTTTGTACACAAATTTAATGGTTCTCTGGTACAATCATTCCTGCCCTTATTTTATAGCATTTACTAAGGATTTTGCATCATAACTATACCAGTTGACATTGAGCACCCATGTCAAGTCATTCTTTGCATTTTGACCAAGTATTGATCTATATAGTTTCTTTTACTTAATGCAAAAGTTAATCCCCTTCCAGAGGGATAAGTTGACACTTACATGGACACATGAAGAAGTATACAGATAAAAATACTTTGGTTTAGGAAAATAAAGTTAGTAGGTTTTCCCCTAAAGTCTTTGACCTCTCCAGTCTCTCGAAGTTGAATAGGTTTACAGTACAAATTCACTCTTATTTATAAGTGTCAATTACATACCTCTTAGTTACAGCCAAGATGAAAATGCTACTGATGACCATTGAGAACAGATTGGGTAGCTGGTTATCATTGCGTTTCTCGGGCTCTTCTGTTTGGTAACGCTACTGATTGATGTTCTCTCTTGGCATTTTGCATAGAACCTTCCAACCCTAAAAGAATTAGCCCTCAAGGATGAGCTACCAGGCCAATACCACCTTGATTCTCACAAGTCATGTGTCAAAAACATGTGGAATATTCAGCAATTATGTCTTGACTTTAGGTTCTAGGAGAAAATCATTAGCAATATCAGTCATCTAGATTTTATTTGTAGTGTCTAGGAATCCTCTGACCAATAACATAAAGGGAGATTTTTTTTTATGCCTGACACTGGCATATTTGGTTGATAATTTAAGGCATTAAGGGGAGCATTATTGAATACCAATTGGTTATCAACTACTAAATATACATAAAAAGCTAGGAATACCCATGGTACAACTCACAGAAAATATGAAGTTCAAGAAGGAAGACTAAAGTGTGGATACTTCAGTCCTTCTTACAAGGAGGAACAAAATACTCACAGGAGGTAGAGGGTGATATGGAATTACAAGGAAGAGAAGAGGGGGAGGAGAAAAGGGTGGCAGAATAATGTGTGGGAAGAGACAGAGATGATCTATATAGGGTTAGGAAATTGAACAGAGGTATGAACTATTGAGAAATAAAGTGCTGGTATCCACCAGAAAGTCCCAGATGACAGAAAAGCAAGAAGCTCCCAGTATACAGCAGGGGATGAGATAACTGAATTGCCCAACAAATGGAAGGAGAACCTATAGAGACCATATCCAGATATTAATCAAGGCACATGGTTGGGGGATGGGCCCATTCATCTCTAAATTTTTAACCCAGAATTGCTTATGTATAAAGATAAAATGAAGACTAAGTGTGGAGCAGAGCCTAAACAAAAGGCCATCTAGAGACTGGGCCATCTGGGGATCTGTCCCATACACAACACCAAACACAGACACTAATGTTGATGCCAAGAAGGTCTAGAAGGTCTTGATTAAAGGAGTCTGATACAGCTGTATCCGGGGGAACCACCACACCAGGTTCCTCTCAACAAGAACATCTCACAGCAACAGTGGTCAGTTTGGTATCTGCAGACATGATTGATCCCTAAATGGAGCCGTCCCTTGTTGGCCCTTCCTTCAGACTCTGTTTCATTTTTTTGGTTCTGTTCTTCCTCTGGACAGTAACATTTCTTGATTAAAAACTTTGAGATGGGTCATTGTCCCCATTGCTTGACTGGGAGCCATGCCTATCTGCTGGAGGCAGTCTCCACAGGATCTATCTCTCCCTCCTCTGCTGCTCTGACATTTCAGTTAAAGTCATTTCTGTTGGGGTCTGGGAGGTTCATATTTCCCTGGTGTCTGGAATCCTATAATGGCTAAGTCCAGTTCCTCCTCCTCCCTGCTTCATATTTTTGTTCTATTTCTTGGCCCTGGGTATCTCTCACACATCTCCAGATCCTAATGCTGCCACCCTTATTTCTTCCTTCACTTTTTTCCCTCCTTGGTACCCATTCTCCTCCACCTAGCACTACCATACTCCCTCTCCCAGCCCCCACACACATGCAGGACTGGAGTATCCACATCCTAGTCTTCCTTCTTTCAATGCTCCAGATGTTCTTTGTATTGTATTATGGGCATTATGGGTTTGGTGCTCTCTTGTATAATTTTGATGAGAATGTTTTCTGAGTCTCTGAGATGGGATTCTTCTATTGCTATTATCATTAGATTTGGTCTTTTTATTGTGTTCCAGATTCCTGGATATTTTCCATCAGGAACTTTTTTAGATTTAACTTTTTTTTCTCCTATATATGAATTTCTTCCATTGCATCTTCAATGCCTGAGATACTTTTTTTTATCTCTTGTATTTTGTTGGTGATGCTCATCTCTATAATTCCTGTTCACTTACCACGATTTTTCATTTCCAGAATCTCTTTATTTTGTTTTATGTTTATTGCTTGACTTTTATTTTTAAGTCTTGAACAGGTCTTTTTTTTTTTTCCCTTCATTTTTTCCCCTTGACTGTCTCGCCTTTCTTTGAATGATTTAGTCATTTCCTCTTTAAGGACAACTGTCATCTTCACAAAGTTGGTTTCAAAGTATTTTTCTTGTTCTTCAACTGTGATGAAATATTCAGGCCTTCTGTATTTGAATATCTGGACTCTGGTGGTAACATATTGTCTTGGATTTTACTGTTTGTTATATGTGCACATATTTGTGTGTGTGTTGCTGTGTGTTTGTTTATATATATTTATAAAGTCTATATCCTTATGCTTATGGTATGTAAATATGTATGTATATATATTTTTGTGGCAAGTATATGTGCAAGGCCTATGACTGCTTCTGTATGTCTTTTATGCTTGTATATATGTGTGATGTGTGTTTTCAGTGTGTATGTGTATATGTATTTGTATTTGTTTATACCTGTGTAATTCTTCATATGAAAGGTTAAGTAAGTTTCAATATTACAGCATTATTTACTGTTTTTTTAACCTTGGGTAAAAAAAGGTATTTTATATTTATTTTGCTTATTGTTATATTTGTACCTTAGATGTGAGGACAATTTACACTTCTATCTAGTTAACAACACAGTGTTATCTTCACTGATACTCCTTTTTTTCCCAGAAACTTTATAGCCTTATCTCTTTAAAATATTTCAATAAAATATTTATGGCCTACTTCATGATTTTTTAAGGCAGGAACCCAATTTTATTCCACTTTAAGTTTTCTTTATATATGCCTGAATAAGCTACATTTTATTAACGCATTATAAGGTTCAAATGGTGTGTGTGTGTGTGTTTTGACATTTTCATGCATGTCATTTTATGCATATTTCTATTTATGTGCACTTTGAAGCCAAAGGTCAACTTCTGAGTTACTTCATAAAAAACTATCCAACTGAAATTTGGATATAATCTTTTAATGGTACTTGAAGCTCAATCCATTGGTCGGGGTAGAGTAGTCATCAAATCCAGGTGATTTGCTGTCTCCACCTCTTCACAGTTGGGCTTACCACTCTTCACACAGAGCCAGTTGATTAATATTTTTCACAGTCAAGAAACCTAGATGAAAATAAAATGCATCGTTAAAACAGTAAAATAAGAGACCAAAAGTCATTTAACATGCGGATGCTTGCACGAGTGATGATCCTAGCACACAAGAACCAGAGACAAGCAGCTTGTGAGTTGTAGGCTAGGATGGGCAAAATCATGAGTTTGGGGTTTAAGGGGAAATAAGAGGAAAACCCAAAATATTGAAAGACAAAGAATGGAGGAACAGAACAGGGCTCGGCACATCTGCTACCTGTACCAGCAGTTCCTAAAGTTTTAAAACTAGTGAGTAGGAGATCTGGGCAGCCAGAGAGCAGAGAGATCTCTGCAGAGTGCACACAGAAAGCACGCCCCAACCCTGCCTGATCCAGGGACAAGGAACACAGCATTGGAACCTCTGATTCCACCCGTGGACTTTGGGGTGAAGAACAGGGCTCAGCCCATCTGCCACCTGGACCAGTGGAGATCAAGGGACACAGACCAGACACAAGGGAAAGGCAGGAACATATCACTGACAACAAGATGGCAAAAGGAAAGCAAAAGAGTATATCCCAAGGAAACCAAGACAACCTGGCAACACCAGAACCCAGCTCTCCCATAACAGCAAACATTAGAACGCCAAACACTCCAAAAAGAAGATGCAAACCTGAAATCATACCTCAAGACGCTGATAGAGATACTTAAACAAGAACGGGAGGAAAAGAAAAAAGAATCAAAAGCTTTTAAAGAGGAAACAAGAAAAACACTCAAGAACTCAAAGAACTGGAGAAAAATGGAAACAAAGAGATGAAGGAATGGAAGAGGGAAATTAAAACGGAAATTAACACAATAAAGAAAACAATTAAAGAGATAACCCCGGATGTAGAACAACTAAAAAAGAAATCAGGAGTCACAGAAGCAAGCATTTCAGATAGATTACAAGAGATGGAAGAGAGAATCTAAGGTGCGGAAGACAACATTGTAAACATAGACAAAACAGACAGAGAAGATGCAAAAAACAAAAAGCCCCTAACCCAAAATGTCCAGGATATCCAGGACTCAATGAGAAGACTGAACCTAAGGATAATAGGAATAGAAAAGGGAGAAGAGTATCAAGTAAGAGGTACACTAAATATCTTCAACAAAATTGTAGAAGAAAACTTCCCTACCCTTAAGAATGAGATAACCAAGAGCATAAAAAAAGCCTTCAGAACTCCAAATAGGTTGGACCAGAAAAGAAATACCTCCGGATACATAATAGTCAAAACACCAAGTGCCCAAAGCAAAGAAAGAATACTAAAAGCAGTAAGGGAAAAAGGTCAGGTAACATATAAAGGTAGACTAATCAGAATCAATCCCGATTTCTCAACAGAGATTATGAAAGCTAGAAGAGCCTGGACAGAGGTCATGCACACCTTAAGAGAGAACAAGTGCCAGCCCAATCTGCTATACCCAGCAAAACTATCAATCACCATCGATGGAGAGATGAAGATATTTCAAGACAAATCTAAATTTACACAATATCTGACAACAATCCCGGTACTACAATGAATTATAGGTGGAAAACCCAATACAATGAGGGGAAATACATCCTAATAAAAACAAGAAAACTCCTAAGCAAGAAAACCAAAAGAAGATAAAGACACAGACACAACTCATCCCACAAAAGCAATAATAGCAGGAAACAGAAACAACTATTCCTTGATATCTATTAACATAAATGGACTCAACTCCCCAATAAAAAGGCATAGGCTATCAGACTGGATACATAAACAAATTTCAGCATTTTGCTGCATACAGGAAACTCATCTCAGAGACAAAGACAGACACTATCTCAGAGTAAAAGGGTTAGAAAAAAATTTCAAGCAAACATCCCCAAGAAGGAAACTGGAGCAGCTATTCTAGTATTGAATAAAGTAAATTTCCAACCAAAAGTTATCAAAAAAGATAAGGAAGGACACTTTTTACTCATTTCCGGGGAAATCAGTCAGGAGGAACTCTCAGTCCTTAACATATATGCTCCAAATAAAAAGGCACCCACATTCATAAAAGAAATCCTAATAAAGCTGAAAAAATACATTTCACCCCACACAATAATAGTAAGAGACTTTAATACCCCACTCTCTCCAATGGACAGATCATGGAAACAGAAACTGAACAAGGACACTGTAAAACTAGCAGAGACTTTGAACCAACTAGAATTAATATATATTTAGATAGCATATCATCCTAAGGTAAAAGAATACACTTTCTTCTCAGCAACTCATGGCAACTTCTCAAAAATTGACCACATAATTGGACACAGAACAAGCCTCAATCGATATAAGAAGATTGAAATACTCCCATGCATCCCTTCAGATCAACATGGTCTACGGATGGTCTTTAACAACAACAAAGACAACACAAAGCCCACATACACGTGGAAACTAGACAAAGTTCTGTTAAACGATAGCAGGGTCAATTTCTAGAATTCAATGAAAAGGAAAACACAACATACCCAAATCTGTGGGATGAAATGAAAGTAGCAGTGAGACGAAAACTTAAGTGCTTCCATAAAGAAACTGGAGAGAGCATACATCAGCAACTTGACAGCACAGCTAAAAGCCCTAGAAAAAAAGGAAGCAGATACACTGAAAAGGAGTAGTCAGAAAGAAATAATCAAAATTAAGGCAGAAATAGTCCAAATAGAAACAAAAAGAACCATTGAATAATCAACAAACCAAGAGCTGGTTCTTTGAGAAAATCAAAAAGATTGATAAACCTTTGGCAGACTAACTAGAGGGCAAAGAGAGTATACAAATTAACAAAATCAGAAAGGAAACTGAAGACATAACAAATGAAACTGAGGAAATTCAAGAAATCATCAGATCCTACTACAGAAACCTATACTCCACAAAGTTGGAAAATCTGGAGAAAATGAATGAATTCCTAGACAGATACAAGATCCTAAAGTTAAACCAGGATCAAGTAAACCATCTAAATTATCCCATAACATCTAAAGAAATAGAAGAAGTCATCAAAAGCCTCCCAACCAAAAAAAGCCCAGGTCTAGATGGGTTCAGTGCAGAATTTTATCAGACATTTATTGCTGACATAACACCAATACTCTCCAAACTATTCTACAAGATAGAATCATATTGAATACTACCTAACTCATTTTTTGAGGCTACAATAACCCTCTTTCTTAAAACACACAAAGACTCTACAAGGAAAGGGAACTTTAGACCAATCTCACTTATGGACATCGATGCAAAAATACTCAACAAAATCCTTACAAACCGAATACAAGAACACATTAAAAGGATCATTCTCCTTGACCAAGTAGGCTTCATCCCTCGGATACAGAAATGGTTTAATATAAGGAAATCCATCAATGTAATCCACAATATAAACAATCTCAAAGAACAAAATCACATGGCCATCTCACTAGATCCTGAGAAAGAATTTGACAAAATTCAAAACCCCTTCAGGTTAAAAGTCCTGGAAAGAACAGGAATCCAAGGTC
This sequence comes from Micromys minutus, assembly GCF_963924665.1. Taxonomy (NCBI): domain Eukaryota; kingdom Metazoa; phylum Chordata; class Mammalia; order Rodentia; family Muridae; genus Micromys; species Micromys minutus. Next base: position 44,551,430 of record NC_137960.1, on the reverse strand, counting down.
CATACCTAAACATAATAAAATCAATATACAGCAAACCAACAGCCAACATCAAACTTAACGGTGGGAAACTTGAAGCAGTCCCACTAAAATCAGGAACTCGACAAGGCTGCCCACTTACCTCCTACCTATTCAACATAGTACTGGAAGTCCTGGCCTGAGTAATTAGACAGCAAAAGGAGATCAAGGGGATAGAAATCGGAAAGGAAGAGGTAAAAACATCACTCTTTGCCTATGACATGATAGTGTACTTAAGTGACCCCAAAAATTCCACGGGAGAACTCCTACAGCTGATAAACAAGTTCAGCAAAGTGGATGGATAAAAAATTAACTCAAACAAATTAACTCAAGAAGTTAGACATCAGAGAATTAAACAACCCTATTAAAATGGGATACAGAGCTAAACAAAAAGTTCTCAATTGAGTAATATCAAATGGCTGAGAAGCATCTAAGGAAGTGCTAGACATCCTTAGCCATCAGGGAAATGCAAATCAAAACAACCCTGAGATTCCACCTCACACCAGTCAGATTGGCCAAAATCCAAAACTCAGATGACAGCAGATGCTGGCAAGGTTGCGGAGAAAGAGGAACACTTCTCCACTTTTGGTGGGGTTGTCAACTAATACAACCACTCTGGAAATCATTCTGTCGATACCTCAGAAAATTGGATATAGTACTACCTAAAGACCCAGCTATTCCACTTCTGGGCATATACCTCAGAGACACTTAAATATACAACAAAGAGACATGCACCACAATGTTCATAGCAGCTCTATTTATAATTGCCAAAAGCTGGAAAGAACCCAGATGTCCTTCAGTAGATGAATGGATACTTAAATTTATTTATACAATGGAATACTACTCAGCCACCAGAAACAATGACTTAACCAAATTCTTAAGAAAATGGCTGCATCTAGAGAATATCATCCTGAGTGAGATAACCCTGTCACAAAAGAACAGACATAATATGCAGTCACTGATAGTGGGATGCTAATCCTAGAGCCTTGGACTGCCCCAGAAACAACTCACAGACTGTGTGAAGTTCAAGAAGAAAAAAAAAAGAAAGAAAACAAACAAAAAAAAAGTCATGCTCAATCCCTACACACCAAGAACACATTGACAAATTCCAGGTCACACCCTGTATTACATGTACTTTTTGCTCATTGTAAAAAAAAGAAAGAAAGAAAGAAAGAAAGAAAGAAAGAAAGAAAAGAAAGACAGAAAGACAAAGGACATTCCACTGTGATTTTCAGAAAAACACATTGATTTTCCTAATAAATCTGTGATGGTAATATACATATATGTGAAAATTTACACAAATATAAATGTGAGAGATCAAATCCTCAGTTCATTGTTCATCAAAGAATCTCCTATGAATGGCATTTTAATTTGGCATTTGAGGTCAGAGAACAGTCAAATATAATACTAACAGTTATTTTAAGTAGGAGAGATCCTAGCTCCCAGCATAGAATGGTAAGAAGCCTTTCAGAAAGACTGTTCACGGATTTTGTAGCAAGACTCGAGACTTTTATACAGCTTAATAGCTTTTGTGCATATCCAAAATGCAATTCTCTGAGAAGTAGAATAAATTTATCTACCTCTCATTTTTATTTTAGAACTCCCAAGATACCAGAGAAACTTATGAGAAAACACTGATGACTACAAAACAATTACTAATAGCTAACATTCTAAAAGTTGTCTTTCTTGGTTGCAAGATTCTGCAGGGCCTCTGCCCATACTGTTTCCATTTGTCTTCTTTTCTGTATTTATTACCTTTCTTACCTGATGGTTTTCTCCCTACATCTTATTCCTAGTAATTGCATAACCCTGGTTTTTAGTCCTTGTTTGAGCCACAGGTTTCCATGCTCATGTGCTGAGTTCTTGTCACCACCATCCATTTTTTAGTCCCTAAGTTCTTTCCTACTGTAAAATCTTAGCATGCAGCTATACAGCAGCTCTGTGGGACTTCTGACCTCCTACAGTACTCACAGTGTAGATCTCATATTATAACACAACCAGGGAAAATCCAGGATCTACCCAGTGAATTTGTTGGTTAGTTTCTCTGAATGAGTAAAAGGTGAAGTGAAGCTAAGCAAAGGAGAGTGTGTTCCGTTTACTGTTATGTGTTCTCCATCGCTAGCCCACATCATATAAATGGCTACTATCCTTCACAAAGGAAGGTCAAGAAAGGATTTATTTCTAATGATTATCTGGGGAACTTTTTATGTCATACATTATATACCCATGACAAAAAAAACACAAAATAATCTAAGCCCATCATAATATGGCATCCAGAAGATATTAAAATTAATTTTCTATATTAAATAATGTGGAGAAAGTACTGAATGATAGAAATTGATTTTTTACACTAATTACAGTATAAAATTTTCTGTTGTCATATGAAAGCAATTGTGCCTGGTACATGGCTAGAGACACAGTGGTATTTATTAATTTTCTTAGATATTTTTTAATACTTTGAAATGTACTCAGAAATACTTCTAAAATCTTTAGAATTGTATTTGTTTTTGTGTGTGTATATGTGGAGTTTTTCTGCAATTAACTATTCTTCATTTACAATAATAAAGATAATTTTAATTTAATTATAGATTATTATTTATTTAATGAGACAAAACCATGACTCTCCATCTATTCTTATTTGTTAACTGTGTTCTTTTTAAAATTGTGATTGCGTAAGGACTGGTTCTGTCTGTACACTAAGACATTTTCTGAGTTTTCTTTTCATTCTTTCACTTTTTAATTTTTTTAATTGTTTGTGGGGGGGGTGTAAAGATGATTGGGCAAACACTTTTATGTCAGGTCACACATTTGGAAGTTGGAGATAACTTATGGAAATTGCCTCTTTCCCTCCACTATACGCATCCTGAGAATGAGATTTAGGACATTCGGTTGGCAGCAAGTGCCAGGCTTTTTCATGATCTTTTCTTTCTGCCTTTTTATTTTCTTTTTTGTTTTTCTGTCTTCCTGTCTTTCTTTTTTCATATTCATTTGCATTTCATCCATTGCTGCCCCACTCCCTATTCCTGGTATACCCCCCAACAGTTCTTAATCCCAATCCCATTCATCCTCCCAATAGCCTCCAAAATGGTGTAAACTCACCAGACCATACACCTGCCCTGGGACTTCAACTCTCTCCTGGATTATGCACATCTTCTCTCACTGAGGGAAGACCAGTCAGTCCTCTGCTATATATGTGCTAGTGGCCTTAGAACAGCCCATGAATACTGCTTGGTTAGTAACTCAGTCCCGGAGAGCTCCCACACACCCAGTTTAGTTGACACTGCTCTTGTTCCTATGGGTTCACCCTTTTTCAGCTCCTTCAACCATTTTCCTAATTCAACCATATGGGTTCCTGACTTCAGTTTAATGATTGAGTGTAAGTATGCATCTATCTCAGTCAGCTTCTGATAGAACATCTGAGAGGGCAGCCATGCTAGGCTCCTGCCTGTAAGCAAATCATAGTATCAATAACAGTATCTTGGGTCTTTTGATTTGCATTTCCTGATGGCTAAGAATTATGAACTTTTCTTTAAGTGCTTCTTGACCATTTGAGATACTTTCTACATCTATAAACTTAATCAGTATGGAATAAATGTCTTATTTAGTACCACACAGGCATCTAGATTAATTTTTTATATAAACATTTTTTATTATAACTAGAATCCCTCTTGTTTTCTGTGGAGCTACAATCTTTGTTTTGCAACAGAATTGTTTGGCAGGTGTGGCTAATTCTTTAATCTTATCCTAGCTCAATTTCCACCCAGAATGTCTACTCTTCTTCAGAAGACTAGTGCAATTTTTGAAGCCTGATAAGTATTTACCTTACTTCTTTTCTTTTTAAAAGGAAGCTTGGTTATAATTAGAAAACAAATCCCTTCACCTTAATTATGAAAATGAAAAATATTAAGCTCCCAGAAATAAAAGAACCACCTGGTACAAGATAATAGATATTTTCATCTTTGTGATATAAATCATTTTGATGTAAATATTCAGCTCAGTTTTATGGTGTAGATATAGCTGTAGTTAACACATAAATAAGCAACTATGCCTGTATTAACAGTCACAAAACTGTGACCTGGGAAATTTCTTAGTGTTTAAAATGCTTTCTATTTAAGCATGAGGACCAGAGTTAGGCACAGCTCAGCTAGCCACAATCACATATGTCTATAACTACAGTGCTGAAGCCATATGAACAAGTGGACACTGGGTTCGTCATTTTAGACAATTCCGTGAATTCCAGGGACCCCAATGAAGGTACTAAAGAAAGGCCTGAAGGGACTGAAAGGGGTTGCAACCTTATGGGAAGAACAACATTATCCACCAACCAAAACCTCCATAACTCCAATGGACTAAAACACCAATCATTGAACACAAATTGAGAGAACTATGGCTCTAGTTGCATATGTAACTGAAAATAGCCGTGTCTAGCATCAATGTGAGAAGAGGCGTTTGGCCAAGGGAGAGCATATTTTCCAAATGTAGGAGAATGCCAAGGCACTGGGGTAGAGAGAGTGATTAGGAGCAAGTGCACCTTCAGAAAGACAAGTGGAGAGGGAGAAATGATAGAAGAAGTGTAGGAGAAGAGGATAACATTTTAAGTGTAAATACAGAGAGTATCTAAAAGAAAATAAAGAATTCCTATCCTAAGACATACTGTAGAAAGAGAAGAAGACACTCAACATTGAACCAACACTTATCAACTGGCTACAAACGTGTTAATCACTGTGCTCCAGGCACCACTATAGCAGGTTATGTAAATATTTGTCTCTTCCTGTTAATGATTTGGAGAAAATAAAACACTCATTTTCTTTTTGGTAGGATTGCAAGCTGGCACAACCACTGGAAATTAGTCTGGTGGTTCCTTAGAAAACTCTACATAGTATTACTTGAGAACCCAGTAATACCACTCCTAGGTATATACCAAACAGATGCAGTCACTGGATGACCTTTCTTCCAGTGTTTGTTGCACACTTTGTTTCCATATTTCCTCCTGTGAGTATTTTGTTCCCCCTCCTAAGAAGGACTGAAGCATCCATACTTTGTTCTTCCTTTTACTTGAGCTTCATGTAGTCTAGAATTTTATCTTGGGTATTCTGAGATTCTGGGCTAATATTCACTTATTAGTGAATGCATACCATATGTGTCTTCTTCTTTGGTTGTTTTACCTCACTCAGGATTATATTTTCTAGTTCCATTCAGTTGCCTAAAAATTACATGAATTCATTGTTTTTAATTGCTGAGTAGTACTTCATTGTGTAAATGTACCACATTTTCTGCATCTATTCCTCTGTTGAAGGACATCTGTTAAAGGACATTCTGGATATTATAAATAAGGCTGCTATGAACATAGTGGACCTTGCATCCTAATTATATGTTGGTGTATCTTTTGGGTATAAGCTCAGGAGTGATATACCTGGGTTTTCAGATAGTACTATGTTCATTTTCTGAGGAACGGCCAGACTGATTTCCATAGTGGTTGTACCAGCTAGCAATACCACCAACAAAGGATGAGTGTTCCTCTTTTGCCATATCCTCTCCAGCATCTGCTGTCACCTGAGTTTTTAATCTCAGCCATACTGACTGGTAAGAGGTGGAATCTCAGAAATTTTTTTGATTTTGCATTTCCCTGAGGACTAAGGATTTTTAACATTTCTTTAGGTGCTTCTCATTCATTTGATATTCTTCAGTTGAGAATCTTTCTTTAGCTCTGTACCCCATTTTTTAATAGTGTTATTAGTTCTCTGGAGAACTTCTTGAATTCTTTGTATATATTGGATAATAGCCCTATATCCGACACAGAATTAATGGAAATCTTCCCAATCTGTTGGTTGCCATTTTTTCCTACTGACAGTGTCCTTTGCTTTACAGAAGCTTGCAGTTTTATGAGGTAAATGTGGTGTTGAAGTTTCCCCCATTATTATGTTAGGTGTAAATTTGTGCCTTGAGCTTTAGTAAGGTTTCTTTTAAGAATGTAGGTGTCCTTGCTTTTAGAGCACAGATATTCAAAATTAAATGTCATTTTTTTGGCTTTTTCTTTTGAGGAGTATGAATTGTCCTTTCCTATCTTTTTTATAACTTTTACTGAAAGTCAATTTTATTTGATACTAGAATGGCTTCTCTGTTGTTTCTAAAGACTACTTGCTTGGAAAACTTTTTTCCAGTCTTTTACTCTGAGGTAGTGTCTTTCTTTGTCACCAAGGTATGTTTCCTGTATGCAGCAACATGCTTGGTCCTCTTTACATATCCAGTCTCTTAGTCTATATCTTTTTATGGGGGAATTGAGTGCACTAATTTTGAGAGATATTAAGAACAAATTATTCTTTTTTTCTGTTATTTTTATCATTAGAGGTGGAATTATGTTTGTGTCGCTGTCTTCTTTAGAGTTAGTTGAGAGATGATTACTTTCTTGCTTTTTCTACTTTGTAGTCTTTTCTTCTGGTGTTGGAGTTTTCCACCTACTATCCTTCATAGGGGAAAATTTGTGAAAATATATAAAGTTGGTTGTGTCATGGAGTCTCTCG